>NC_138732.1:2308930-2536551 GCF_965113295.1 Leuciscus leuciscus | reverse complement strand
AAAACTACAACTCCCAGCAGGCCGTTGGGTCCATTGGCAGCACACACACTCAATAAATCAATGAGTGACACTTACACATTATAAAACACAAATGCATACGCCCTGGGACGCAACACCAGTCAAATTAAATCATTAAAGGAAAATCCATCTTTCCAGTGCATACACAGAAAGCGGCATCAGATCTGGCATTCATTTATTTTCCACTGTATTTACAATTGCATAAATAAAGCTATGAGATCGTTACAATTATAATATATTATAAAATATAAAAATAATAGATCACAATACTGTAGTTTATAGCCTAGGCTACTATATTTTAATCAAATAGATGCAGGCTGGGGGAGCGCATGAGACTTATTTCAAAAACATTAAAAAATCCAACTGACACACACACACACACACACACACACACACAAGTTTCAAGTTTTGAAAAAAAATACAACAACAAACAGTAATATTGTAAAGTCTTATAACAATTGAATTTATAATTATATAGGATTATGTAACTGTTCACAAAATTCAGGGTTCAATCGCTTTCTGTTGTTGCATTGAGACTCTGGTAGGGCTTTATTTTGAAATTCTAGTCAGCAAAATAGAGGGAAAACAAACAATATTGACAATATTGTTCATAAAATGTTACTCACCATGTTAATTTATTGTTAATTTGACTGTTTCGTTCCGTTCGCCTTACATACTTGATCATCGTGAGGTAAACATTACCTACGCCAATAGGAGGCGCTTAATAACAGTGACGTGAGCCAATAGCAGCTGCAAAGCAGAAGCAATGTGGGAAATGCCGACTGTTTTAAGGAATAAACGCAGAATTTTTTGTTCTTATCGTGTTCAACACAATCTACACTCGATCGCGCGAGGATCTCCATCGTAAAAAATCGCAGCTTGAATTTTTTTTTACTTACCGTCGAAGTGAAAGACAGCTCCTCTCTGTGGTATAAATAGCTGCCGAGCGCCCTTTACTATTGTCGTTGAATGCGGACAGGCAGGAGCTCACCCATTGATCGCTAGACGGTCCGGCAGATCTGGCAGGGCATACTCCCACTGCAGCGCGACGATCTTTTTGCCTTTTTTTTAATACTACATTTAAATAGTCCAAGTAATGGATACTGTACAACAGTGGTCATATGTTTATTTTGTGTGACATGACACCTATTGGTGTTGCCTATGAACAGTATACACTGAATACACTGTGACAGAGGCAAAATATATATATATATAGAATAATAACAACAACAACAATAATGATTATGACCACGCATGCAAAACAGAGAGAGAGAAAAGACTACATTCTAGAAGAATAATTACACAATACCCACCAGTGTTATGTTCCCAATTCATGTTCTAGGGGCAAAAGGGAAAGTCACTTTAAAGCAAAAAATGAACAGCGACAAAGAAAAGTCAACCTATACTGAGTCCCAGCACACAATACACAAAGTAAGATTTCCAATACATTTATTTACAATAAGTGATAAATACAGTGCAAAAAGAATCCTAAACAAACAGCTCCAAAAGAAAAAGAAATGAAGCGTGTTCTTCAGGAGCAGGTAAAAGCCCAAACAAACAAAAGATCACTAGCCGGTAGAAGGACAACCTAATTAACCTACAACAATAAACAACACAACTCTTACCTTACTTCCTAACTAACACAAAAAAAAACAACAACAAAAAAACCAGGAGAAAAGAAAAATGGCACCCACTCCCTACACTGAAAAAATATTTTCATTCATCCAATTAAAAAATTTTAGGGTAATGGTTCACATCTATATTTTATAACTTGAGCCAATGAAAAATAAATAACTTGCCCTTACCAATATTTTCTATGTCTATGAAAACTATTTTATAAAACTTGGCACAAAGCATATTTTTCTTGTTGAAAAAAATCAATTAATTTAAATTCTATTTTTGATCTAAACAAAAATATATAGATTTTATCAAAACAAAAATTCTCATTTAATAAATATGTATTAGAAATTATTTGTTTTCTCCAATTAAATAGATATTGATTTAATAATACAATTATTTCTAATTTTTAAAAATACAAGTTAATAGAAATGATTTATTTTAAACAAACAAAAAGATATGGATTCAATAAAACATATTTCCCATTAAGGAACATTAATTAATCTTGTCCAAAATCAAATAAAAAAGACACATAATTTTCATTAAATCGATATTTATTAAATTATTATATACATTACTTCCACACATCCACAATTTCGTGTCAGATTTTCAACTTTTTCAACATTTGCGACAGACAGCAAGTCCCTCAGAACCTCTTGACCCTCAAGTATGATTCCAATGTTTGTGGGTATACAGCTTGTGCATCTCTGATGACAAAGATTTCCATGGTTTCTTCTGAAGAGTGTTTTCAGCCTCTTCCTTCTCCAACACCTGGAAAAGAATTTAGGAATGAGAAAAGAAAAAGAAAAAAAGAATAAGGAATCAATACAGCTTGGGTTTCCCCCCAAATTAGTTTACATAATACTAATACTTCTAACTAATTATACAATTTACTCCAATTTGTTGTTGACATATAAATATAAGTTGCACAAACTTTCCAGCACATGGGACTCTGATTTTAGCTGAAAGTAATTGTTTCTATATTTGAAATTAGCCTTCAGACTGTTATCAGACATATATCTGAACATAGTCTGATGGCTAATTTTGAAGTGGACAGCCATATCTAGCATTTTCACATCTCTAAAGTAATCTTTCCTTACCAGGAAATCTTTGATGAGGTCCTCCACTGTTTCTCCCATATGGATGAGATATTTCAGTGCTCTTTGTATCGGTGTCAGTATCCTGCATCAAGATAGTACAAATTTGGCATGAGGGTACATTATGGTCAACAAACTTTAGCACAATATACGTTATCAGTTGATATAATAATTATTATAATATATGATTCAATAGTGTGTCAATCCTATTACTAACGCCACGAAAAAATGTCTGCCCCCCCAGTGTCCTCTGGCTAGTAGCTGCTACTACACTTTTTTGAAAACCAACCGACATCAACCGATTGGCGCCAATGCAGCAATACTTCTATGCATACAATCCATAATTAAATGACCATTGTGAGTGTCGACAGTCATACGTGTTAGATAACGTTACCATTAATCACAAGTGAACGTCAGTCCTTTTACATGTAAGTTAACTTCAGCTCCTTAATTGTTGATCAGGTTTCTATGGTTTTAACCAGAGAACGTCGTTCTTATGACGCTGCATCGAGATAACGTTATGTTCAATGATTAAACGTTCACGTTAATTACCATTGTAAAATCAAAATAAGCCAGGGGTAAACGTATATGTTCCCTTTTGTAATCGGTCAGGAATTGATTAACGTCGACACATTAACGTTAACTTGCCAAGTGTAAACTAAGCTAGCTAACACATTTTTAAACTAACGTAAGTTACATAACGATATCTAACAGATAAATTCGGCAGAGCAACATGTCTTGTACAGGCTTCTAAATATACAGCAGCACATTTAAATGGTTGTTTGTTTCACTTACTTCAGTTTATCCGCGATGAAATCTGATTCTCTCTGGAGCAGCAAAGTGATCCACGGCACGTAGAAGAGCGGTTACAGCGGTCTGCTGACGTGGTCGTTGTCGTCGAGAAGATTTGTGTTTAATGCCCATGCGCAATCCTGTGTGTAACCTTGAAATTGTACATTCGTCGAAACAAATATTTCTTATTTGAGCTCTTAATGAAAAATATTTATATTTAAATATGTTTTGAACGAAAAAAATATTATTTGAAAAATAAAACAAATAATGGTAAACTGAATTGAAAGACAAATTATTAATTGGATGAAGTACTGCTTGAAAACCTTTTTACAGTGTACTGCTCCAACACTCAACAATGGCCAAGCAATTCAAAGCTGTACACTACAGCCACAAGACATTTAAGTTGACCTCGGTTTAAGCTTAACACATCAAAGCTGCCACTACAGCCGTAACAACACATTTAAGCTTCACATACACCAACAAGAGCAACACTCCAAGTCTGGTAACACAACAGTCTCAGGCTCTTGGGAGAAGAACTCTCTCCCAGTCTCAGGCTCTTGGGAGAAGAACTCTCTCCCAGTCTCAGGCTCTTGGGAGAAGAACTCTCTCCCAGTCTCTCTCTCCGGCTCTGCTTGAATACTGGATCCTCTTGCCATTGATGAGGAACAGCTGGTAGGTCCCATCACCTAGATGAGGACAGGGAGGAGCACAGGAAATTGGACAAAACATACAACAAAACTACAACTCCCAGCAGGCCGTTGGGTCCATTGGCAGCACACACACTCAATAAATCAATGAGTGACACTTACACATTATAAAACACAAATGCATACGCCCTGGGACGCAACACCAGTCAAATTAAATCATTAAAGGAAAATCCATCTTTCCAGTGCATACACAGAAAGCGGCATCAGATCTGGCATTCATTTATTTTCCACTGTATTTACAATTGCATAAATAAAGCTATGAGATCGTTACAATTATAATATATTATAAAATATAAAAATAATAGATCACAATACTGTAGTTTATAGCCTAGGCTACTATATTTTAATCAAATAAATGCAGGCTGGGGGAGCGCATGAGACTTATTTCAAAAACATTAAAAAATCCAACTGACACACACACACACACACACACACACACACAAGTTTCAAGTTTTGAAAAAAAATACAACAACAAACAGTAATATTGTAAAGTCTTATAACAATTGAATTTATAATTATATAGGATTATGTAACTGTTCACAAAATTCAGGGTTCAATCGCTTTCTGTTGTTGCATTGAGACTCTGGTAGGGCTTTATTTTGAAATTCTAGTCAGCAAAATAGAGGGAAAACAAACAATATTGACAATATTGTTCATAAAATGTTACTCACCATGTTAATTTATTGTTAATTTGACTGTTTCGTTCCGTTCGCCTTACATACTTGATCATCGTGAGGTAAACATTACCTACGCCAATAGGAGGCGCTTAATAACAGTGACGTGCGCCAATAGCAGCTGCAAAGCAGAAGCAATGTGGGAAATGCCGACTGTTTTAAGGAATAAACGCAGAATTTTTTGTTCTTATCGTGTTCAACACAATCTACACTCGATCGCGCGAGGATCTCCATCGTAAAAAATCGCAGCTTGAATTTTTTTTTACTTACCGTCGAAGTGAAAGACAGCTCCTCTCTGTGGTATAAATAGCTGCCGAGCGCCCTTTACTATTGTCGTTGAATGCGGACAGGCAGGAGCTCACCCATTGATCGCTAGACGGTTCGGCAGATCTGGCAGGGCATACTCCCACTGCAGCGCGACGATCATTTTGCCTTTTTTTTAATACTACATTTAAATAGTCCAAGTAATGGATACTGTACAACAGTGGTCATATGTTTATTTTGTGTGACATGACACCTATTGGTGTTGCCTATGAACAGTATACACTGAATACACTGTGACAGAGGCAAAATATATATATATATAGAATAATAACAACAACAACAACAACAATAATGATTATGACCACGCATGCAAAACAGAGAGAGAGAAAAGACTACATTCTAGAAGAATAATTACACAATACCCACCAGTGTTATGTTCCCAATTCATGTTCTAGGGGCAAAAGGGAAAGTCACTTTAAAGCAAAAAATGAACAGCGACAAAGAAAAGTCAACCTATACTGAGTCCCAGCACACAATACACAAAGTAAGATTTCCAATACATTTATTTACAATAAGTGATAAATACAGTGCAAAAAGAATCCTAAACAAACAGCTCCAAAAGAAAAAGAAATGAAGCGTGTTCTTCAGGAGCAGGTAAAAGCCCAAACAAACAAAAGATCACTAGCCGGTAGAAGGACAACCTAATTAACCTACAACAATAAACAACACAACTCTTACCTTACTTCCTAACTAACACAAAAAAAAACAACAACAAAAAAACCAGGAGAAAAGAAAAATGGCACCCACTCCCTACTGCTCCAACACTCAACAATGGCCAAGCAATTCAAAGCTGTACACTACAGCCACAAGACATTTAAGTTGACCTCGGTTTAAGCTTAACACATCAAAGCTGCCACTACAGCCGTAACAACACATTTAAGCTTCACATACACCAACAAGAGCAACACTCCAAGTCTGGTAACACAACAGTCTCAGGCTCTTGGGAGAAGAACTCTCTCCCAGTCTCAGGCTCTTGGGAGAAGAACTCTCTCCCAGTCTCTCTCTCCGGCTCTGCTTGAATACTGGATCCTCTTGCCATTGATGAGGAACAGCTGGTAGGTCCCATCACCTAGATGAGGACAGGGAGGAGCACAGGAAATTGGACAAAACATACAACAAAACTACAACTCCCAGCAGGCCGTTGGGTCCATTGGCAGCACACACACTCAATAAATCAATGAGTGACACTTACACATTATAAAACACAAATGCATACGCCCTGGGACGCAACACCAGTCAAATTAAATCATTAAAGGAAAATCCATCTTTCCAGTGCATACACAGAAAGCGGCATCAGATCTGGCATTCATTTATTTTCCACTGTATTTACAATTGCATAAATAAAGCTATGAGATCGTTACAATTATAATATATTATAAAATATAAAAATAATAGATCACAATACTGTAGTTTATAGCCTAGGCTACTATATTTTAATCAAATAGATGCAGGCTGGGGGAGCGCATGAGACTTATTTCAAAAACATTAAAAAATCCAACTGACACACACACACACACACACACACACACACACACACACACACAAGTTTCAAGTTTTGAAAAAAAATACAACAACAAACAGTAATATTGTAAAGTCT
Source organism: Leuciscus leuciscus (assembly GCF_965113295.1). Taxonomy (NCBI): domain Eukaryota; kingdom Metazoa; phylum Chordata; class Actinopteri; order Cypriniformes; family Leuciscidae; genus Leuciscus; species Leuciscus leuciscus. The sequence continues at coordinate 2,529,725 of NC_138732.1, read as the reverse complement.
TATAACAATTGAATTTATAATTATATAGGATTATGTAACTGTTCACAAAATTCAGGGTTCAATCGCTTTCTGTTGTTGCATTGAGACTCTGGTAGGGCTTTATTTTGAAATTCTAGTCAGCAAAATAGAGGGAAAACAAACAATATTGACAATATTGTTCATAAAATGTTACTCACCATGTTAATTTATTGTTAATTTGACTGTTTCGTTCCGTTCGCCTTACATACTTGATCATCGTGAGGTAAACATTACCTACGCCAATAGGAGGCGCTTAATAACAGTGACGTGCGCCAATAGCAGCTGCAAAGCAGAAGCAATGTGGGAAATGCCGACTGTTTTAAGGAATAAACGCAGAATTTTTTGTTCTTATCGTGTTCAACACAATCTACACTCGATCGCGCGAGGATCTCCATCGTAAAAAATCGCAGCTTGAATTTTTTTTTAGTTACCGTCGAAGTGAAAGACAGCTCCTCTCTGTGGTATAAATAGCTGCCGAGCGCCCTTTACTATTGTCGTTGAATGCGGACAGGCAGGAGCTCACCCATTGATCGCTAGACAGTTCGGGAGATCTGGCTGGGCATACTCCCACTGCAGCGCGACGATCTTTTTGCCTTTTTTTTAATACTACATTTAAATAGTCCAAGTAATGGATACTGTACAACAGTGGTCATATGTTTATTTTGTGTGACATGACACCTATTGGTGTTGCCTATGAACAGTATACACTGAATACACTGTGACAGAGGCAAAAAATATATATATATAGAATAATAACAACAACAACAACAACAATAATGATTATGACCACGCATGCAAAACAGAGAGAGAGAAAAGACTACATTCTAGAAGAATAATTACACAATACCCACTGTTACCAGTGTTATGTTCCCAATTCATGTTCTAGGGGCAAAAGGGAAAGTCACTTTAAAGCAAAAAATGAACAGCGACAAAGAAAAGTCAACCTATACTGAGTCCCAGCACACAATACACAAAGTAAGATTTCCAATACATTTATTTACAATAAGTGATAAATACAGTGCAAAAAGAATCCTAAACAAACAGCTCCAAAAGAAAAAGAAATGAAGCGTGTTCTTCAGGAGCAGGTAAAAGCCCAAACAAACAAAAGATCACTAGCCGGTAGAAGGACAACCTAATTAACCTACAACAATAAACAACACAACTCTTACCTTACTTCCTAACTAACACAAAAAAAAACAACAACAAAAAAACCAGGAGAAAAGAAAAATGGCACCCACTCCCTACTGCTCCAACACTCAACAATGGCCAAGCAATTCAAAGCTGTACACTACAGCCACAAGACATTTAAGTTGACTTCGGTTTAAGCTTAACACATCAAAGCTGCCACTACAGCCGTAACAACACATTTAAGCTTCACATACACCAACAAGAGCAACACTCCAAGTCTGGTAACACAACAGTCTCAGGCTCTTGGGAGAAGAACTCTCTCCCAGTCTCAGGCTCTTGGGAGAAGAACTCTCTCCCAGTCTCAGGCTCTTGGGAGAAGAACTCTCTCCCAGTCTCTCTCTCCGGCTCTGCTTGAATACTGGATCCTCTTGCCATTGATGAGGAACAGCTGGTAGGTCCCATCACCTAGATGAGGACAGGGAGGAGCACAGGAAATTGGACAAAACATACAACAAAACTACAACTCCCAGCAGGCCGTTGGGTCCATTGGCAGCACACACACTCAATAAATCAATGAGTGACACTTACACATTATAAAACACAAATGCATACGCCCTGGGACGCAACACCAGTCAAATTAAATCATTAAAGGAAAATCCATCTTTCCAGTGCATACACAGAAAGCGGCATCAGATCTGGCATTCATTTATTTTCCACTGTATTTACAATTGCATAAATAAAGCTATGAGATCGTTACAATTATAATATATTATAAAATATAAAAATAATAGATCACAATACTGTAGTTTATAGCCTAGGCTACTATATTTTAATCAAATAAATGCAGGCTGGGGGAGCGCATGAGACTTATTTCAAAAACATTAAAAAATCCAACTGACACACACACACACACACACACACACACACAAGTTTCAAGTTTTGAAAAAAAATACAACAACAAACAGTAATATTGTAAAGTCTTATAACAATTGAATTTATAATTATATAGGATTATGTAACTGTTCACAAAATTCAGGGTTCAATCGCTTTCTGTTGTTGCATTGAGACTCTGGTAGGGCTTTATTTTGAAATTCTAGTCAGCAAAATAGAGGGAAAACAAACAATATTGACAATATTGTTCATAAAATGTTACTCACCATGTTAATTTATTGTTAATTTGACTGTTTCGTTCCGTTCGCCTTACATACTTGATCATCGTGAGGTAAACATTACCTACGCCAATAGGAGGCGCTTAATAACAGTGACGTGAGCCAATAGCAGCTGCAAAGCAGAAGCAATGTGGGAAATGCCGACTGTTTTAAGGAATAAACGCAGAATTTTTTGTTCTTATCGTGTTCAACACAATCTACACTCGATCGCGCGAGGATCTCCATCGTAAAAAATCGCAGCTTGAATTTTTTTTTAGTTACCGTCGAAGTGAAAGACAGCTCCTCTCTGTGGTATAAATAGCTGCCGAGCGCCCTTCACTATTGTCGTTGAATGCGGACAGGCAGGAGTTCACCCATTGATCGCTAGACTGGCAGGCAGATCTGGCTGGGCATACTCCCACTGCAGCGCGACGATCTTTTTGCCTTTTTTTTAATACTACATTTAAATAGTCCAAGTAATGGATACTGTACAACAGTGGTCATATGTTTATTTTGTGTGACATGACACCTATTGGTGTTGCCTATGAACAGTATACACTGAATACACTGTGACAGAGGCAAAATATATATATATATAGAATAATAACAACAACAACAACAACAATAATGATTATGACCACGCATGCAAAACAGAGAGAGAGAAAAGACTACATTCTAGAAGAATAATTACACAATACCCACCAGTGTTATGTTCCCAATTCATGTTCTAGGGGCAAAAGGGAAAGTCACTTTAAAGCAAAAAATGAACAGCGACAAAGAAAAGTCAACCTATACTGAGTCCCAGCACACAATACACAAAGTAAGATTTCCAATACATTTATTTACAATAAGTGATAAATACAGTGCAAAAAGAATCCTAAACAAACAGCTCCAAAAGAAAAAGAAATGAAGCGTGTTCTTCAGGAGCAGGTAAAAGCCCAAACAAACAAAAGATCACTAGCCGGTAGAAGGACAACCTAATTAACCTACAACAATAAACAACACAACTCTTACCTTACTTCCTAACTAACACAAAAAAAAACAACAACAAAAAAACCAGGAGAAAAGAAAAATGGCACCCACTCCCTACACTGAAAAAATATTTTCATTCATCCAATTAAAAAATTTTAGGGTAATGGTTCACATCTATATTTTATAACTTGAGCCAATGAAAAATAAATAACTTGCCCTTACCAATATTTTCTATGTCTATGAAAACTATTTTATAAAACTTGGCACAAAGCATATTTTTCTTGTTGAAAAAAATCAATTAATTTAAATTCTATTTTTGATCTAAACAAAAATATATAGATTTTATCAAAACAAAAATTCTCATTTAATAAATATGTATTAGAAATTATTTGTTTTCTCCAATTAAATAGATATTGATTTAATAATACAATTATTTCTAATTTTTAAAAATACAAGTTAATAGAAATTATTTATTTTAAACAAACAAAAAGATATGGATTCAATAAAACATATTTCCCATTAAGGAACATTAATTAATCTTGTCCAAAATCAAATAAAAAAGACACATAATTTTCATTAAATCGATATTTATTAAATTATTATATACATTACTTCCACACATCCACAATTTCGTGTCAGATTTTCAACTTTTTCAACATTTGCGACAGACAGCAAGTCCCTCAGAACCTCTTGACCCTCAAGTATGATTCCAATGTTTGTGGGTATACAGCTTGTGCATCTCTGATGACAAAGATTTCCATGGTTTCTTCTGAAGAGTGTTTTCAGCCTCTTCCTTCTCCAACACCTGGAAAAGAATTTAGGAATGAGAAAAGAAAAAGAAAAAAAGAATAAGGAATCAATACAGCTTGGGTTTCCCCCCAAATTAGTTTACATAATACTAATACTTCTAACTAATTATACAATTTACTCCAATTTGTTGTTGACATATAAATATAAGTTGCACAAACTTTCCAGCACATGGGACTCTGATTTTAGCTGAAAGTAATTGTTTCTATATTTGAAATTAGCCTTCAGACTGTTATCAGACATATATCTGAACATAGTCTGATGGCTAATTTTGAAGTGGACAGCCATATCTAGCATTTTCACATCTCTAAAGTAATCTTTCCTTACCAGGAAATCTTTGATGAGGTCCTCCACTGTTTCTCCCATATGGATGAGATATTTCAGTGCTCTTTGTATCGGTGTCAGTATCCTGCATCAAGATAGTACAAATTTGGCATGAGGGTACATTATGGTCAACAAACTTTAGCACAATATACGTTATCAGTTGATATAATAATTATTATAATATATGATTCAATAGTGTGTCAATCCTATTACTAACGCCACGAAAAAATGTCTGCCCCCCCAGTGTCCTCTGGCTAGTAGCTGCTACTACACTTTTTTGAAAACCAACCGACATCAACCGATTGGCGCCAATGCAGCAATACTTCTATGCATACAATCCATAATTAAATGACCATTGTGAGTGTCGACAGTCATACGTGTTAGATAACGTTACCATTAATCACAAGTGAACGTCAGTCCTTTTACATGTAAGTTAACTTCAGCTCCTTAATTGTTGATCAGGTTTCTATGGTTTTAACCAGAGAACGTCGTTCTTATGACGCTGCATCGAGATAACGTTATGTTCAATGATTAAACGTTCACGTTAATTACCATTGTAAAATCAAAATAAGCCAGGGGTAAACGTATATGTTCCCTTTTGTAATCGGTCAGGAATTGATTAACGTCGACACATTAACGTTAACTTGCCAAGTGTAAACTAAGCTAGCTAACACATTTTTAAACTAACGTAAGTTACATAACGATATCTAACAGATAAATTCGGCAGAGCAACATGTCTTGTACAGGCTTCTAAATATACAGCAGCACATTTAAATGGTTGTTTGTTTCACTTACTTCAGTTTATCCGCGATGAAATCTGATTCTCTCTGGAGCAGCAAAGTGATCCACGGCACGTAGAAGAGCGGTTACAGCGGTCTGCTGACGTGGTCGTTGTCGTCGAGAAGATTTGTGTTTAATGCCCATGCGCAATCCTGTGTGTAACCTTGAAATTGTACATTCGTCGAAACAAATATTTCTTATTTGAGCTCTTAATGAAAAATATTTATATTTAAATATGTTTTGAACGAAAAAAATATTATTTGAAAAATAAAACAAATAATGGTAAACTGAATTGAAAGACAAATTATTAATTGGATGAAGTACTGCTTGAAAACCTTTTTACAGTGTACTGCTCCAACACTCAACAATGGCCAAGCAATTCAAAGCTGTACACTACAGCCACAAGACATTTAAGTTGACCTCGGTTTAAGCTTAACACATCAAAGCTGCCACTACAGCCGTAACAACACATTTAAGCTTCACATACACCAACAAGAGCAACACTCCAAGTCTGGTAACACAACAGTCTCAGGCTCTTGGGAGAAGAACTCTCTCCCAGTCTCAGGCTCTTGGGAGAAGAACTCTCTCCCAGTCTCAGGCTCTTGGGAGAAGAACTCTCTCCCAGTCTCTCTCTCCGGCTCTGCTTGAATACTGGATCCTCTTGCCATTGATGAGGAACAGCTGGTAGGTCCCATCACCTAGATGAGGACAGGGAGGAGCACAGGAAATTGGACAAAACATACAACAAAACTACAACTCCCAGCAGGCCGTTGGGTCCATTGGCAGCACACACACTCAATAAATCAATGAGTGACACTTACACATTATAAAACACAAATGCATACGCCCTGGGACGCAACACCAGTCAAATTAAATCATTAAAGGAAAATCCATCTTTCCAGTGCATACACAGAAAGCGGCATCAGATCTGGCATTCATTTATTTTCCACTGTATTTACAATTGCATAAATAAAGCTATGAGATCGTTACAATTATAATATATTATAAAATATAAAAATAATAGATCACAATACTGTAGTTTATAGCCTAGGCTACTATATTTTAATCAAATAAATGCAGGCTGGGGGAGCGCATGAGACTTATTTCAAAAACATTAAAAAATCCAACTGACACACACACACACACACACACACACACACACACACACACACACACACAAGTTTCAAGTTTTGAAAAAAAATACAACAACAAACAGTAATATTGTAAAGTCTTATAACAATTGAATTTATAATTATATAGGATTATGTAACTGTTCACAAAATTCAGGGTTCAATCGCTTTCTGTTGTTGCATTGAGACTCTGGTAGGGCTTTATTTTGAAATTCTAGTCAGCAAAATAGAGGGAAAACAAACAATATTGACAATATTGTTCATAAAATGTTACTCACCATGTTAATTTATTGTTAATTTGACTGTTTCGTTCCGTTCGCCTTACATACTTGATCATCGTGAGGTAAACATTACCTACGCCAATAGGAGGCGCTTAATAACAGTGACGTGCGCCAATAGCAGCTGCAAAGCAGAAGCAATGTGGGAAATGCCGACTGTTTTAAGGAATAAACGCAGAATTTTTTGTTCTTATCGTGTTCAACACAATCTACACTCGATCGCGCGAGGATCTCCATCGTAAAAAATCGCAGCTTGAATTTTTTTTTAGTTACCGTCGAAGTGAAAGACAGCTCCTCTCTGTGGTATAAATAGCTGCCGAGCGCCCTTTACTATTGTCGTTGAATGCGGACAGGCAGGAGCTCACCCATTGATCGCTAGACTGGCAGGCAGATCTGGCTGGGCATACTCCCACTGCAGCGCGACGATCTTTTTGCCTTTTTTTTAATACTACATTTAAATAGTCCAAGTAATGGATACTGTACAACAGTGGTCATATGTTTATTTTGTGTGACATGACACCTATTGGTGTTGCCTATGAACAGTATACACTGAATACACTGTGACAGAGGCAAAAAATATATATATATAGAATAATAACAACAACAACAACAACAATAATGATTATGACCACGCATGCAAAACAGAGAGAGAGAAAAGACTACATTCTAGAAGAATAATTACACAATACCCACTGTTACCAGTGTTATGTTCCCAATTCATGTTCTAGGGGCAAAAGGGAAAGTCACTTTAAAGCAAAAAATGAACAGCGACAAAGAAAAGTCAACCTATACTGAGTCCCAGCACACAATACACAAAGTAAGATTTCCAATACATTTATTTACAATAAGTGATAAATACAGTGCAAAAAGAATCCTAAACAAACAGCTCCAAAAGAAAAAGAAATGAAGCGTGTTCTTCAGGAGCAGGTAAAAGCCCAAACAAACAAAAGATCACTAGCCGGTAGAAGGACAACCTAATTAACCTACAACAATAAACAACACAACTCTTACCTTACTTCCTAACTAACACAAAAAAAAAAACCAGGAGAAAAGAAAAATGGCACCCACTCCCTACTGCTCCAACACTCAACAATGGCCAAGCAATTCAAAGCTGTACACTACAGCCACAAGACATTTAAGTTGACCTCGGTTTAAGCTTAACACATCAAAGCTGCCACTACTGCCGTAACAACACATTTAAGCTTCACATACACCAACAAGAGCAACACTCCAAGTCTGGTAACACAACAGTCTCAGGCTCTTGGGAGAAGAACTCTCTCCCAGTCTCAGGCTCTTGGGAGAAGAACTCTCTCCCAGTCTCAGGCTCTTGGGAGAAGAACTCTCTCCCAGTCTCAGGCTCTTGGGAGAAGAACTCTCTCCCAGTCTCTCTCTCCGGCTCTGCTTGAATACTGGATCCTCTTGCCATTGATGAGGAACAGCTGGTAGGTCCCATCACCTAGATGAGGACAGGGAGGAGCACAGGAAATTGGACAAAACATACAACAAAACTACAACTCCCAGCAGGCCGTTGGGTCCATTGGCAGCACACACACTCAATAAATCAATGAGTGACACTTACACATTATAAAACACAAATGCATACGCCCTGGGACGCAACACCAGTCAAATTAAATCATTAAAGGAAAATCCATCTTTCCAGTGCATACACAGAAAGCGGCATCAGATCTGGCATTCATTTATTTTCCACTGTATTTACAATTGCATAAATAAAGCTATGAGATCGTTACAATTATAATATATTATAAAATATAAAAATAATAGATCACAATACTGTAGTTTATAGCCTAGGCTACTATATTTTAATCAAATAAATGCAGGCTGGGGGAGCGCATGAGACTTATTTCAAAAACATTAAAAAATCCAACTGACACACACACACACACACACACACACACACACACAAGTTTCAAGTTTTGAAAAAAAATACAACAACAAACAGTAATATTGTAAAGTCTTATAACAATTGAATTTATAATTATATAGGATTATGTAACTGTTCACAAAATTCAGGGTTCAATCGCTTTCTGTTGTTGCATTGAGACTCTGGTAGGGCTTTATTTTGAAATTCTAGTCAGCAAAATAGAGGGAAAACAAACAATATTGACAATATTGTTCATAAAATGTTACTCACCATGTTAATTTATTGTTAATTTGACTGTTTCGTTCCGTTCGCCTTACATACTTGATCATCGTGAGGTAAACATTACCTACGCCAATAGGAGGCGCTTAATAACAGTGACGTGCGCCAATAGCAGCTGCAAAGCAGAAGCAATGTGGGAAATGCCGACTGTTTTAAGGAATAAACGCAGAATTTTTTGTTCTTATCGTGTTCAACACAATCTACACTCGATCGCGCGAGGATCTCCATCGTAAAAAATCGCAGCTTGAATTTTTTTTTAATTACCGTCGAAGTGAAAGACAGCTCCTCTCTATGGTATAAATAGCTGCCGAGCGCCCTTTACTATTGTCATTGAATGCGGACAGGCAGGAGCTCACCCATTGATCGCTAGACTGGCAGGCAGATCTGGCTGGGCATACTCCCACTGCAGCGCGACGATCTTTTTGCCTTTTTTTTAATACTACATTTAAATAGTCCAAGTAATGGATACTGTACAACAGTGGTCATATGTTTATTTTGTGTGACATGACACCTATTGGTGTTGCCTATAAACAGTATACACTGAATACACTGTGACAGAGGCAAAATATATATATATATAGAATAATAACAACAACAATAATGATTATGACCACGCATGCAAAACAGAGAGAGAGAAAAGACTACATTCTAGAAGAATAATTACACAATACCCACCAGTGTTATGTTCCCAATTCATGTTCTAGGGGCAAAAGGGAAAGTCACTTTAAAGCAAAAAATGAACAGCGACAAAGAAAAGTCAACCTATACTGAGTCCCAGCACACAATACACAAAGTAAGATTTCCAATACATTTATTTACAATAAGTGATAAATACAGTGCAAAAAGAATCCTAAACAAACAGCTCCAAAAGAAAAAGAAATGAAGCGTGTTCTTCAGGAGCAGGTAAAAGCCCAAACAAACAAAAGATCACTAGCCGGTAGAAGGACAACCTAATTAACCTACAACAATAAACAACACAACTCTTACCTTACTTCCTAACTAACACAAAAAAAAACAACAACAAAAAAACCAGGAGAAAAGAAAAATGGCACCCACTCCCTACTGCTCCAACACTCAACAATGGCCAAGCAATTCAAAGCTGTACACTACAGCCACAAGACATTTAAGTTGACCTCGGTTTAAGCTGAACACATCAAAGCTGCCACTACAGCCGTAACAACACATTTAAGCTTCACATACACCAACAAGAGCAACACTCCAAGTCTGGTAACACAACAGTCTCAGGCTCTTGGGAGAAGAACTCTCTCCCAGTCTCAGGCTCTTGGGAGAAGAACTCTCTCCCAGTCTCTCTCTCCGGCTCTGCTTGAATACTGGATCCTCTTGCCATTGATGAGGAACAGCTGGTAGGTCCCATCACCTAGATGAGGACAGGGAGGAGCACAGGAAATTGGACAAAACATACAACAAAACTACAACTCCCAGCAGGCCGTTGGGTCCATTGGCAGCACACACACTCAATAAATCAATGAGTGACACTTACACATTATAAAACACAAATGCATACGCCCTGGGACGCAACACCAGTCAAATTAAATCATTAAAGGAAAATCCATCTTTCCAGTGCATACACAGAAAGCGGCATCAGATCTGGCATTCATTTATTTTCCACTGTATTTACAATTGCATAAATAAAGCTATGAGATCGTTACAATTATAATATATTATAAAATATAAAAATAATAGATCACAATACTGTAGTTTATAGCCTAGGCTACTATATTTTAATCAAATAAATGCAGGCTGGGGGAGCGCATGAGACTTATTTCAAAAACATTAAAAAATCCAACTGACACACACACACACACACACACACACACACACACACACAAGTTTCAAGTTTTGAAAAAAAATACAACAACAAACAGTAATATTGTAAAGTCTTATAACAATTGAATTTATAATTATATAGGATTATGTAACTGTTCACAAAATTCAGGGTTCAATCGCTTTCTGTTGTTGCATTGAGACTCTGGTAGGGCTTTATTTTGAAATTCTAGTCAGCAAAATAGAGGGAAAACAAACAATATTGACAATATTGTTCATAAAATGTTACTCACCATGTTAATTTATTGTTAATTTGACTGTTTCGTTCCGTTCGCCTTACATACTTGATCATCGTGAGGTAAACATTACCTACGCCAATAGGAGGCGCTTAATAACAGTGACGTGCGCCAATAGCAGCTGCAAAGCAGAAGCAATGTGGGAAATGCCGACTGTTTTAAGGAATAAACGCAGAATTTTTTGTTCTTATCGTGTTCAACACAATCTACACTCGATCGCGCGAGGATCTCCATCGTAAAAAATCGCAGCTTGAATTTTTTTTTAATCACCGTCGAAGTGAAAGACAGCTCCTCTCTATGGTATAAATAGCTGCCGAGCGCCCTTTACTATTGTCGTTGAATGCGGACAGGCAGGAGCTCACCCATTGATCGCTAGACTGGCAGGCAGATCTGGCTGGGCATACTCCCACTGCAGCGCGACGATCTTTTTGCCTTTTTTTTAATACTACATTTAAATAGTCCAAGTAATGGATACTGTACAACAGTGGTCATATGTTTATTTTGTGTGACATGACACCTATTGGTGTTGCCTATAAACAGTATACACTGAATACACTGTGACAGAGGCAAAATATATATATATATAGAATAATAACAACAACAATAATGATTATGACCACGCATGCAAAACAGAGAGAGAGAAAAGACTACATTCTAGAAGAATAATTACACAATACCCACCAGTGTTATGTTCCCAATTCATGTTCTAGGGGCAAAAGGGAAAGTCACTTTAAAGCAAAAAATGAACAGCGACAAAGAAAAGTCAACCTATACTGAGTCCCAGCACACAATACACAAAGTAAGATTTCCAATACATTTATTTACAATAAGTGATAAATACAGTGCAAAAAGAATCCTAAACAAACAGCTCCAAAAGAAAAAGAAATGAAGCGTGTTCTTCAGGAGCAGGTAAAAGCCCAAACAAACAAAAGATCACTAGCCGGTAGAAGGACAACCTAATTAACCTACAACAATAAACAACACAACTCTTACCTTACTTCCTAACTAACACAAAAAAAAACAACAACAAAAAAACCAGGAGAAAAGAAAAATGGCACCCACTCCCTACTGCTCCAACACTCAACAATGGCCAAGCAATTCAAAGCTGTACACTACAGCCACAAGACATTTAAGTTGACCTCGGTTTAAGCTGAACACATCAAAGCTGCCACTACAGCCGTAACAACACATTTAAGCTTCACATACACCAACAAGAGCAACACTCCAAGTCTGGTAACACAACAGTCTCAGGCTCTTGGGAGAAGAACTCTCTCCCAGTCTCAGGCTCTTGGGAGAAGAACTCTCTCCCAGTCTCTCTCTCCGGCTCTGCTTGAATACTGGATCCTCTTGCCATTGATGAGGAACAGCTGGTAGGTCCCATCACCTAGATGAGGACAGGGAGGAGCACAGGAAATTGGACAAAACATACAACAAAACTACAACTCCCAGCAGGCCGTTGGGTCCATTGGCAGCACACACACTCAATAAATCAATGAGTGACACTTACACATTATAAAACACAAATGCATACGCCCTGGGACGCAACACCAGTCAAATTAAATCATTAAAGGAAAATCCATCTTTCCAGTGCATACACAGAAAGCGGCATCAGATCTGGCATTCATTTATTTTCCACTGTATTTACAATTGCATAAATAAAGCTATGAGATCGTTACAATTATAATATATTATAAAATATAAAAATAATAGATCACAATACTGTAGTTTATAGCCTAGGCTACTATATTTTAATCAAATAAATGCAGGCTGGGGGAGCGCATGAGACTTATTTCAAAAACATTAAAAAATCCAACTGACACACACACACACACACACACACACACACACACACACACACACACACACACACACACACACACACACACACACACACACACACACACACACACACACACACACACACAAGTTTCAAGTTTTGAAAAAAAATACAACAACAAACAGTAATATTGTAAAGTCTTATAACAATTGAATTTATAATTATATAGGATTATGTAACTGTTCACAAAATTCAGGGTTCAATCGCTTTCTGTTGTTGCATTGAGACTCTGGTAGGGCTTTATTTTGAAATTCTAGTCAGCAAAATAGAGGGAAAACAAACAATATTGACAATATTGTTCATAAAATGTTACTCACCATGTTAATTTATTGTTAATTTGACTGTTTCGTTCCGTTCGCCTTACATACTTGATCATCGTGAGGTAAACATTACCTACGCCAATAGGAGGCGCTTAATAACAGTGACGTGCGCCAATAGCAGCTGCAAAGCAGAAGCAATGTGGGAAATGCCGACTGTTTTAAGGAATAAACGCAGAATTTTTTGTTCTTATCGTGTTCAACACAATCTACACTCGATCGCGCGAGGATCTCCATCGTAAAAAATCGCAGCTTGAATTTTTTTTTTATTACCGTCGAAGTGAAAGACAGCTCCTCTCTATGGTATAAATAGCTGCCGAGCGCCCTTTACTATTGTCGTTGAATGCGGACAGGCAGGAGCTCACCCATTGATCGCTAGACTGGCAGGCAGATCTGGCTGGGCATACTCCCACTGCAGCGCGACGATCTTTTTGCCTTTTTTTTAATACTACATTTAAATAGTCCAAGTAATGGATACTGTACAACAGTGGTCATATGTTTATTTTGTGTGACATGACACCTATTGGTGTTGCCTATGAACAGTATACACTGAATACACTGTGACAGAGGCAAAATATATATATATATAGAATAATAACAACAACAATAATGATTATGACCACGCATGCAAAACAGAGAGAGAGAAAAGACTACATTCTAGAAGAATAATTACACAATACCCACTGTTACCAGTGTTATGTTCCCAATTCATGTTCTAGGGGCAAAAGGGAAAGTCACTTTAAAGCAAAAAATGAACAGCGACAAAGAAAAGTCAACCTATACTGAGTCCCAGCACACAATACACAAAGTAAGATTTCCAATACATTTATTTACAATAAGTGATAAATACAGTGCAAAAAGAATCCTAAACAAACAGCTCCAAAAGAAAAAGAAATGAAGCGTGTTCTTCAGGAGCAGGTAAAAGCCCAAACAAACAAAAGATCACTAGCCGGTAGAAGGACAACCTAATTAACCTACAACAATAAACAACACAACTCTTACCTTACTTCCTAACTAACACAAAAAAAAACAACAACAAAAAAACCAGGAGAAAAGAAAAATGGCACCCACTCCCTACTGCTCCAACACTCAACAATGGCCAAGCAATTCAAAGCTGTACACTACAGCCACAAGACATTTAAGTTGACCTCGGTTTAAGCTTAACACATCAAAGCTGCCACTACAGCCGTAACAACACATTTAAGCTTCACATACACCAACAAGAGCAACACTCCAAGTCTGGTAACACAACAGTCTCAGGCTCTTGGGAGAAGAACTCTCTCCCAGTCTCAGGCTCTTGGGAGAAGAACTCTCTCCCAGTCTCTCTCTCCGGCTCTGCTTGAATACTGGATCCTCTTGCCATTGATGAGGAACAGCTGGTAGGTCCCATCACCTAGATGAGGACAGGGAGGAGCACAGGAAATTGGACAAAACATACAACAAAACTACAACTCCCAGCAGGCCGTTGGGTCCATTGGCAGCACACACACTCAATAAATCAATGAGTGACACTTACACATTATAAAACACAAATGCATACGCCCTGGGACGCAACACCAGTCAAATTAAATCATTAAAGGAAAATCCATCTTTCCAGTGCATACACAGAAAGCGGCATCAGATCTGGCATTCATTTATTTTCCACTGTATTTACAATTGCATAAATAAAGCTATGAGATCGTTACAATTATAATATATTATAAAATATAAAAATAATAGATCACAATACTGTAGTTTATAGCCTAGGCTACTATATTTTAATCAAATAAATGCAGGCTGGGGGAGCGCATGAGACTTATTTCAAAAACATTAAAAAATCCAACTGACACACACACACACACACACACACACACACACACACAAGTTTCAAGTTTTGAAAAAAAATACAACAACAAACAGTAATATTGTAAAGTCTTATAACAATTGAATTTATAATTATATAGGATTATGTAACTGTTCACAAAATTCAGGGTTCAATCGCTTTCTGTTGTTGCATTGAGACTCTGGTAGGGCTTTATTTTGAAATTCTAGTCAGCAAAATAGAGGGAAAACAAACAATATTGACAATATTGTTCATAAAATGTTACTCACCATGTTAATTTATTGTTAATTTGACTGTTTCGTTCCGTTCGCCTTACATACTTGATCATCGTGAGGTAAACATTACCTACGCCAATAGGAGGCGCTTAATAACAGTGACGTGCGCCAATAGCAGCTGCAAAGCAGAAGCAATGTGGGAAATGCCGACTGTTTTAAGGAATAAACGCAGAATTTTTTGTTCTTATCGTGTTCAACACAATCTACACTCGATCGCGCGAGGATCTCCATCGTAAAAAATCGCAGCTTGAATTTTTTTTTAATTACCGTCGAAGTGAAAGACAGCTCCTCTCTATGGTATAAATAGCTGCCGAGCGCCCTTTACTATTGTCGTTGAATGCGGACAGGCAGGAGCTCACCCATTGATCGCTAGACTGGCAGGCAGATCTGGCTGGGCATACTCCCACTGCAGCGCGACGATCTTTTTGCCTTTTTTTTAATACTACATTTAAATAGTCCAAGTAATGGATACTGTACAACAGTGGTCATATGTTTATTTTGTGTGACATGACACCTATTGGTGTTGCCTATAAACAGTATACACTGAATACACTGTGACAGAGGCAAAATATATATATATATAGAATAATAACAACAACAATAATGATTATGACCACGCATGCAAAACAGAGAGAGAGAAAAGACTACATTCTAGAAGAATAATTACACAATACCCACCAGTGTTATGTTCCCAATTCATGTTCTAGGGGCAAAAGGGAAAGTCACTTTAAAGCAAAAAATGAACAGCGACAAAGAAAAGTCAACCTATACTGAGTCCCAGCACACAATACACAAAGTAAGATTTCCAATACATTTATTTACAATAAGTGATAAATACAGTGCAAAAAGAATCCTAAACAAACAGCTCCAAAAGAAAAAGAAATGAAGCGTGTTCTTCAGGAGCAGGTAAAAGCCCAAACAAACAAAAGATCACTAGCCGGTAGAAGGACAACCTAATTAACCTACAACAATAAACAACACAACTCTTACCTTACTTCCTAACTAACACAAAAAAAAACAACAACAAAAAAACCAGGAGAAAAGAAAAATGGCACCCACTCCCTACTGCTCCAACACTCAACAATGGCCAAGCAATTCAAAGCTGTACACTACAGCCACAAGACATTTAAGTTGACCTCGGTTTAAGCTGAACACATCAAAGCTGCCACTACAGCCGTAACAACACATTTAAGCTTCACATACACCAACAAGAGCAACACTCCAAGTCTGGTAACACAACAGTCTCAGGCTCTTGGGAGAAGAACTCTCTCCCAGTCTCAGGCTCTTGGGAGAAGAACTCTCTCCCAGTCTCTCTCTCCGGCTCTGCTTGAATACTGGATCCTCTTGCCATTGATGAGGAACAGCTGGTAGGTCCCATCACCTAGATGAGGACAGGGAGGAGCACAGGAAATTGGACAAAACATACAACAAAACTACAACTCCCAGCAGGCCGTTGGGTCCATTGGCAGCACACACACTCAATAAATCAATGAGTGACACTTACACATTATAAAACACAAATGCATACGCCCTGGGACGCAACACCAGTCAAATTAAATCATTAAAGGAAAATCCATCTTTCCAGTGCATACACAGAAAGCGGCATCAGATCTGGCATTCATTTATTTTCCACTGTATTTACAATTGCATAAATAAAGCTATGAGATCGTTACAATTATAATATATTATAAAATATAAAAATAATAGATCACAATACTGTAGTTTATAGCCTAGGCTACTATATTTTAATCAAATAAATGCAGGCTGGGGGAGCGCATGAGACTTATTTCAAAAACATTAAAAAATCCAACTGACACACACACACACACACACACACACACACACAAGTTTCAAGTTTTGAAAAAAAATACAACAACAAACAGTAATATTGTAAAGTCTTATAACAATTGAATTTATAATTATATAGGATTATGTAACTGTTCACAAAATTCAGGGTTCAATCGCTTTCTGTTGTTGCATTGAGACTCTGGTAGGGCTTTATTTTGAAATTCTAGTCAGCAAAATAGAGGGAAAACAAACAATATTGACAATATTGTTCATAAAATGTTACTCACCATGTTAATTTATTGTTAATTTGACTGTTTCGTTCCGTTCGCCTTACATACTTGATCATCGTGAGGTAAACATTACCTACGCCAATAGGAGGCGCTTAATAACAGTGACGTGCGCCAATAGCAGCTGCAAAGCAGAAGCAATGTGGGAAATGCCGACTGTTTTAAGGAATAAACGTAGAATTTTTTGTTCTTATCGTGTTCAACACAATCTACACTCGATCGCGCGAGGATCTCCATCGTAAAAAATCGCAGCTTGAATTTTTTTTTAGTTACCGTCGAAGTGAAAGACAGCTCCTCTCTGTGGTATAAATAGCTGCCGAGCGCCCTTTACTATTGTCGTTGAATGCGGACAGGCAGGAGCTCACCCATTGATCGCTAGACTGGCAGGCAGATCTGGCTGGGCATACTCCCACTGCAGCGCGACGATCTTTTTGCCTTTTTTTTAATACTACATTTAAATAGTCCAAGTAATGGATACTGTACAACAGTGGTCATATGTTTATTTTGTGTGACATGACACCTATTGGTGTTGCCTATGAACAGTATACACTGAATACACTGTGACAGAGGCAAAATATATATATATATAGAATAATAACAACAACAATAATGATTATGACCACGCATGCAAAACAGAGAGAGAGAAAAGACTACATTCTAGAAGAAGAATTACACAATACCCACCAGTGTTATGTTCCCAATTCATGTTCTAGGGGCAAAAGGGAAAGTCACTTTAAAGCAAAAAATGAACAGCGACAAAGAAAAGTCAACCTATACTGAGTCCCAGCACACAATACACAAAGTAAGATTTCCAATACATTTATTTACAATAAGTGATAAATACAGTGCAAAAAGAATCCTAAACAAACAGCTCCAAAAGAAAAAGAAATGAAGCGTGTTCTTCAGGAGCAGGTAAAAGCCCAAACAAACAAAAGATCACTAGCCGGTAGAAGGACAACCTAATTAACCTACAACAATAAACAACACAACTCTTACCTTACTTCCTAACTAACACAAAAAAAAACAACAACAAAAAAACCAGGAGAAAAGAAAAATGGCACCCACTCCCTACTGCTCCAACACTCAACAATGGCCAAGCAATTCAAAGCTGTACACTACAGCCACAAGACATTTAAGTTGACCTCGGTTTAAGCTGAACACATCAAAGCTGCCACTACAGCCGTAACAACACATTTAAGCTTCACATACACCAACAAGAGCAACACTCCAAGTCTGGTAACACAACAGTCTCAGGCTCTTGGGAGAAGAACTCTCTCCCAGTCTCAGGCTCTTGGGAGAAGAACTCTCTCCCAGTCTCTCTCTCCGGCTCTGCTTGAATACTGGATCCTCTTGCCATTGATGAGGAACAGCTGGTAGGTCCCATCACCTAGATGAGGACAGGGAGGAGCACAGGAAATTGGACAAAACATACAACAAAACTACAACTCCCAGCAGGCCGTTGGGTCCATTGGCAGCACACACACTCAATAAATCAATGAGTGACACTTACACATTATAAAACACAAATGCATACGCCCTGGGACGCAACACCAGTCAAATTAAATCATTAAAGGAAAATCCATCTTTCCAGTGCATACACAGAAAGCGGCATCAGATCTGGCATTCATTTATTTTCCACTGTATTTACAATTGCATAAATAAAGCTATGAGATCGTTACAATTATAATATATTATAAAATATAAAAATAATAGATCACAATACTGTAGTTTATAGCCTAGGCTACTATATTTTAATCAAATAAATGCAGGCTGGGGGAGCGCATGAGACTTATTTCAAAAACATTAAAAAATCCAACTGACACACACACACACACACACACACACACACACACACACACACACAAGTTTCAAGTTTTGAAAAAAAATACAACAACAAACAGTAATATTGTAAAGTCTTATAACAATTGAATTTATAATTATATAGGATTATGTAACTGTTCACAAAATTCAGGGTTCAATCGCTTTCTGTTGTTGCATTGAGACTCTGGTAGGGCTTTATTTTGAAATTCTAGTCAGCAAAATAGAGGGAAAACAAACAATATTGACAATATTGTTCATAAAATGTTACTCACCATGTTAATTTATTGTTAATTTGACTGTTTCGTTCCGTTCGCCTTACATACTTGATCATCGTGAGGTAAACATTACCTACGCCAATAGGAGGCGCTTAATAACAGTGACGTGCGCCAATAGCAGCTGCAAAGCAGAAGCAATGTGGGAAATGCCGACTGTTTTAAGGAATAAACGCAGAATTTTTTGTTCTTATCGTGTTCAACACAATCTACACTCGATCGCGCGAGGATCTCCATCGTAAAAAATCGCAGCTTGAATTTTTTTTTAATTACCGTCGAAGTGAAAGACAGCTCCTCTCTATGGTATAAATAGCTGCCGAGCGCCCTTTACTATTGTCGTTGAATGCGGACAGGCAGGAGCTCACCCATTGATCGCTAGACTGGCAGGCAGATCTGGCTGGGCATACTCCCACTGCAGCGCGACGATCTTTTTGCCTTTTTTTTAATACTACATTTAAATAGTCCAAGTAATGGATACTGTACAACAGTGGTCATATGTTTATTTTGTGTGACATGACACCTATTGGTGTTGCCTATAAACAGTATACACTGAATACACTGTGACAGAGGCAAAATATATATATATATAGAATAATAACAACAACAATAATGATTATGACCACGCATGCAAAACAGAGAGAGAGAAAAGACTACATTCTAGAAGAATAATTACACAATACCCACCAGTGTTATGTTCCCAATTCATGTTCTAGGGGCAAAAGGGAAAGTCACTTTAAAGCAAAAAATGAACAGCGACAAAGAAAAGTCAACCTATACTGAGTCCCAGCACACAATACACAAAGTAAGATTTCCAATACATTTATTTACAATAAGTGATAAATACAGTGCAAAAAGAATCCTAAACAAACAGCTCCAAAAGAAAAAGAAATGAAGCGTGTTCTTCAGGAGCAGGTAAAAGCCCAAACAAACAAAAGATCACTAGCCGGTAGAAGGACAACCTAATTAACCTACAACAATAAACAACACAACTCTTACCTTACTTCCTAACTAACACAAAAAAAAACAACAACAAAAAAACCAGGAGAAAAGAAAAATGGCACCCACTCCCTACTGCTCCAACACTCAACAATGGCCAAGCAATTCAAAGCTGTACACTACAGCCACAAGACATTTAAGTTGACCTCGGTTTAAGCTGAACACATCAAAGCTGCCACTACAGCCGTAACAACACATTTAAGCTTCACATACACCAACAAGAGCAACACTCCAAGTCTGGTAACACAACAGTCTCAGGCTCTTGGGAGAAGAACTCTCTCCCAGTCTCAGGCTCTTGGGAGAAGAACTCTCTCCCAGTCTCTCTCTCCGGCTCTGCTTGAATACTGGATCCTCTTGCCATTGATGAGGAACAGCTGGTAGGTCCCATCACCTAGATGAGGACAGGGAGGAGCACAGGAAATTGGACAAAACATACAACAAAACTACAACTCCCAGCAGGCCGTTGGGTCCATTGGCAGCACACACACTCAATAAATCAATGAGTGACACTTACACATTATAAAACACAAATGCATACGCCCTGGGACGCAACACCAGTCAAATTAAATCATTAAAGGAAAATCCATCTTTCCAGTGCATACACAGAAAGCGGCATCAGATCTGGCATTCATTTATTTTCCACTGTATTTACAATTGCATAAATAAAGCTATGAGATCGTTACAATTATAATATATTATAAAATATAAAAATAATAGATCACAATACTGTAGTTTATAGCCTAGGCTACTATATTTTAATCAAATAAATGCAGGCTGGGGGAGCGCATGAGACTTATTTCAAAAACATTAAAAAATCCAACTGACACACACACACACACACACACACACACACACAAGTTTCAAGTTTTGAAAAAAAATACAACAACAAACAGTAATATTGTAAAGTCTTATAACAATTGAATTTATAATTATATAGGATTATGTAACTGTTCACAAAATTCAGGGTTCAATCGCTTTCTGTTGTTGCATTGAGACTCTGGTAGGGCTTTATTTTGAAATTCTAGTCAGCAAAATAGAGGGAAAACAAACAATATTGACAATATTGTTCATAAAATGTTACTCACCATGTTAATTTATTGTTAATTTGACTGTTTCGTTCCGTTCGCCTTACATACTTGATCATCGTGAGGTAAACATTACCTACGCCAATAGGAGGCGCTTAATAACAGTGACGTGCGCCAATAGCAGCTGCAAAGCAGAAGCAATGTGGGAAATGCCGACTGTTTTAAGGAATAAACGTAGAATTTTTTGTTCTTATCGTGTTCAACACAATCTACACTCGATCGCGCGAGGATCTCCATCGTAAAAAATCGCAGCTTGAATTTTTTTTTAGTTACCGTCGAAGTGAAAGACAGCTCCTCTCTGTGGTATAAATAGCTGCCGAGCGCCCTTTACTATTGTCGTTGAATGCGGACAGGCAGGAGCTCACCCATTGATCGCTAGACTGGCAGGCAGATCTGGCTGGGCATACTCCCACTGCAGCGCGACGATCTTTTTGCCTTTTTTTTAATACTACATTTAAATAGTCCAAGTAATGGATACTGTACAACAGTGGTCATATGTTTATTTTGTGTGACATGACACCTATTGGTGTTGCCTATGAACAGTATACACTGAATACACTGTGACAGAGGCAAAATATATATATATATAGAATAATAACAACAACAATAATGATTATGACCACGCATGCAAAACAGAGAGAGAGAAAAGACTACATTCTAGAAGAAGAATTACACAATACCCACCAGTGTTATGTTCCCAATTCATGTTCTAGGGGCAAAA
The DNA here is from genome assembly GCF_965113295.1 of Leuciscus leuciscus. Lineage (NCBI taxonomy): Eukaryota > Metazoa > Chordata > Actinopteri > Cypriniformes > Leuciscidae > Leuciscus > Leuciscus leuciscus. The sequence goes on along the minus strand of NC_138732.1, from coordinate 2,507,677 downwards.
GGGAAAGTCACTTTAAAGCAAAAAATGAACAGCGACAAAGAAAAGTCAACCTATACTGAGTCCCAGCACACAATACACAAAGTAAGATTTCCAATACATTTATTTACAATAAGTGATAAATACAGTGCAAAAAGAATCCTAAACAAACAGCTCCAAAAGAAAAAGAAATGAAGCGTGTTCTTCAGGAGCAGGTAAAAGCCCAAACAAACAAAAGATCACTAGCCGGTAGAAGGACAACCTAATTAACCTACAACAATAAACAACACAACTCTTACCTTACTTCCTAACTAACACAAAAAAAAACAACAACAAAAAAACCAGGAGAAAAGAAAAATGGCACCCACTCCCTACTGCTCCAACACTCAACAATGGCCAAGCAATTCAAAGCTGTACACTACAGCCACAAGACATTTAAGTTGACCTCGGTTTAAGCTGAACACATCAAAGCTGCCACTACAGCCGTAACAACACATTTAAGCTTCACATACACCAACAAGAGCAACACTCCAAGTCTGGTAACACAACAGTCTCAGGCTCTTGGGAGAAGAACTCTCTCCCAGTCTCAGGCTCTTGGGAGAAGAACTCTCTCCCAGTCTCTCTCTCCGGCTCTGCTTGAATACTGGATCCTCTTGCCATTGATGAGGAACAGCTGGTAGGTCCCATCACCTAGATGAGGACAGGGAGGAGCACAGGAAATTGGACAAAACATACAACAAAACTACAACTCCCAGCAGGCCGTTGGGTCCATTGGCAGCACACACACTCAATAAATCAATGAGTGACACTTACACATTATAAAACACAAATGCATACGCCCTGGGACGCAACACCAGTCAAATTAAATCATTAAAGGAAAATCCATCTTTCCAGTGCATACACAGAAAGCGGCATCAGATCTGGCATTCATTTATTTTCCACTGTATTTACAATTGCATAAATAAAGCTATGAGATCGTTACAATTATAATATATTATAAAATATAAAAATAATAGATCACAATACTGTAGTTTATAGCCTAGGCTACTATATTTTAATCAAATAAATGCAGGCTGGGGGAGCGCATGAGACTTATTTCAAAAACATTAAAAAATCCAACTGACACACACACACACACACACACACACACACACACACACACACACACACACACACACACACACACACACACACACACACACACACACACAAGTTTCAAGTTTTGAAAAAAAATACAACAACAAACAGTAATATTGTAAAGTCTTATAACAATTGAATTTATAATTATATAGGATTATGTAACTGTTCACAAAATTCAGGGTTCAATCGCTTTCTGTTGTTGCATTGAGACTCTGGTAGGGCTTTATTTTGAAATTCTAGTCAGCAAAATAGAGGGAAAACAAACAATATTGACAATATTGTTCATAAAATGTTACTCACCATGTTAATTTATTGTTAATTTGACTGTTTCGTTCCGTTCGCCTTACATACTTGATCATCGTGAGGTAAACATTACCTACGCCAATAGGAGGCGCTTAATAACAGTGACGTGCGCCAATAGCAGCTGCAAAGCAGAAGCAATGTGGGAAATGCCGACTGTTTTAAGGAATAAACGCAGAATTTTTTGTTCTTATCGTGTTCAACACAATCTACACTCGATCGCGCGAGGATCTCCATCGTAAAAAATCGCAGCTTGAATTTTTTTTTTATTACCGTCGAAGTGAAAGACAGCTCCTCTCTATGGTATAAATAGCTGCCGAGCGCCCTTTACTATTGTCGTTGAATGCGGACAGGCAGGAGCTCACCCATTGATCGCTAGACTGGCAGGCAGATCTGGCTGGGCATACTCCCACTGCAGCGCGACGATCTTTTTGCCTTTTTTTTAATACTACATTTAAATAGTCCAAGTAATGGATACTGTACAACAGTGGTCATATGTTTATTTTGTGTGACATGACACCTATTGGTGTTGCCTATGAACAGTATACACTGAATACACTGTGACAGAGGCAAAATATATATATATATAGAATAATAACAACAACAATAATGATTATGACCACGCATGCAAAACAGAGAGAGAGAAAAGACTACATTCTAGAAGAATAATTACACAATACCCACTGTTACCAGTGTTATGTTCCCAATTCATGTTCTAGGGGCAAAAGGGAAAGTCACTTTAAAGCAAAAAATGAACAGCGACAAAGAAAAGTCAACCTATACTGAGTCCCAGCACACAATACACAAAGTAAGATTTCCAATACATTTATTTACAATAAGTGATAAATACAGTGCAAAAAGAATCCTAAACAAACAGCTCCAAAAGAAAAAGAAATGAAGCGTGTTCTTCAGGAGCAGGTAAAAGCCCAAACAAACAAAAGATCACTAGCCGGTAGAAGGACAACCTAATTAACCTACAACAATAAACAACACAACTCTTACCTTACTTCCTAACTAACACAAAAAAAAACAACAACAAAAAAACCAGGAGAAAAGAAAAATGGCACCCACTCCCTACTGCTCCAACACTCAACAATGGCCAAGCAATTCAAAGCTGTACACTACAGCCACAAGACATTTAAGTTGACCTCGGTTTAAGCTGAACACATCAAAGCTGCCACTACAGCCGTAACAACACATTTAAGCTTCACATACACCAACAAGAGCAACACTCCAAGTCTGGTAACACAACAGTCTCAGGCTCTTGGGAGAAGAACTCTCTCCCAGTCTCAGGCTCTTGGGAGAAGAACTCTCTCCCAGTCTCTCTCTCCGGCTCTGCTTGAATACTGGATCCTCTTGCCATTGATGAGGAACAGCTGGTAGGTCCCATCACCTAGATGAGGACAGGGAGGAGCACAGGAAATTGGACAAAACATACAACAAAACTACAACTCCCAGCAGGCCGTTGGGTCCATTGGCAGCACACACACTCAATAAATCAATGAGTGACACTTACACATTATAAAACACAAATGCATACGCCCTGGGACGCAACACCAGTCAAATTAAATCATTAAAGGAAAATCCATCTTTCCAGTGCATACACAGAAAGCGGCATCAGATCTGGCATTCATTTATTTTCCACTGTATTTACAATTGCATAAATAAAGCTATGAGATCGTTACAATTATAATATATTATAAAATATAAAAATAATAGATCACAATACTGTAGTTTATAGCCTAGGCTACTATATTTTAATCAAATAAATGCAGGCTGGGGGAGCGCATGAGACTTATTTCAAAAACATTAAAAAATCCAACTGACACACACACACACACACACACACACACACACACACACACACAAGTTTCAAGTTTTGAAAAAAAATACAACAACAAACAGTAATATTGTAAAGTCTTATAACAATTGAATTTATAATTATATAGGATTATGTAACTGTTCACAAAATTCAGGGTTCAATCGCTTTCTGTTGTTGCATTGAGACTCTGGTAGGGCTTTATTTTGAAATTCTAGTCAGCAAAATAGAGGGAAAACAAACAATATTGACAATATTGTTCATAAAATGTTACTCACCATGTTAATTTATTGTTAATTTGACTGTTTCGTTCCGTTCGCCTTACATACTTGATCATCGTGAGGTAAACATTACCTACGCCAATAGGAGGCGCTTAATAACAGTGACGTGCGCCAATAGCAGCTGCAAAGCAGAAGCAATGTGGGAAATGCCGACTGTTTTAAGGAATAAACGCAGAATTTTTTGTTCTTATCGTGTTCAACACAATCTACACTCGATCGCGCGAGGATCTCCATCGTAAAAAATCGCAGCTTGAATTTTTTTTTAATTACCGTCGAAGTGAAAGACAGCTCCTCTCTATGGTATAAATAGCTGCCGAGCGCCCTTTACTATTGTCGTTGAATGCGGACAGGCAGGAGCTCACCCATTGATCGCTAGACTGGCAGGCAGATCTGGCTGGGCATACTCCCACTGCAGCGCGACGATCTTTTTGCCTTTTTTTTAATACTACATTTAAATAGTCCAAGTAATGGATACTGTACAACAGTGGTCATATGTTTATTTTGTGTGACATGACACCTATTGGTGTTGCCTATAAACAGTATACACTGAATACACTGTGACAGAGGCAAAATATATATATATATAGAATAATAACAACAACAATAATGATTATGACCACGCATGCAAAACAGAGAGAGAGAAAAGACTACATTCTAGAAGAATAATTACACAATACCCACCAGTGTTATGTTCCCAATTCATGTTCTAGGGGCAAAAGGGAAAGTCACTTTAAAGCAAAAAATGAACAGCGACAAAGAAAAGTCAACCTATACTGAGTCCCAGCACACAATACACAAAGTAAGATTTCCAATACATTTATTTACAATAAGTGATAAATACAGTGCAAAAAGAATCCTAAACAAACAGCTCCAAAAGAAAAAGAAATGAAGCGTGTTCTTCAGGAGCAGGTAAAAGCCCAAACAAACAAAAGATCACTAGCCGGTAGAAGGACAACCTAATTAACCTACAACAATAAACAACACAACTCTTACCTTACTTCCTAACTAACACAAAAAAAAACAACAACAAAAAAACCAGGAGAAAAGAAAAATGGCACCCACTCCCTACTGCTCCAACACTCAACAATGGCCAAGCAATTCAAAGCTGTACACTACAGCCACAAGACATTTAAGTTGACCTCGGTTTAAGCTGAACACATCAAAGCTGCCACTACAGCCGTAACAACACATTTAAGCTTCACATACACCAACAAGAGCAACACTCCAAGTCTGGTAACACAACAGTCTCAGGCTCTTGGGAGAAGAACTCTCTCCCAGTCTCAGGCTCTTGGGAGAAGAACTCTCTCCCAGTCTCTCTCTCCGGCTCTGCTTGAATACTGGATCCTCTTGCCATTGATGAGGAACAGCTGGTAGGTCCCATCACCTAGATGAGGACAGGGAGGAGCACAGGAAATTGGACAAAACATACAACAAAACTACAACTCCCAGCAGGCCGTTGGGTCCATTGGCAGCACACACACTCAATAAATCAATGAGTGACACTTACACATTATAAAACACAAATGCATACGCCCTGGGACGCAACACCAGTCAAATTAAATCATTAAAGGAAAATCCATCTTTCCAGTGCATACACAGAAAGCGGCATCAGATCTGGCATTCATTTATTTTCCACTGTATTTACAATTGCATAAATAAAGCTATGAGATCGTTACAATTATAATATATTATAAAATATAAAAATAATAGATCACAATACTGTAGTTTATAGCCTAGGCTACTATATTTTAATCAAATAAATGCAGGCTGGGGGAGCGCATGAGACTTATTTCAAAAACATTAAAAAATCCAACTGACACACACACACACACACACACACACACACACACACACACACACACACACACACACACACACACACAAGTTTCAAGTTTTGAAAAAAAATACAACAACAAACAGTAATATTGTAAAGTCTTATAACAATTGAATTTATAATTATATAGGATTATGTAACTGTTCACAAAATTCAGGGTTCAATCGCTTTCTGTTGTTGCATTGAGACTCTGGTAGGGCTTTATTTTGAAATTCTAGTCAGCAAAATAGAGGGAAAACAAACAATATTGACAATATTGTTCATAAAATGTTACTCACCATGTTAATTTATTGTTAATTTGACTGTTTCGTTCCGTTCGCCTTACATACTTGATCATCGTGAGGTAAACATTACCTACGCCAATAGGAGGCGCTTAATAACAGTGACGTGCGCCAATAGCAGCTGCAAAGCAGAAGCAATGTGGGAAATGCCGACTGTTTTAAGGAATAAACGCAGAATTTTTTGTTCTTATCGTGTTCAACACAATCTACACTCGATCGCGCGAGGATCTCCATCGTAAAAAATCGCAGCTTGAATTTTTTTTTAATTACCGTCGAAGTGAAAGACAGCTCCTCTCTATGGTATAAATAGCTGCCGAGCGCCCTTTACTATTGTCGTTGAATGCGGACAGGCAGGAGCTCACCCATTGATCGCTAGACTGGCAGGCAGATCTGGCTGGGCATACTCCCACTGCAGCGCGACGATCTTTTTGCCTTTTTTTTAATACTACATTTAAATAGTCCAAGTAATGGATACTGTACAACAGTGGTCATATGTTTATTTTGTGTGACATGACACCTATTGGTGTTGCCTATAAACAGTATACACTGAATACACTGTGACAGAGGCAAAATATATATATATATAGAATAATAACAACAACAATAATGATTATGACCACGCATGCAAAACAGAGAGAGAGAAAAGACTACATTCTAGAAGAATAATTACACAATACCCACCAGTGTTATGTTCCCAATTCATGTTCTAGGGGCAAAAGGGAAAGTCACTTTAAAGCAAAAAATGAACAGCGACAAAGAAAAGTCAACCTATACTGAGTCCCAGCACACAATACACAAAGTAAGATTTCCAATACATTTATTTACAATAAGTGATAAATACAGTGCAAAAAGAATCCTAAACAAACAGCTCCAAAAGAAAAAGAAATGAAGCGTGTTCTTCAGGAGCAGGTAAAAGCCCAAACAAACAAAAGATCACTAGCCGGTAGAAGGACAACCTAATTAACCTACAACAATAAACAACACAACTCTTACCTTACTTCCTAACTAACACAAAAAAAAACAACAACAAAAAAACCAGGAGAAAAGAAAAATGGCACCCACTCCCTACTGCTCCAACACTCAACAATGGCCAAGCAATTCAAAGCTGTACACTACAGCCACAAGACATTTAAGTTGACCTCGGTTTAAGCTGAACACATCAAAGCTGCCACTACAGCCGTAACAACACATTTAAGCTTCACATACACCAACAAGAGCAACACTCCAAGTCTGGTAACACAACAGTCTCAGGCTCTTGGGAGAAGAACTCTCTCCCAGTCTCAGGCTCTTGGGAGAAGAACTCTCTCCCAGTCTCTCTCTCCGGCTCTGCTTGAATACTGGATCCTCTTGCCATTGATGAGGAACAGCTGGTAGGTCCCATCACCTAGATGAGGACAGGGAGGAGCACAGGAAATTGGACAAAACATACAACAAAACTACAACTCCCAGCAGGCCGTTGGGTCCATTGGCAGCACACACACTCAATAAATCAATGAGTGACACTTACACATTATAAAACACAAATGCATACGCCCTGGGACGCAACACCAGTCAAATTAAATCATTAAAGGAAAATCCATCTTTCCAGTGCATACACAGAAAGCGGCATCAGATCTGGCATTCATTTATTTTCCACTGTATTTACAATTGCATAAATAAAGCTATGAGATCGTTACAATTATAATATATTATAAAATATAAAAATAATAGATCACAATACTGTAGTTTATAGCCTAGGCTACTATATTTTAATCAAATAAATGCAGGCTGGGGGAGCGCATGAGACTTATTTCAAAAACATTAAAAAATCCAACTGACACACACACACACACACACACACACACACACAAGTTTCAAGTTTTGAAAAAAAATACAACAACAAACAGTAATATTGTAAAGTCTTATAACAATTGAATTTATAATTATATAGGATTATGTAACTGTTCACAAAATTCAGGGTTCAATCGCTTTCTGTTGTTGCATTGAGACTCTGGTAGGGCTTTATTTTGAAATTCTAGTCAGCAAAATAGAGGGAAAACAAACAATATTGACAATATTGTTCATAAAATGTTACTCACCATGTTAATTTATTGTTAATTTGACTGTTTCGTTCCGTTCGCCTTACATACTTGATCATCGTGAGGTAAACATTACCTACGCCAATAGGAGGCGCTTAATAACAGTGACGTGCGCCAATAGCAGCTGCAAAGCAGAAGCAATGTGGGAAATGCCGACTGTTTTAAGGAATAAACGTAGAATTTTTTGTTCTTATCGTGTTCAACACAATCTACACTCGATCGCGCGAGGATCTCCATCGTAAAAAATCGCAGCTTGAATTTTTTTTTAGTTACCGTCGAAGTGAAAGACAGCTCCTCTCTGTGGTATAAATAGCTGCCGAGCGCCCTTTACTATTGTCGTTGAATGCGGACAGGCAGGAGCTCACCCATTGATCGCTAGACTGGCAGGCAGATCTGGCTGGGCATACTCCCACTGCAGCGCGACGATCTTTTTGCCTTTTTTTTAATACTACATTTAAATAGTCCAAGTAATGGATACTGTACAACAGTGGTCATATGTTTATTTTGTGTGACATGACACCTATTGGTGTTGCCTATGAACAGTATACACTGAATACACTGTGACAGAGGCAAAATATATATATATATAGAATAATAACAACAACAATAATGATTATGACCACGCATGCAAAACAGAGAGAGAGAAAAGACTACATTCTAGAAGAAGAATTACACAATACCCACCAGTGTTATGTTCCCAATTCATGTTCTAGGGGCAAAAGGGAAAGTCACTTTAAAGCAAAAAATGAACAGCGACAAAGAAAAGTCAACCTATACTGAGTCCCAGCACACAATACACAAAGTAAGATTTCCAATACATTTATTTACAATAAGTGATAAATACAGTGCAAAAAGAATCCTAAACAAACAGCTCCAAAAGAAAAAGAAATGAAGCGTGTTCTTCAGGAGCAGGTAAAAGCCCAAACAAACAAAAGATCACTAGCCGGTAGAAGGACAACCTAATTAACCTACAACAATAAACAACACAACTCTTACCTTACTTCCTAACTAACACAAAAAAAAACAACAACAAAAAAACCAGGAGAAAAGAAAAATGGCACCCACTCCCTACTGCTCCAACACTCAACAATGGCCAAGCAATTCAAAGCTGTACACTACAGCCACAAGACATTTAAGTTGACCTCGGTTTAAGCTTAACACATCAAAGCTGCCACTACAGCCGTAACAACACATTTAAGCTTCACATACACCAACAAGAGCAACACTCCAAGTCTGGTAACACAACAGTCTCAGGCTCTTGGGAGAAGAACTCTCTCCCAGTCTCAGGCTCTTGGGAGAAGAACTCTCTCCCAGTCTCAGGCTCTTGGGAGAAGAACTCTCTCCCAGTCTCTCTCTCCGGCTCTGCTTGAATACTGGATCCTCTTGCCATTGATGAGGAACAGCTGGTAGGTCCCATCACCTAGATGAGGACAGGGAGGAGCACAGGAAATTGGACAAAACATACAACAAAACTACAACTCCCAGCAGGCCGTTGGGTCCATTGGCAGCACACACACTCAATAAATCAATGAGTGACACTTACACATTATAAAACACAAATGCATACGCCCTGGGACGCAACACCAGTCAAATTAAATCATTAAAGGAAAATCCATCTTTCCAGTGCATACACAGAAAGCGGCATCAGATCTGGCATTCATTTATTTTCCACTGTATTTACAATTGCATAAATAAAGCTATGAGATCGTTACAATTATAATATATTATAAAATATAAAAATAATAGATCACAATACTGTAGTTTATAGCCTAGGCTACTATATTTTAATCAAATAGATGCAGGCTGGGGGAGCGCATGAGACTTATTTCAAAAACATTAAAAAATCCAACTGACACACACACACACACACACACACACACACAAGTTTCAAGTTTTGAAAAAAAATACAACAACAAACAGTAATATTGTAAAGTCTTATAACAATTGAATTTATAATTATATAGGATTATGTAACTGTTCACAAAATTCAGGGTTCAATCGCTTTCTGTTGTTGCATTGAGACTCTGGTAGGGCTTTATTTTGAAATTCTAGTCAGCAAAATAGAGGGAAAACAAACAATATTGACAATATTGTTCATAAAATGTTACTCACCATGTTAATTTATTGTTAATTTGACTGTTTCGTTCCGTTCGCCTTACATACTTGATCATCGTGAGGTAAACATTACCTACGCCAATAGGAGGCGCTTAATAACAGTGACGTGAGCCAATAGCAGCTGCAAAGCAGAAGCAATGTGGGAAATGCCGACTGTTTTAAGGAATAAACGCAGAATTTTTTGTTCTTATCGTGTTCAACACAATCTACACTCGATCGCGCGAGGATCTCCATCGTAAAAAATCGCAGCTTGAATTTTTTTTTACTTACCGTCGAAGTGAAAGACAGCTCCTCTCTGTGGTATAAATAGCTGCCGAGCGCCCTTTACTATTGTCGTTGAATGCGGACAGGCAGGAGCTCACCCATTGATCGCTAGACGGTTCGGCAGATCTGGCAGGGCATACTCCCACTGCAGCGCGACGATCTTTTTGCCTTTTTTTTAATACTACATTTAAATAGTCCAAGTAATGGATACTGTACAACAGTGGTCATATGTTTATTTTGTGTGACATGACACCTATTGGTGTTGCCTATGAACAGTATACACTGAATACACTGTGACAGAGGCAAAATATATATATATATAGAATAACAACAACAACAACAACAACAATAATGATTATGACCACGCATGCAAAACAGAGAGAGAGAAAAGACTACATTCTAGAAGAATAATTACACAATACCCACCAGTGTTATGTTCCCAATTCATGTTCTAGGGGCAAAAGGGAAAGTCACTTTAAAGCAAAAAATGAACAGCGACAAAGAAAAGTCAACCTATACTGAGTCCCAGCACACAATACACAAAGTAAGATTTCCAATACATTTATTTACAATAAGTGATAAATACAGTGCAAAAAGAATCCTAAACAAACAGCTCCAAAAGAAAAAGAAATGAAGCGTGTTCTTCAGGAGCAGGTAAAAGCCCAAACAAACAAAAGATCACTAGCCGGTAGAAGGACAACCTAATTAACCTACAACAATAAACAACACAACTCTTACCTTACTTCCTAACTAACACAAAAAAAAACAACAACAAAAAAACCAGGAGAAAAGAAAAATGGCACCCACTCCCTACTGCTCCAACACTCAACAATGGCCAAGCAATTCAAAGCTGTACACTACAGCCACAAGACATTTAAGTTGACCTCGGTTTAAGCTTAACACATCAAAGCTGCCACTACAGCCGTAACAACACATTTAAGCTTCACATACACCAACAAGAGCAACACTCCAAGTCTGGTAACACAACAGTCTCAGGCTCTTGGGAGAAGAACTCTCTCCCAGTCTCAGGCTCTTGGGAGAAGAACTCTCTCCCAGTCTCAGGCTCTTGGGAGAAGAACTCTCTCCCAGTCTCTCTCTCCGGCTCTGCTTGAATACTGGATCCTCTTGCCATTGATGAGGAACAGCTGGTAGGTCCCATCACCTAGATGAGGACAGGGAGGAGCACAGGAAATTGGACAAAACATACAACAAAACTACAACTCCCAGCAGGCCGTTGGGTCCATTGGCAGCACACACACTCAATAAATCAATGAGTGACACTTACACATTATAAAACACAAATGCATACGCCCTGGGACGCAACACCAGTCAAATTAAATCATTAAAGGAAAATCCATCTTTCCAGTGCATACACAGAAAGCGGCATCAGATCTGGCATTCATTTATTTTCCACTGTATTTACAATTGCATAAATAAAGCTATGAGATCGTTACAATTATAATATATTATAAAATATAAAAATAATAGATCACAATACTGTAGTTTATAGCCTAGGCTACTATATTTTAATCAAATAAATGCAGGCTGGGGGAGCGCATGAGACTTATTTCAAAAACATTAAAAAATCCAACTGACACACACACACACACACACACACACACACAAGTTTCAAGTTTTGAAAAAAAATACAACAACAAACAGTAATATTGTAAAGTCTTATAACAATTGAATTTATAATTATATAGGATTATGTAACTGTTCACAAAATTCAGGGTTCAATCGCTTTCTGTTGTTGCATTGAGACTCTGGTAGGGCTTTATTTTGAAATTCTAGTCAGCAAAATAGAGGGAAAACAAACAATATTGACAATATTGTTCATAAAATGTTACTCACCATGTTAATTTATTGTTAATTTGACTGTTTCGTTCCGTTCGCCTTACATACTTGATCATCGTGAGGTAAACATTACCTACGCCAATAGGAGGCGCTTAATAACAGTGACGTGCGCCAATAGCAGCTGCAAAGCAGAAGCAATGTGGGAAATGCCGACTGTTTTAAGGAATAAACGCAGAATTTTTTGTTCTTATCGTGTTCAACACAATCTACACTCGATCGCGCGAGGATCTCCATCGTAAAAAATCGCAGCTTGAATTTTTTTTTACTTACCGTCGAAGTGAAAGACAGCTCCTCTCTGTGGTATAAATAGCTGCCGAGCGCCCATTACTATTGTCGTTGAATGCGGACAGGCAGGAGCTCACCCATTGATCGCTAGACGGTTCGGCAGATCTGGCAGGGCATACTCCCACTGCAGCGCGACGATCTTTTTGCCTTTTTTTTAATACTACATTTAAATAGTCCAAGTAATGGATACTGTACAACAGTGGTCATATGTTTATTTTGTGTGACATGACACCTATTGGTGTTGCCTATGAACAGTATACACTGAATACACTGTGACAGAGGCAAAATATATATATATATAGAATAATAACAACAACAACAACAACAATAATGATTATGACCACGCATGCAAAACAGAGAGAGAGAAAAGACTACATTCTAGAAGAATAATTACACAATACCCACCAGTGTTATGTTCCCAATTCATGTTCTAGGGGCAAAAGGGAAAGTCACTTTAAAGCAAAAAATGAACAGCGACAAAGAAAAGTCAACCTATACTGAGTCCCAGCACACAATACACAAAGTAAGATTTCCAATACATTTATTTACAATAAGTGATAAATACAGTGCAAAAAGAATCCTAAACAAACAGCTCCAAAAGAAAAAGAAATGAAGCGTGTTCTTCAGGAGCAGGTAAAAGCCCAAACAAACAAAAGATCACTAGCCGGTAGAAGGACAACCTAATTAACCTACAACAATAAACAACACAACTCTTACCTTACTTCCTAACTAACACAAAAAAAAACAACAACAAAAAAACCAGGAGAAAAGAAAAATGGCACCCACTCCCTACTGCTCCAACACTCAACAATGGCCAAGCAATTCAAAGCTGTACACTACAGCCACAAGACATTTAAGTTGACCTCGGTTTAAGCTGAACACATCAAAGCTGCCACTACAGCCGTAACAACACATTTAAGCTTCACATACACCAACAAGAGCAACACTCCAAGTCTGGTAACACAACAGTCTCAGGCTCTTGGGAGAAGAACTCTCTCCCAGTCTCAGGCTCTTGGGAGAAGAACTCTCTCCCAGTCTCTCTCTCCGGCTCTGCTTGAATACTGGATCCTCTTGCCATTGATGAGGAACAGCTGGTAGGTCCCATCACCTAGATGAGGACAGGGAGGAGCACAGGAAATTGGACAAAACATACAACAAAACTACAACTCCCAGCAGGCCGTTGGGTCCATTGGCAGCACACACACTCAATAAATCAATGAGTGACACTTACACATTATAAAACACAAATGCATACGCCCTGGGACGCAACACCAGTCAAATTAAATCATTAAAGGAAAATCCATCTTTCCAGTGCATACACAGAAAGCGGCATCAGATCTGGCATTCATTTATTTTCCACTGTATTTACAATTGCATAAATAAAGCTATGAGATCGTTACAATTATAATATATTATAAAATATAAAAATAATAGATCACAATACTGTAGTTTATAGCCTAGGCTACTATATTTTAATCAAATAAATGCAGGCTGGGGGAGCGCATGAGACTTATTTCAAAAACATTAAAAAAATCCAACTGACACACACACACACACACACACACACACAAGTTTCAAGTTTTGAAAAAAAATACAACAACAAACAGTAATATTGTAAAGTCTTATAACAATTGAATTTATAATTATATAGGATTATGTAACTGTTCACAAAATTCAGGGTTCAATCGCTTTCTGTTGTTGCATTGAGACTCTGGTAGGGCTTTATTTTGAAATTCTAGTCAGCAAAATAGAGGGAAAACAAACAATATTGACAATATTGTTCATAAAATGTTACTCACCATGTTAATTTATTGTTAATTTGACTGTTTCGTTCCGTTCGCCTTACATACTTGATCATCGTGAGGTAAACATTACCTACGCCAATAGGAGGCGCTTAATAACAGTGACGTGAGCCAATAGCAGCTGCAAAGCAGAAGCAATGTGGGAAATGCCGACTGTTTTAAGGAATAAACGCAGAATTTTTTGTTCTTATCGTGTTCAACACAATCTACACTCGATCGCGCGAGGATCTCCATCGTAAAAAATCGCAGCTTGAATTTTTTTTTAGTTACCGTCGAAGTGAAAGACAGCTCCTCTCTGTGGTATAAATAGCTGCCGAGCACCCTTTACTATTGTCGTTGAATGCGGACAGGCAGGAGCTCACCCATTGATCGCTAGACTGGCAGGCAGATCTGGCTGGGCATACTCCCACTGCAGCGCGACGATCTTTTTGCCTTTTTTTTAATACTACATTTAAATAGTCCAAGTAATGGATACTGTACAACAGTGGTCATATGTTTATTTTGTGTGACATGACACCTATTGGTGTTGCCTATGAACAGTATACACTGAATACACTGTGACAGAGGCAAAATATATATATATATAGAATAATAACAACAACAATAATGATTATGACCACGCATGCAAAACAGAGAGAGAGAAAAGACTACATTCTAGAAGAATAATTACACAATACCCACCAGTGTTATGTTCCCAATTCATGTTCTAGGGGCAAAAGGGAAAGTCACTTTAAAGCAAAAAATGAACAGCGACAAAGAAAAGTCAACCTATACTGAGTCCCAGCACACAATACACAAAGTAAGATTTCCAATACATTTATTTACAATAAGTGATAAATACAGTGCAAAAAGAATCCTAAACAAACAGCTCCAAAAGAAAAAGAAATGAAGCGTGTTCTTCAGGAGCAGGTAAAAGCCCAAACAAACAAAAGATCACTAGCCGGTAGAAGGACAACCTAATTAACCTACAACAATAAACAACACAACTCTTACCTTACTTCCTAACTAACACAAAAAAAAACAACAACAAAAAAACCAGGAGAAAAGAAAAATGGCACCCACTCCCTACTGCTCCAACACTCAACAATGGCCAAGCAATTCAAAGCTGTACACTACAGCCACAAGACATTTAAGTTGACCTCGGTTTAAGCTTAACACATCAAAGCTGCCACTACAGCCGTAACAACACATTTAAGCTTCACATACACCAACAAGAGCAACACTCCAAGTCTGGTAACACAACAGTCTCAGGCTCTTGGGAGAAGAACTCTCTCCCAGTCTCAGGCTCTTGGGAGAAGAACTCTCTCCCAGTCTCAGGCTCTTGGGAGAAGAACTCTCTCCCAGTCTCAGGCTCTTGGGAGAAGAACTCTCTCCCAGTCTCTCTCTCCGGCTCTGCTTGAATACTGGATCCTCTTGCCATTGATGAGGAACAGCTGGTAGGTCCCATCACCTAGATGAGGACAGGGAGGAGCACAGGAAATTGGACAAAACATACAACAAAACTACAACTCCCAGCAGGCCGTTGGGTCCATTGGCAGCACACACACTCAATAAATCAATGAGTGACACTTACACATTATAAAACACAAATGCATACGCCCTGGGACGCAACACCAGTCAAATTAAATCATTAAAGGAAAATCCATCTTTCCAGTGCATACACAGAAAGCGGCATCAGATCTGGCATTCATTTATTTTCCACTGTATTTACAATTGCATAAATAAAGCTATGAGATCGTTACAATTATAATATATTATAAAATATAAAAATAATAGATCACAATACTGTAGTTTATAGCCTAGGCTACTATATTTTAATCAAATAAATGCAGGCTGGGGGAGCGCATGAGACTTATTTCAAAAACATTAAAAAATCCAACTGACACACACACACACACACACACACACACACAAGTTTCAAGTTTTGAAAAAAAATACAACAACAAACAGTAATATTGTAAAGTCTTATAACAATTGAATTTATAATTATATAGGATTATGTAACTGTTCACAAAATTCAGGGTTCAATCGCTTTCTGTTGTTGCATTGAGACTCTGGTAGGGCTTTATTTTGAAATTCTAGTCAGCAAAATAGAGGGAAAACAAACAATATTGACAATATTGTTCATAAAATGTTACTCACCATGTTAATTTATTGTTAATTTGACTGTTTCGTTCCGTTCGCCTTACATACTTGATCATCGTGAGGTAAACATTACCTACGCCAATAGGAGGCGCTTAATAACAGTGACGTGCGCCAATAGCAGCTGCAAAGCAGAAGCAATGTGGGAAATGCCGACTGTTTTAAGGAATAAACGCAGAATTTTTTGTTCTTATCGTGTTCAACACAATCTACACTCGATCGCGCGAGGATCTCCATCGTAAAAAATCGCAGCTTGAATTTTTTTTTACTTACCGTCGAAGTGAAAGACAGCTCCTCTCTGTGGTATAAATAGCTGCCGAGCGCCCATTACTATTGTCGTTGAATGCGGACAGGCAGGAGCTCACCCATTGATCGCTAGACGGTTCGGCAGATCTGGCAGGGCATACTCCCACTGCAGCGCGACGATCTTTTTGCCTTTTTTTTAATACTACATTTAAATAGTCCAAGTAATGGATACTGTACAACAGTGGTCATATGTTTATTTTGTGTGACATGACACCTATTGGTGTTGCCTATGAACAGTATACACTGAATACACTGTGACAGAGGCAAAATATATATATATATAGAATAATAACAACAACAACAACAACAATAATGATTATGACCACGCATGCAAAACAGAGAGAGAGAAAAGACTACATTCTAGAAGAATAATTACACAATACCCACCAGTGTTATGTTCCCAATTCATGTTCTAGGGGCAAAAGGGAAAGTCACTTTAAAGCAAAAAATGAACAGCGACAAAGAAAAGTCAACCTATACTGAGTCCCAGCACACAATACACAAAGTAAGATTTCCAATACATTTATTTACAATAAGTGATAAATACAGTGCAAAAAGAATCCTAAACAAACAGCTCCAAAAGAAAAAGAAATGAAGCGTGTTCTTCAGGAGCAGGTAAAAGCCCAAACAAACAAAAGATCACTAGCCGGTAGAAGGACAACCTAATTAACCTACAACAATAAACAACACAACTCTTACCTTACTTCCTAACTAACACAAAAAAAAACAACAACAAAAAAACCAGGAGAAAAGAAAAATGGCACCCACTCCCTACTGCTCCAACACTCAACAATGGCCAAGCAATTCAAAGCTGTACACTACAGCCACAAGACATTTAAGTTGACCTCGGTTTAAGCTTAACACATCAAAGCTGCCACTACAGCCGTAACAACACATTTAAGCTTCACATACACCAACAAGAGCAACACTCCAAGTCTGGTAACACAACAGTCTCAGGCTCTTGGGAGAAGAACTCTCTCCCAGTCTCAGGCTCTTGGGAGAAGAACTCTCTCCCAGTCTCTCTCTCCGGCTCTGCTTGAATACTGGATCCTCTTGCCATTGATGAGGAACAGCTGGTAGGTCCCATCACCTAGATGAGGACAGGGAGGAGCACAGGAAATTGGACAAAACATACAACAAAACTACAACTCCCAGCAGGCCGTTGGGTCCATTGGCAGCACACACACTCAATAAATCAATGAGTGACACTTACACATTATAAAACACAAATGCATACGCCCTGGGACGCAACACCAGTCAAATTAAATCATTAAAGGAAAATCCATCTTTCCAGTGCATACACAGAAAGCGGCATCAGATCTGGCATTCATTTATTTTCCACTGTATTTACAATTGCATAAATAAAGCTATGAGATCGTTACAATTATAATATATTATAAAATATAAAAATAATAGATCACAATACTGTAGTTTATAGCCTAGGCTACTATATTTTAATCAAATAGATGCAGGCTGGGGGAGCGCATGAGACTTATTTCAAAAACATTAAAAAATCCAACTGACACACACACACACACACACACACACACACACACACACAAGTTTCAAGTTTTGAAAAAAAATACAACAACAAACAGTAATATTGTAAAGTCTTATAACAATTGAATTTATAATTATATAGGATTATGTAACTGTTCACAAAATTCAGGGTTCAATCGCTTTCTGTTGTTGCATTGAGACTCTGGTAGGGCTTTATTTTGAAATTCTAGTCAGCAAAATAGAGGGAAAACAAACAATATTGACAATATTGTTCATAAAATGTTACTCACCATGTTAATTTATTGTTAATTTGACTGTTTCGTTCCGTTCGCCTTACATACTTGATCATCGTGAGGTAAACATTACCTACGCCAATAGGAGGCGCTTAATAACAGTGACGTGCGCCAATAGCAGCTGCAAAGCAGAAGCAATGTGGGAAATGCCGACTGTTTTAAGGAATAAACGCAGAATTTTTTGTTCTTATCGTGTTCAACACAATCTACACTCGATCGCGCGAGGATCTCCATCGTAAAAAATCGCAGCTTGAATTTTTTTTTAGTTACCGTCGAAGTGAAAGACAGCTCCTCTCTGTGGTATAAATAGCTGCCGAGCGCCCTTTATTATTGTCGTTGAATGCGGACAGGCAGGAGCTCACCCATTGATCGCTAGACAGTTCGGGAGATCTGGCTGGGCATACTCCCACTGCAGCGCGACGATCTTTTTGCCTTTTTTTTAATACTACATTTAAATAGTCCAAGTAATGGATACTGTACAACAGTGGTCATATGTTTATTTTGTGTGACATGACACCTATTGGTGTTGCCTATGAACAGTATACACTGAATACACTGTGACAGAGGCAAAAAATATATATATATAGAATAATAACAACAACAACAACAACAATAATGATTATGACCACGCATGCAAAACAGAGAGAGAGAAAAGACTACATTCTAGAAGAATAATTACACAATACCCACTGTTACCAGTGTTATGTTCCCAATTCATGTTCTAGGGGCAAAAGGGAAAGTCACTTTAAAGCAAAAAATGAACAGCGACAAAGAAAAGTCAACCTATACTGAGTCCCAGCACACAATACACAAAGTAAGATTTCCAATACATTTATTTACAATAAGTGATAAATACAGTGCAAAAAGAATCCTAAACAAACAGCTCCAAAAGAAAAAGAAATGAAGCGTGTTCTTCAGGAGCAGGTAAAAGCCCAAACAAACAAAAGATCACTAGCCGGTAGAAGGACAACCTAATTAACCTACAACAATAAACAACACAACTCTTACCTTACTTCCTAACTAACACAAAAAAAAACAACAACAAAAAAACCAGGAGAAAAGAAAAATGGCACCCACTCCCTACTGCTCCAACACTCAACAATGGCCAAGCAATTCAAAGCTGTACACTACAGCCACAAGACATTTAAGTTGACTTCGGTTTAAGCTTAACACATCAAAGCTGCCACTACAGCCGTAACAACACATTTAAGCTTCACATACACCAACAAGAGCAACACTCCAAGTCTGGTAACACAACAGTCTCAGGCTCTTGGGAGAAGAACTCTCTCCCAGTCTCAGGCTCTTGGGAGAAGAACTCTCTCCCAGTCTCAGGCTCTTGGGAGAAGAACTCTCTCCCAGTCTCTCTCTCCGGCTCTGCTTGAATACTGGATCCTCTTGCCATTGATGAGGAACAGCTGGTAGGTCCCATCACCTAGATGAGGACAGGGAGGAGCACAGGAAATTGGACAAAACATACAACAAAACTACAACTCCCAGCAGGCCGTTGGGTCCATTGGCAGCACACACACTCAATAAATCAATGAGTGACACTTACACATTATAAAACACAAATGCATACGCCCTGGGACGCAACACCAGTCAAATTAAATCATTAAAGGAAAATCCATCTTTCCAGTGCATACACAGAAAGCGGCATCAGATCTGGCATTCATTTATTTTCCACTGTATTTACAATTGCATAAATAAAGCTATGAGATCGTTACAATTATAATATATTATAAAATATAAAAATAATAGATCACAATACTGTAGTTTATAGCCTAGGCTACTATATTTTAATCAAATAAATGCAGGCTGGGGGAGCGCATGAGACTTATTTCAAAAACATTAAAAAATCCAACTGACACACACACACACACACACACACACACACAAGTTTCAAGTTTTGAAAAAAAATACAACAACAAACAGTAATATTGTAAAGTCTTATAACAATTGAATTTATAATTATATAGGATTATGTAACTGTTCACAAAATTCAGGGTTCAATCGCTTTCTGTTGTTGCATTGAGACTCTGGTAGGGCTTTATTTTGAAATTCTAGTCAGCAAAATAGAGGGAAAACAAACAATATTGACAATATTGTTCATAAAATGTTACTCACCATGTTAATTTATTGTTAATTTGACTGTTTCGTTCCGTTCGCCTTACATACTTGATCATCGTGAGGTAAACATTACCTACGCCAATAGGAGGCGCTTAATAACAGTGACGTGAGCCAATAGCAGCTGCAAAGCAGAAGCAATGTGGGAAATGCCGACTGTTTTAAGGAATAAACGCAGAATTTTTTGTTCTTATCGTGTTCAACACAATCTACACTCGATCGCGCGAGGATCTCCATCGTAAAAAATCGCAGCTTGAATTTTTTTTTAGTTACCGTCGAAGTGAAAGACAGCTCCTCTCTGTGGTATAAATAGCTGCCGAGCGCCCTTCACTATTGTCGTTGAATGCGGACAGGCAGGAGTTCACCCATTGATCGCTAGACTGGCAGGCAGATCTGGCTGGGCATACTCCCACTGCAGCGCGACGATCTTTTTGCCTTTTTTTTAATACTACATTTAAATAGTCCAAGTAATGGATACTGTACAACAGTGGTCATATGTTTATTTTGTGTGACATGACACCTATTGGTGTTGCCTATGAACAGTATACACTGAATACACTGTGACAGAGGCAAAATATATATATATATAGAATAATAACAACAACAACAACAACAATAATGATTATGACCACGCATGCAAAACAGAGAGAGAGAAAAGACTACATTCTAGAAGAATAATTACACAATACCCACCAGTGTTATGTTCCCAATTCATGTTCTAGGGGCAAAAGGGAAAGTCACTTTAAAGCAAAAAATGAACAGCGACAAAGAAAAGTCAACCTATACTGAGTCCCAGCACACAATACACAAAGTAAGATTTCCAATACATTTATTTACAATAAGTGATAAATACAGTGCAAAAAGAATCCTAAACAAACAGCTCCAAAAGAAAAAGAAATGAAGCGTGTTCTTCAGGAGCAGGTAAAAGCCCAAACAAACAAAAGATCACTAGCCGGTAGAAGGACAACCTAATTAACCTACAACAATAAACAACACAACTCTTACCTTACTTCCTAACTAACACAAAAAAAAACAACAACAAAAAAACCAGGAGAAAAGAAAAATGGCACCCACTCCCTACACTGAAAAAATATTTTCATTCATCCAATTAAAAAATTTTAGGGTAATGGTTCACATCTATATTTTATAACTTGAGCCAATGAAAAATAAATAACTTGCCCTTACCAATATTTTCTATGTCTATGAAAACTATTTTATAAAACTTGGCACAAAGCATATTTTTCTTGTTGAAAAAAATCAATTAATTTAAATTCTATTTTTGATCTAAACAAAAATATATAGATTTTATCAAAACAAAAATTCTCATTTAATAAATATGTATTAGAAATTATTTGTTTTCTCCAATTAAATAGATATTGATTTAATAATACAATTATTTCTAATTTTTAAAAATACAAGTTAATAGAAATTATTTATTTTAAACAAACAAAAAGATATGGATTCAATAAAACATATTTCCCATTAAGGAACATTAATTAATCTTGTCCAAAATCAAATAAAAAAGACACATAATTTTCATTAAATCGATATTTATTAAATTATTATATACATTACTTCCACACATCCACAATTTCGTGTCAGATTTTCAACTTTTTCAACATTTGCGACAGACAGCAAGTCCCTCAGAACCTCTTGACCCTCAAGTATGATTCCAATGTTTGTGGGTATACAGCTTGTGCATCTCTGATGACAAAGATTTCCATGGTTTCTTCTGAAGAGTGTTTTCAGCCTCTTCCTTCTCCAACACCTGGAAAAGAATTTAGGAATGAGAAAAGAAAAAGAAAAAAAGAATAAGGAATCAATACAGCTTGGGTTTCCCCCCAAATTAGTTTACATAATACTAATACTTCTAACTAATTATACAATTTACTCCAATTTGTTGTTGACATATAAATATAAGTTGCACAAACTTTCCAGCACATGGGACTCTGATTTTAGCTGAAAGTAATTGTTTCTATATTTGAAATTAGCCTTCAGACTGTTATCAGACATATATCTGAACATAGTCTGATGGCTAATTTTGAAGTGGACAGCCATATCTAGCATTTTCACATCTCTAAAGTAATCTTTCCTTACCAGGAAATCTTTGATGAGGTCCTCCACTGTTTCTCCCATATGGATGAGATATTTCAGTGCTCTTTGTATCGGTGTCAGTATCCTGCATCAAGATAGTACAAATTTGGCATGAGGGTACATTATGGTCAACAAACTTTAGCACAATATACGTTATCAGTTGATATAATAATTATTATAATATATGATTCAATAGTGTGTCAATCCTATTACTAACGCCACGAAAAAATGTCTGCCCCCCCAGTGTCCTCTGGCTAGTAGCTGCTACTACACTTTTTTGAAAACCAACCGACATCAACCGATTGGCGCCAATGCAGCAATACTTCTATGCATACAATCCATAATTAAATGACCATTGTGAGTGTCGACAGTCATACGTGTTAGATAACGTTACCATTAATCACAAGTGAACGTCAGTCCTTTTACATGTAAGTTAACTTCAGCTCCTTAATTGTTGATCAGGTTTCTATGGTTTTAACCAGAGAACGTCGTTCTTATGACGCTGCATCGAGATAACGTTATGTTCAATGATTAAACGTTCACGTTAATTACCATTGTAAAATCAAAATAAGCCAGGGGTAAACGTATATGTTCCCTTTTGTAATCGGTCAGGAATTGATTAACGTCGACACATTAACGTTAACTTGCCAAGTGTAAACTAAGCTAGCTAACACATTTTTAAACTAACGTAAGTTACATAACGATATCTAACAGATAAATTCGGCAGAGCAACATGTCTTGTACAGGCTTCTAAATATACAGCAGCACATTTAAATGGTTGTTTGTTTCACTTACTTCAGTTTATCCGCGATGAAATCTGATTCTCTCTGGAGCAGCAAAGTGATCCACGGCACGTAGAAGAGCGGTTACAGCGGTCTGCTGACGTGGTCGTTGTCGTCGAGAAGATTTGTGTTTAATGCCCATGCGCAATCCTGTGTGTAACCTTGAAATTGTACATTCGTCGAAACAAATATTTCTTATTTGAGCTCTTAATGAAAAATATTTATATTTAAATATGTTTTGAACGAAAAAAATATTATTTGAAAAATAAAACAAATAATGGTAAACTGAATTGAAAGACAAATTATTAATTGGATGAAGTACTGCTTGAAAACCTTTTTACAGTGTACTGCTCCAACACTCAACAATGGCCAAGCAATTCAAAGCTGTACACTACAGCCACAAGACATTTAAGTTGACCTCGGTTTAAGCTTAACACATCAAAGCTGCCACTACAGCCGTAACAACACATTTAAGCTTCACATACACCAACAAGAGCAACACTCCAAGTCTGGTAACACAACAGTCTCAGGCTCTTGGGAGAAGAACTCTCTCCCAGTCTCAGGCTCTTGGGAGAAGAACTCTCTCCCAGTCTCTCTCTCCGGCTCTGCTTGAATACTGGATCCTCTTGCCATTGATGAGGAACAGCTGGTAGGTCCCATCACCTAGATGAGGACAGGGAGGAGCACAGGAAATTGGACAAAACATACAACAAAACTACAACTCCCAGCAGGCCGTTGGGTCCATTGGCAGCACACACACTCAATAAATCAATGAGTGACACTTACACATTATAAAACACAAATGCATACGCCCTGGGACGCAACACCAGTCAAATTAAATCATTAAAGGAAAATCCATCTTTCCAGTGCATACACAGAAAGCGGCATCAGATCTGGCATTCATTTATTTTCCACTGTATTTACAATTGCATAAATAAAGCTATGAGATCGTTACAATTATAATATATTATAAAATATAAAAATAATAGATCACAATACTGTAGTTTATAGCCTAGGCTACTATATTTTAATCAAATAAATGCAGGCTGGGGGAGCGCATGAGACTTATTTCAAAAACATTAAAAAATCCAACTGACACACACACACACACACACACACACACACACAAGTTTCAAGTTTTGAAAAAAAATACAACAACAAACAGTAATATTGTAAAGTCTTATAACAATTGAATTTATAATTATATAGGATTATGTAACTGTTCACAAAATTCAGGGTTCAATCGCTTTCTGTTGTTGCATTGAGACTCTGGTAGGGCTTTATTTTGAAATTCTAGTCAGCAAAATAGAGGGAAAACAAACAATATTGACAATATTGTTCATAAAATGTTACTCACCATGTTAATTTATTGTTAATTTGACTGTTTCGTTCCGTTCGCCTTACATACTTGATCATCGTGAGGTAAACATTACCTACGCCAATAGGAGGCGCTTAATAACAGTGACGTGAGCCAATAGCAGCTGCAAAGCAGAAGCAATGTGGGAAATGCCGACTGTTTTAAGGAATAAACGCAGAATTTTTTGTTCTTATCGTGTTCAACACAATCTACACTCGATCGCGCGAGGATCTCCATCGTAAAAAATCGCAGCTTGAATTTTTTTTTAATTACCGTCGAAGTGAAAGACAGCTCCTCTCTATGGTATAAATAGCTGCCGAGCACCCTTTACTATTGTCGTTGAATGCGGACAGGCAGGAGCTCACCCATTGATCGCTAGACTGGCAGGCAGATCTGGCTGGGCATACTCCCACTGCAGCGCGACGATCTTTTTGCCTTTTTTTTAATACTACATTTAAATAGTCCAAGTAATGGATACTGTACAACAGTGGTCATATGTTTATTTTGTGTGACATGACACCTATTGGTGTTGCCTATGAACAGTATACACTGAATACACTGTGACAGAGGCAAAAAATATATATATATAGAATAATAACAACAACAACAACAACAATAATGATTATGACCACGCATGCAAAACAGAGAGAGAGAAAAGACTACATTCTAGAAGAATAATTACACAATACCCACTGTTACCAGTGTTATGTTCCCAATTCATGTTCTAGGGGCAAAAGGGAAAGTCACTTTAAAGCAAAAAATGAACAGCGACAAAGAAAAGTCAACCTATACTGAGTCCCAGCACACAATACACAAAGTAAGATTTCCAATACATTTATTTACAATAAGTGATAAATACAGTGCAAAAAGAATCCTAAACAAACAGCTCCAAAAGAAAAAGAAATGAAGCGTGTTCTTCAGGAGCAGGTAAAAGCCCAAACAAACAAAAGATCACTAGCCGGTAGAAGGACAACCTAATTAACCTACAACAATAAACAACACAACTCTTACCTTACTTCCTAACTAACACAAAAAAAAACAACAACAAAAAAACCAGGAGAAAAGAAAAATGGCACCCACTCCCTACTGCTCCAACACTCAACAATGGCCAAGCAATTCAAAGCTGTACACTACAGCCACAAGACATTTAAGTTGACCTCGGTTTAAGCTGAACACATCAAAGCTGCCACTACAGCCGTAACAACACATTTAAGCTTCACATACACCAACAAGAGCAACACTCCAAGTCTGGTAACACAACAGTCTCAGGCTCTTGGGAGAAGAACTCTCTCCCAGTCTCAGGCTCTTGGGAGAAGAACTCTCTCCCAGTCTCTCTCTCCGGCTCTGCTTGAATACTGGATCCTCTTGCCATTGATGAGGAACAGCTGGTAGGTCCCATCACCTAGATGAGGACAGGGAGGAGCACAGGAAATTGGACAAAACATACAACAAAACTACAACTCCCAGCAGGCCGTTGGGTCCATTGGCAGCACACACACTCAATAAATCAATGAGTGACACTTACACATTATAAAACACAAATGCATACGCCCTGGGACGCAACACCAGTCAAATTAAATCATTAAAGGAAAATCCATCTTTCCAGTGCATACACAGAAAGCGGCATCAGATCTGGCATTCATTTATTTTCCACTGTATTTACAATTGCATAAATAAAGCTATGAGATCGTTACAATTATAATATATTATAAAATATAAAAATAATAGATCACAATACTGTAGTTTATAGCCTAGGCTACTATATTTTAATCAAATAAATGCAGGCTGGGGGAGCGCATGAGACTTATTTCAAAAACATTAAAAAAATCCAACTGACACACACACACACACACACACACACACAAGTTTCAAGTTTTGAAAAAAAATACAACAACAAACAGTAATATTGTAAAGTCTTATAACAATTGAATTTATAATTATATAGGATTATGTAACTGTTCACAAAATTCAGGGTTCAATCGCTTTCTGTTGTTGCATTGAGACTCTGGTAGGGCTTTATTTTGAAATTCTAGTCAGCAAAATAGAGGGAAAACAAACAATATTGACAATATTGTTCATAAAATGTTACTCACCATGTTAATTTATTGTTAATTTGACTGTTTCGTTCCGTTCGCCTTACATACTTGATCATCGTGAGGTAAACATTACCTACGCCAATAGGAGGCGCTTAATAACAGTGACGTGAGCCAATAGCAGCTGCAAAGCAGAAGCAATGTGGGAAATGCCGACTGTTTTAAGGAATAAACGCAGAATTTTTTGTTCTTATCGTGTTCAACACAATCTACACTCGATCGCGCGAGGATCTCCATCGTAAAAAATCGCAGCTTGAATTTTTTTTTAGTTACCGTCGAAGTGAAAGACAGCTCCTCTCTGTGGTATAAATAGCTGCCGAGCGCCCTTTACTATTGTCGTTGAATGCGGACAGGCAGGAGCTCACCCATTGATCGCTAGACTGGCAGGCAGATCTGGCTGGGCATACTCCCACTGCAGCGCGACGATCTTTTTGCCTTTTTTTTAATACTACATTTAAATAGTCCAAGTAATGGATACTGTACAACAGTGGTCATATGTTTATTTTGTGTGACATGACACCTATTGGTGTTGCCTATGAACAGTATACACTGAATACACTGTGACAGAGGCAAAAAATATATATATATAGAATAATAACAACAACAACAACAACAATAATGATTATGACCACGCATGCAAAACAGAGAGAGAGAAAAGACTACATTCTAGAAGAATAATTACACAATACCCACTGTTACCAGTGTTATGTTCCCAATTCATGTTCTAGGGGCAAAAGGGAAAGTCACTTTAAAGCAAAAAATGAACAGCGACAAAGAAAAGTCAACCTATACTGAGTCCCAGCACACAATACACAAAGTAAGATTTCCAATACATTTATTTACAATAAGTGATAAATACAGTGCAAAAAGAATCCTAAACAAACAGCTCCAAAAGAAAAAGAAATGAAGCGTGTTCTTCAGGAGCAGGTAAAAGCCCAAACAAACAAAAGATCACTAGCCGGTAGAAGGACAACCTAATTAACCTACAACAATAAACAACACAACTCTTACCTTACTTCCTAACTAACACAAAAAAAAACAACAACAAAAAAACCAGGAGAAAAGAAAAATGGCACCCACTCCCTACTGCTCCAACACTCAACAATGGCCAAGCAATTCAAAGCTGTACACTACAGCCACAAGACATTTAAGTTGACCTCGGTTTAAGCTGAACACATCAAAGCTGCCACTACAGCCGTAACAACACATTTAAGCTTCACATACACCAACAAGAGCAACACTCCAAGTCTGGTAACACAACAGTCTCAGGCTCTTGGGAGAAGAACTCTCTCCCAGTCTCAGGCTCTTGGGAGAAGAACTCTCTCCCAGTCTCTCTCTCCGGCTCTGCTTGAATACTGGATCCTCTTGCCATTGATGAGGAACAGCTGGTAGGTCCCATCACCTAGATGAGGACAGGGAGGAGCACAGGAAATTGGACAAAACATACAACAAAACTACAACTCCCAGCAGGCCGTTGGGTCCATTGGCAGCACACACACTCAATAAATCAATGAGTGACACTTACACATTATAAAACACAAATGCATACGCCCTGGGACGCAACACCAGTCAAATTAAATCATTAAAGGAAAATCCATCTTTCCAGTGCATACACAGAAAGCGGCATCAGATCTGGCATTCATTTATTTTCCACTGTATTTACAATTGCATAAATAAAGCTATGAGATCGTTACAATTATAATATATTATAAAATATAAAAATAATAGATCACAATACTGTAGTTTATAGCCTAGGCTACTATATTTTAATCAAATAAATGCAGGCTGGGGGAGCGCATGAGACTTATTTCAAAAACATTAAAAAAATCCAACTGACACACACACACACACACACACACACACAAGTTTCAAGTTTTGAAAAAAAATACAACAACAAACAGTAATATTGTAAAGTCTTATAACAATTGAATTTATAATTATATAGGATTATGTAACTGTTCACAAAATTCAGGGTTCAATCGCTTTCTGTTGTTGCATTGAGACTCTGGTAGGGCTTTATTTTGAAATTCTAGTCAGCAAAATAGAGGGAAAACAAACAATATTGACAATATTGTTCATAAAATGTTACTCACCATGTTAATTTATTGTTAATTTGACTGTTTCGTTCCGTTCGCCTTACATACTTGATCATCGTGAGGTAAACATTACCTACGCCAATAGGAGGCGCTTAATAACAGTGACGTGAGCCAATAGCAGCTGCAAAGCAGAAGCAATGTGGGAAATGCCGACTGTTTTAAGGAATAAACGCAGAATTTTTTGTTCTTATCGTGTTCAACACAATCTACACTCGATCGCGCGAGGATCTCCATCGTAAAAAATCGCAGCTTGAATTTTTTTTTAGTTACCGTCGAAGTGAAAGACAGCTCCTCTCTGTGGTATAAATAGCTGCCGAGCGCCCTTTACTATTGTCGTTGAATGCGGACAGGCAGGAGCTCACCCATTGATCGCTAGACTGGCAGGCAGATCTGGCTGGGCATACTCCCACTGCAGCGCGACGATCTTTTTGCCTTTTTTTTAATACTACATTTAAATAGTCCAAGTAATGGATACTGTACAACAGTGGTCATATGTTTATTTTGTGTGACATGACACCTATTGGTGTTGCCTATGAACAGTATACACTGAATACACTGTGACAGAGGCAAAAAATATATATATATAGAATAATAACAACAACAACAACAACAATAATGATTATGACCACGCATGCAAAACAGAGAGAGAGAAAAGACTACATTCTAGAAGAATAATTACACAATACCCACTGTTACCAGTGTTATGTTCCCAATTCATGTTCTAGGGGCAAAAGGGAAAGTCACTTTAAAGCAAAAAATGAACAGCGACAAAGAAAAGTCAACCTATACTGAGTCCCAGCACACAATACACAAAGTAAGATTTCCAATACATTTATTTACAATAAGTGATAAATACAGTGCAAAAAGAATCCTAAACAAACAGCTCCAAAAGAAAAAGAAATGAAGCGTGTTCTTCAGGAGCAGGTAAAAGCCCAAACAAACAAAAGATCACTAGCCGGTAGAAGGACAACCTAATTAACCTACAACAATAAACAACACAACTCTTACCTTACTTCCTAACTAACACAAAAAAAAACAACAACAAAAAAACCAGGAGAAAAGAAAAATGGCACCCACTCCCTACTGCTCCAACACTCAACAATGGCCAAGCAATTCAAAGCTGTACACTACAGCCACAAGACATTTAAGTTGACCTCGGTTTAAGCTGAACACATCAAAGCTGCCACTACAGCCGTAACAACACATTTAAGCTTCACATACACCAACAAGAGCAACACTCCAAGTCTGGTAACACAACAGTCTCAGGCTCTTGGGAGAAGAACTCTCTCCCAGTCTCAGGCTCTTGGGAGAAGAACTCTCTCCCAGTCTCTCTCTCCGGCTCTGCTTGAATACTGGATCCTCTTGCCATTGATGAGGAACAGCTGGTAGGTCCCATCACCTAGATGAGGACAGGGAGGAGCACAGGAAATTGGACAAAACATACAACAAAACTACAACTCCCAGCAGGCCGTTGGGTCCATTGGCAGCACACACACTCAATAAATCAATGAGTGACACTTACACATTATAAAACACAAATGCATACGCCCTGGGACGCAACACCAGTCAAATTAAATCATTAAAGGAAAATCCATCTTTCCAGTGCATACACAGAAAGCGGCATCAGATCTGGCATTCATTTATTTTCCACTGTATTTACAATTGCATAAATAAAGCTATGAGATCGTTACAATTATAATATATTATAAAATATAAAAATAATAGATCACAATACTGTAGTTTATAGCCTAGGCTACTATATTTTAATCAAATAAATGCAGGCTGGGGGAGCGCATGAGACTTATTTCAAAAACATTAAAAAAATCCAACTGACACACACACACACACACACACACACACAAGTTTCAAGTTTTGAAAAAAAATACAACAACAAACAGTAATATTGTAAAGTCTTATAACAATTGAATTTATAATTATATAGGATTATGTAACTGTTCACAAAATTCAGGGTTCAATCGCTTTCTGTTGTTGCATTGAGACTCTGGTAGGGCTTTATTTTGAAATTCTAGTCAGCAAAATAGAGGGAAAACAAACAATATTGACAATATTGTTCATAAAATGTTACTCACCATGTTAATTTATTGTTAATTTGACTGTTTCGTTCCGTTCGCCTTACATACTTGATCATCGTGAGGTAAACATTACCTACGCCAATAGGAGGCGCTTAATAACAGTGACGTGAGCCAATAGCAGCTGCAAAGCAGAAGCAATGTGGGAAATGCCGACTGTTTTAAGGAATAAACGCAGAATTTTTTGTTCTTATCGTGTTCAACACAATCTACACTCGATCGCGCGAGGATCTCCATCGTAAAAAATCGCAGCTTGAATTTTTTTTTAGTTACCGTCGAAGTGAAAGACAGCTCCTCTCTGTGGTATAAATAGCTGCCGAGCGCCCTTTACTATTGTCGTTGAATGCGGACAGGCAGGAGCTCACCCATTGATCGCTAGACTGGCAGGCAGATCTGGCTGGGCATACTCCCACTGCAGCGCGACGATCTTTTTGCCTTTTTTTTAATACTACATTTAAATAGTCCAAGTAATGGATACTGTACAACAGTGGTCATATGTTTATTTTGTGTGACATGACACCTATTGGTGTTGCCTATGAACAGTATACACTGAATACACTGTGACAGAGGCAAAAAATATATATATATAGAATAATAACAACAACAACAACAACAATAATGATTATGACCACGCATGCAAAACAGAGAGAGAGAAAAGACTACATTCTAGAAGAATAATTACACAATACCCACCAGTGTTATGTTCCCAATTCATGTTCTAGGGGCAAAAGGGAAAGTCACTTTAAAGCAAAAAATGAACAGCGACAAAGAAAAGTCAACCTATACTGAGTCCCAGCACACAATACACAAAGTAAGATTTCCAATACATTTATTTACAATAAGTGATAAATACAGTGCAAAAAGAATCCTAAACAAACAGCTCCAAAAGAAAAAGAAATGAAGCGTGTTCTTCAGGAGCAGGTAAAAGCCCAAACAAACAAAAGATCACTAGCCGGTAGAAGGACAACCTAATTAACCTACAACAATAAACAACACAACTCTTACCTTACTTCCTAACTAACACAAAAAAAAACAACAACAAAAAAACCAGGAGAAAAGAAAAATGGCACCCACTCCCTACACTGAAAAAATATTTTCATTCATCCAATTAAAAAATTTTAGGGTAATGGTTCACATCTATATTTTATAACTTGAGCCAATGAAAAATAAATAACTTGCCCTTACCAATATTTTCTATGTCTATGAAAACTATTTTATAAAACTTGGCACAAAGCATATTTTTCTTGTTGAAAAAAATCAATTAATTTAAATTCTATTTTTGATCTAAACAAAAATATATAGATTTTATCAAAACAAAAATTCTCATTTAATAAATATGTATTAGAAATTATTTGTTTTCTCCAATTAAATAGATATTGATTTAATAATACAATTATTTCTAATTTTTAAAAATACAAGTTAATAGAAATTATTTATTTTAAACAAACAAAAAGATATGGATTCAATAAAACATATTTCCCATTAAGGAACATTAATTAATCTTGTCCAAAATCAAATAAAAAAGACACATAATTTTCATTAAATCGATATTTATTAAATTATTATATACATTACTTCCACACATCCACAATTTCGTGTCAGATTTTCAACTTTTTCAACATTTGCGACAGACAGCAAGTCCCTCAGAACCTCTTGACCCTCAAGTATGATTCCAATGTTTGTGGGTATACAGCTTGTGCATCTCTGATGACAAAGATTTCCATGGTTTCTTCTGAAGAGTGTTTTCAGCCTCTTCCTTCTCCAACACCTGGAAAAGAATTTAGGAATGAGAAAAGAAAAAGAAAAAAAGAATAAGGAATCAATACAGCTTGGGTTTCCCCCCAAATTAGTTTACATAATACTAATACTTCTAACTAATTATACAATTTACTCCAATTTGTTGTTGACATATAAATATAAGTTGCACAAACTTTCCAGCACATGGGACTCTGATTTTAGCTGAAAGTAATTGTTTCTATATTTGAAATTAGCCTTCAGACTGTTATCAGACATATATCTGAACATAGTCTGATGGCTAATTTTGAAGTGGACAGCCATATCTAGCATTTTCACATCTCTAAAGTAATCTTTCCTTACCAGGAAATCTTTGATGAGGTCCTCCACTGTTTCTCCCATATGGATGAGATATTTCAGTGCTCTTTGTATCGGTGTCAGTATCCTGCATCAAGATAGTACAAATTTGGCATGAGGGTACATTATGGTCAACAAACTTTAGCACAATATACGTTATCAGTTGATATAATAATTATTATAATATATGATTCAATAGTGTGTCAATCCTATTACTAACGCCACGAAAAAATGTCTGCCCCCCCAGTGTCCTCTGGCTAGTAGCTGCTACTACACTTTTTTGAAAACCAACCGACATCAACCGATTGGCGCCAATGCAGCAATACTTCTATGCATACAATCCATAATTAAATGACCATTGTGAGTGTCGACAGTCATACGTGTTAGATAACGTTACCATTAATCACAAGTGAACGTCAGTCCTTTTACATGTAAGTTAACTTCAGCTCCTTAATTGTTGATCAGGTTTCTATGGTTTTAACCAGAGAACGTCGTTCTTATGACGCTGCATCGAGATAACGTTATGTTCAATGATTAAACGTTCACGTTAATTACCATTGTAAAATCAAAATAAGCCAGGGGTAAACGTATATGTTCCCTTTTGTAATCGGTCAGGAATTGATTAACGTCGACACATTAACGTTAACTTGCCAAGTGTAAACTAAGCTAGCTAACACATTTTTAAACTAACGTAAGTTACATAACGATATCTAACAGATAAATTCGGCAGAGCAACATGTCTTGTACAGGCTTCTAAATATACAGCAGCACATTTAAATGGTTGTTTGTTTCACTTACTTCAGTTTATCCGCGATGAAATCTGATTCTCTCTGGAGCAGCAAAGTGATCCACGGCACGTAGAAGAGCGGTTACAGCGGTCTGCTGACGTGGTCGTTGTCGTCGAGAAGATTTGTGTTTAATGCCCATGCGCAATCCTGTGTGTAACCTTGAAATTGTACATTCGTCGAAACAAATATTTCTTATTTGAGCTCTTAATGAAAAATATTTATATTTAAATATGTTTTGAACGAAAAAAATATTATTTGAAAAATAAAACAAATAATGGTAAACTGAATTGAAAGACAAATTATTAATTGGATGAAGTACTGCTTGAAAACCTTTTTACAGTGTACTGCTCCAACACTCAACAATGGCCAAGCAATTCAAAGCTGTACACTACAGCCACAAGACATTTAAGTTGACCTCGGTTTAAGCTTAACACATCAAAGCTGCCACTACAGCCGTAACAACACATTTAAGCTTCACATACACCAACAAGAGCAACACTCCAAGTCTGGTAACACAACAGTCTCAGGCTCTTGGGAGAAGAACTCTCTCCCAGTCTCAGGCTCTTGGGAGAAGAACTCTCTCCCAGTCTCTCTCTCCGGCTCTGCTTGAATACTGGATCCTCTTGCCATTGATGAGGAACAGCTGGTAGGTCCCATCACCTAGATGAGGACAGGGAGGAGCACAGGAAATTGGACAAAACATACAACAAAACTACAACTCCCAGCAGGCCGTTGGGTCCATTGGCAGCACACACACTCAATAAATCAATGAGTGACACTTACACATTATAAAACACAAATGCATACGCCCTGGGACGCAACACCAGTCAAATTAAATCATTAAAGGAAAATCCATCTTTCCAGTGCATACACAGAAAGCGGCATCAGATCTGGCATTCATTTATTTTCCACTGTATTTACAATTGCATAAATAAAGCTATGAGATCGTTACAATTATAATATATTATAAAATATAAAAATAATAGATCACAATACTGTAGTTTATAGCCTAGGCTACTATATTTTAATCAAATAAATGCAGGCTGGGGGAGCGCATGAGACTTATTTCAAAAACATTAAAAAATCCAACTGACACACACACACACACACACACACACACACACACACACACACACACAAGTTTCAAGTTTTGAAAAAAAATACAACAACAAACAGTAATATTGTAAAGTCTTATAACAATTGAATTTATAATTATATAGGATTATGTAACTGTTCACAAAATTCAGGGTTCAATCGCTTTCTGTTGTTGCATTGAGACTCTGGTAGGGCTTTATTTTGAAATTCTAGTCAGCAAAATAGAGGGAAAACAAACAATATTGACAATATTGTTCATAAAATGTTACTCACCATGTTAATTTATTGTTAATTTGACTGTTTCGTTCCGTTCGCCTTACATACTTGATCATCGTGAGGTAAACATTACCTACGCCAATAGGAGGCGCTTAATAACAGTGACGTGCGCCAATAGCAGCTGCAAAGCAGAAGCAATGTGGGAAATGCCGACTGTTTTAAGGAATAAACGCAGAATTTTTTGTTCTTATCGTGTTCAACACAATCTACACTCGATCGCGCGAGGATCTCCATCGTAAAAAATCGCAGCTTGAATTTTTTTTTAATTACCGTCGAAGTGAAAGACAGCTCCTCTCTATGGTATAAATAGCTGCCGAGCGCCCTTTACTATTGTCGTTGAATGCGGACAGGCAGGAGCTCACCCATTGATCGCTAGACTGGCAGGCGGATCTGGCTGGGCATACTCCCACTGCAGCGCGACGATCTTTTTGCCTTTTTTTTAATACTACATTTAAATAGTCCAAGTAATGGATACTGTACAACAGTGGTCATATGTTTATTTTGTGTGACATGACACCTATTGGTGTTGCCTATGAACAGTATACACTGAATACACTGTGACAGAGGCAAAATATATATATATATAGAATAATAACAACAACAATAATGATTATGACCACGCATGCAAAACAGAGAGAGAGAAAAGACTACATTCTAGAAGAAGAATTACACAATACCCACCAGTGTTATGTTCCCAATTCATGTTCTAGGGGCAAAAGGGAAAGTCACTTTAAAGCAAAAAATGAACAGCGACAAAGAAAAGTCAACCTATACTGAGTCCCAGCACACAATACACAAAGTAAGATTTCCAATACATTTATTTACAATAAGTGATAAATACAGTGCAAAAAGAATCCTAAACAAACAGCTCCAAAAGAAAAAGAAATGAAGCGTGTTCTTCAGGAGCAGGTAAAAGCCCAAACAAACAAAAGATCACTAGCCGGTAGAAGGACAACCTAATTAACCTACAACAATAAACAACACAACTCTTACCTTACTTCCTAACTAACACAAAAAAAAACAACAACAAAAAAACCAGGAGAAAAGAAAAATGGCACCCACTCCCTACTGCTCCAACACTCAACAATGGCCAAGCAATTCAAAGCTGTACACTACAGCCACAAGACATTTAAGTTGACCTCGGTTTAAGCTTAACACATCAAAGCTGCCACTACAGCCGTAACAACACATTTAAGCTTCACATACACCAACAAGAGCAACACTCCAAGTCTGGTAACACAACAGTCTCAGGCTCTTGGGAGAAGAACTCTCTCCCAGTCTCAGGCTCTTGGGAGAAGAACTCTCTCCCAGTCTCAGGCTCTTGGGAGAAGAACTCTCTCCCAGTCTCAGGCTCTTGGGAGAAGAACTCTCTCCCAGTCTCTCTCTCCGGCTCTGCTTGAATACTGGATCCTCTTGCCATTGATGAGGAACAGCTGGTAGGTCCCATCACCTAGATGAGGACAGGGAGGAGCACAGGAAATTGGACAAAACATACAACAAAACTACAACTCCCAGCAGGCCGTTGGGTCCATTGGCAGCACACACACTCAATAAATCAATGAGTGACACTTACACATTATAAAACACAAATGCATACGCCCTGGGACGCAACACCAGTCAAATTAAATCATTAAAGGAAAATCCATCTTTCCAGTGCATACACAGAAAGCGGCATCAGATCTGGCATTCATTTATTTTCCACTGTATTTACAATTGCATAAATAAAGCTATGAGATCGTTACAATTATAATATATTATAAAATATAAAAATAATAGATCACAATACTGTAGTTTATAGCCTAGGCTACTATATTTTAATCAAATAAATGCAGGCTGGGGGAGCGCATGAGACTTATTTCAAAAACATTAAAAAATCCAACTGACACACACACACACACACACACACACACACACACACACAAGTTTCAAGTTTTGAAAAAAAATACAACAACAAACAGTAATATTGTAAAGTCTTATAACAATTGAATTTATAATTATATAGGATTATGTAACTGTTCACAAAATTCAGGGTTCAATCGCTTTCTGTTGTTGCATTGAGACTCTGGTAGGGCTTTATTTTGAAATTCTAGTCAGCAAAATAGAGGGAAAACAAACAATATTGACAATATTGTTCATAAAATGTTACTCACCATGTTAATTTATTGTTAATTTGACTGTTTCGTTCCGTTCGCCTTACATACTTGATCATCGTGAGGTAAACATTACCTACGCCAATAGGAGGCGCTTAATAACAGTGACGTGCGCCAATAGCAGCTGCAAAGCAGAAGCAATGTGGGAAATGCCGACTGTTTTAAGGAATAAACGCAGAATTTTTTGTTCTTATCGTGTTCAACACAATCTACACTCGATCGCGCGAGGATCTCCATCGTAAAAAATCGCAGCTTGAATTTTTTTTTAGTTACCGTCGAAGTGAAAGACAGCTCCTCTCTGTGGTATAAATAGCTGCCGAGCGCCCTTTACTATTGTCGTTGAATGCGGACAGGCAGGAGCTCACCCATTGATCGCTAGACTGGCAGGCAGATCTGGCTGGGCATACTCCCACTGCAGCGCGACGATCTTTTTGCCTTTTTTTTAATACTACATTTAAATAGTCCAAGTAATGGATACTGTACAACAGTGGTCATATGTTTATTTTGTGTGACATGACACCTATTGGTGTTGCCTATGAACAGTATACACTGAATACACTGTGACAGAGGCAAAAAATATATATATATAGAATAATAACAACAACAACAACAACAATAATGATTATGACCACGCATGCAAAACAGAGAGAGAGAAAAGACTACATTCTAGAAGAATAATTACACAATACCCACTGTTACCAGTGTTATGTTCCCAATTCATGTTCTAGGGGCAAAAGGGAAAGTCACTTTAAAGCAAAAAATGAACAGCGACAAAGAAAAGTCAACCTATACTGAGTCCCAGCACACAATACACAAAGTAAGATTTCCAATACATTTATTTACAATAAGTGATAAATACAGTGCAAAAAGAATCCTAAACAAACAGCTCCAAAAGAAAAAGAAATGAAGCGTGTTCTTCAGGAGCAGGTAAAAGCCCAAACAAACAAAAGATCACTAGCCGGTAGAAGGACAACCTAATTAACCTACAACAATAAACAACACAACTCTTACCTTACTTCCTAACTAACACAAAAAAAAAAACCAGGAGAAAAGAAAAATGGCACCCACTCCCTACTGCTCCAACACTCAACAATGGCCAAGCAATTCAAAGCTGTACACTACAGCCACAAGACATTTAAGTTGACCTCGGTTTAAGCTTAACACATCAAAGCTGCCACTACAGCCGTAACAACACATTTAAGCTTCACATACACCAACAAGAGCAACACTCCAAGTCTGGTAACACAACAGTCTCAGGCTCTTGGGAGAAGAACTCTCTCCCAGTCTCAGGCTCTTGGGAGAAGAACTCTCTCCCAGTCTCAGGCTCTTGGGAGAAGAACTCTCTCCCAGTCTCAGGCTCTTGGGAGAAGAACTCTCTCCCAGTCTCTCTCTCCGGCTCTGCTTGAATACTGGATCCTCTTGCCATTGATGAGGAACAGCTGGTAGGTCCCATCACCTAGATGAGGACAGGGAGGAGCACAGGAAATTGGACAAAACATACAACAAAACTACAACTCCCAGCAGGCCGTTGGGTCCATTGGCAGCACACACACTCAATAAATCAATGAGTGACACTTACACATTATAAAACACAAATGCATACGCCCTGGGACGCAACACCAGTCAAATTAAATCATTAAAGGAAAATCCATCTTTCCAGTGCATACACAGAAAGCGGCATCAGATCTGGCATTCATTTATTTTCCACTGTATTTACAATTGCATAAATAAAGCTATGAGATCGTTACAATTATAATATATTATAAAATATAAAAATAATAGATCACAATACTGTAGTTTATAGCCTAGGCTACTATATTTTAATCAAATAAATGCAGGCTGGGGGAGCGCATGAGACTTATTTCAAAAACATTAAAAAATCCAACTGACACACACACACACACACACACACACACACACACACAAGTTTCAAGTTTTGAAAAAAAATACAACAACAAACAGTAATATTGTAAAGTCTTATAACAATTGAATTTATAATTATATAGGATTATGTAACTGTTCACAAAATTCAGGGTTCAATCGCTTTCTGTTGTTGCATTGAGACTCTGGTAGGGCTTTATTTTGAAATTCTAGTCAGCAAAATAGAGGGAAAACAAACAATATTGACAATATTGTTCATAAAATGTTACTCACCATGTTAATTTATTGTTAATTTGACTGTTTCGTTCCGTTCGCCTTACATACTTGATCATCGTGAGGTAAACATTACCTACGCCAATAGGAGGCGCTTAATAACAGTGACGTGCGCCAATAGCAGCTGCAAAGCAGAAGCAATGTGGGAAATGCCGACTGTTTTAAGGAATAAACGCAGAATTTTTTGTTCTTATCGTGTTCAACACAATCTACACTCGATCGCGCGAGGATCTCCATCGTAAAAAATCGCAGCTTGAATTTTTTTTTAATTACCGTCGAAGTGAAAGACAGCTCCTCTCTATGGTATAAATAGCTGCCGAGCGCCCTTTACTATTGTCATTGAATGCGGACAGGCAGGAGCTCACCCATTGATCGCTAGACTGGCAGGCAGATCTGGCTGGGCATACTCCCACTGCAGCGCGACGATCTTTTTGCCTTTTTTTTAATACTACATTTAAATAGTCCAAGTAATGGATACTGTACAACAGTGGTCATATGTTTATTTTGTGTGACATGACACCTATTGGTGTTGCCTATAAACAGTATACACTGAATACACTGTGACAGAGGCAAAATATATATATATATAGAATAATAACAACAACAATAATGATTATGACCACGCATGCAAAACAGAGAGAGAGAAAAGACTACATTCTAGAAGAATAATTACACAATACCCACCAGTGTTATGTTCCCAATTCATGTTCTAGGGGCAAAAGGGAAAGTCACTTTAAAGCAAAAAATGAACAGCGACAAAGAAAAGTCAACCTATACTGAGTCCCAGCACACAATACACAAAGTAAGATTTCCAATACATTTATTTACAATAAGTGATAAATACAGTGCAAAAAGAATCCTAAACAAACAGCTCCAAAAGAAAAAGAAATGAAGCGTGTTCTTCAGGAGCAGGTAAAAGCCCAAACAAACAAAAGATCACTAGCCGGTAGAAGGACAACCTAATTAACCTACAACAATAAACAACACAACTCTTACCTTACTTCCTAACTAACACAAAAAAAAACAACAACAAAAAAACCAGGAGAAAAGAAAAATGGCACCCACTCCCTACTGCTCCAACACTCAACAATGGCCAAGCAATTCAAAGCTGTACACTACAGCCACAAGACATTTAAGTTGACCTCGGTTTAAGCTGAACACATCAAAGCTGCCACTACAGCCGTAACAACACATTTAAGCTTCACATACACCAACAAGAGCAACACTCCAAGTCTGGTAACACAACAGTCTCAGGCTCTTGGGAGAAGAACTCTCTCCCAGTCTCAGGCTCTTGGGAGAAGAACTCTCTCCCAGTCTCTCTCTCCGGCTCTGCTTGAATACTGGATCCTCTTGCCATTGATGAGGAACAGCTGGTAGGTCCCATCACCTAGATGAGGACAGGGAGGAGCACAGGAAATTGGACAAAACATACAACAAAACTACAACTCCCAGCAGGCCGTTGGGTCCATTGGCAGCACACACACTCAATAAATCAATGAGTGACACTTACACATTATAAAACACAAATGCATACGCCCTGGGACGCAACACCAGTCAAATTAAATCATTAAAGGAAAATCCATCTTTCCAGTGCATACACAGAAAGCGGCATCAGATCTGGCATTCATTTATTTTCCACTGTATTTACAATTGCATAAATAAAGCTATGAGATCGTTACAATTATAATATATTATAAAATATAAAAATAATAGATCACAATACTGTAGTTTATAGCCTAGGCTACTATATTTTAATCAAATAAATGCAGGCTGGGGGAGCGCATGAGACTTATTTCAAAAACATTAAAAAATCCAACTGACACACACACACACACACACACACACACACACACACACACAAGTTTCAAGTTTTGAAAAAAAATACAACAACAAACAGTAATATTGTAAAGTCTTATAACAATTGAATTTATAATTATATAGGATTATGTAACTGTTCACAAAATTCAGGGTTCAATCGCTTTCTGTTGTTGCATTGAGACTCTGGTAGGGCTTTATTTTGAAATTCTAGTCAGCAAAATAGAGGGAAAACAAACAATATTGACAATATTGTTCATAAAATGTTACTCACCATGTTAATTTATTGTTAATTTGACTGTTTCGTTCCGTTCGCCTTACATACTTGATCATCGTGAGGTAAACATTACCTACGCCAATAGGAGGCGCTTAATAACAGTGACGTGCGCCAATAGCAGCTGCAAAGCAGAAGCAATGTGGGAAATGCCGACTGTTTTAAGGAATAAACGCAGAATTTTTTGTTCTTATCGTGTTCAACACAATCTACACTCGATCGCGCGAGGATCTCCATCGTAAAAAATCGCAGCTTGAATTTTTTTTTAATTACCGTCGAAGTGAAAGACAGCTCCTCTCTATGGTATAAATAGCTGCCGAGCGCCCTTTACTATTGTCGTTGAATGCGGACAGGCAGGAGCTCACCCATTGATCGCTAGACTGGCAGGCAGATCTGGCTGGGCATACTCCCACTGCAGCGCGACGATCTTTTTGCCTTTTTTTTAATACTACATTTAAATAGTCCAAGTAATGGATACTGTACAACAGTGGTCATATGTTTATTTTGTGTGACATGACACCTATTGGTGTTGCCTATGAACAGTATACACTGAATACACTGTGACAGAGGCAAAATATATATATATATAGAATAATAACAACAACAATAATGATTATGACCACGCATGCAAAACAGAGAGAGAGAAAAGACTACATTCTAGAAGAAGAATTACACAATACCCACTGTTACCAGTGTTATGTTCCCAATTCATGTTCTAGGGGCAAAAGGGAAAGTCACTTTAAAGCAAAAAATGAACAGCGACAAAGAAAAGTCAACCTATACTGAGTCCCAGCACACAATACACAAAGTAAGATTTCCAATACATTTATTTACAATAAGTGATAAATACAGTGCAAAAAGAATCCTAAACAAACAGCTCCAAAAGAAAAAGAAATGAAGCGTGTTCTTCAGGAGCAGGTAAAAGCCCAAACAAACAAAAGATCACTAGCCGGTAGAAGGACAACCTA
The DNA here is from genome assembly GCF_965113295.1 of Leuciscus leuciscus. Classification (NCBI taxonomy): domain Eukaryota; kingdom Metazoa; phylum Chordata; class Actinopteri; order Cypriniformes; family Leuciscidae; genus Leuciscus; species Leuciscus leuciscus. Next base: position 2,465,157 of record NC_138732.1, on the reverse strand, counting down.
ATTAACCTACAACAATAAACAACACAACTCTTACCTTACTTCCTAACTAACACAAAAAAAAACAACAACAAAAAAACCAGGAGAAAAGAAAAATGGCACCCACTCCCTACTGCTCCAACACTCAACAATGGCCAAGCAATTCAAAGCTGTACACTACAGCCACAAGACATTTAAGTTGACCTCGGTTTAAGCTGAACACATCAAAGCTGCCACTACAGCCGTAACAACACATTTAAGCTTCACATACACCAACAAGAGCAACACTCCAAGTCTGGTAACACAACAGTCTCAGGCTCTTGGGAGAAGAACTCTCTCCCAGTCTCAGGCTCTTGGGAGAAGAACTCTCTCCCAGTCTCTCTCTCCGGCTCTGCTTGAATACTGGATCCTCTTGCCATTGATGAGGAACAGCTGGTAGGTCCCATCACCTAGATGAGGACAGGGAGGAGCACAGGAAATTGGACAAAACATACAACAAAACTACAACTCCCAGCAGGCCGTTGGGTCCATTGGCAGCACACACACTCAATAAATCAATGAGTGACACTTACACATTATAAAACACAAATGCATACGCCCTGGGACGCAACACCAGTCAAATTAAATCATTAAAGGAAAATCCATCTTTCCAGTGCATACACAGAAAGCGGCATCAGATCTGGCATTCATTTATTTTCCACTGTATTTACAATTGCATAAATAAAGCTATGAGATCGTTACAATTATAATATATTATAAAATATAAAAATAATAGATCACAATACTGTAGTTTATAGCCTAGGCTACTATATTTTAATCAAATAAATGCAGGCTGGGGGAGCGCATGAGACTTATTTCAAAAACATTAAAAAATCCAACTGACACACACACACACACACACACACACACACACACACAAGTTTCAAGTTTTGAAAAAAAATACAACAACAAACAGTAATATTGTAAAGTCTTATAACAATTGAATTTATAATTATATAGGATTATGTAACTGTTCACAAAATTCAGGGTTCAATCGCTTTCTGTTGTTGCATTGAGACTCTGGTAGGGCTTTATTTTGAAATTCTAGTCAGCAAAATAGAGGGAAAACAAACAATATTGACAATATTGTTCATAAAATGTTACTCACCATGTTAATTTATTGTTAATTTGACTGTTTCGTTCCGTTCGCCTTACATACTTGATCATCGTGAGGTAAACATTACCTACGCCAATAGGAGGCGCTTAATAACAGTGACGTGCGCCAATAGCAGCTGCAAAGCAGAAGCAATGTGGGAAATGCCGACTGTTTTAAGGAATAAACGCAGAATTTTTTGTTCTTATCGTGTTCAACACAATCTACACTCGATCGCGCGAGGATCTCCATCGTAAAAAATCGCAGCTTGAATTTTTTTTTAATTACCGTCGAAGTGAAAGACAGCTCCTCTCTATGGTATAAATAGCTGCCGAGCGCCCTTTACTATTGTCATTGAATGCGGACAGGCAGGAGCTCACCCATTGATCGCTAGACTGGCAGGCAGATCTGGCTGGGCATACTCCCACTGCAGCGCGACGATCTTTTTGCCTTTTTTTTAATACTACATTTAAATAGTCCAAGTAATGGATACTGTACAACAGTGGTCATATGTTTATTTTGTGTGACATGACACCTATTGGTGTTGCCTATAAACAGTATACACTGAATACACTGTGACAGAGGCAAAATATATATATATATAGAATAATAACAACAACAATAATGATTATGACCACGCATGCAAAACAGAGAGAGAGAAAAGACTACATTCTAGAAGAAGAATTACACAATACCCACTGTTACCAGTGTTATGTTCCCAATTCATGTTCTAGGGGCAAAAGGGAAAGTCACTTTAAAGCAAAAAATGAACAGCGACAAAGAAAAGTCAACCTATACTGAGTCCCAGCACACAATACACAAAGTAAGATTTCCAATACATTTATTTACAATAAGTGATAAATACAGTGCAAAAAGAATCCTAAACAAACAGCTCCAAAAGAAAAAGAAATGAAGCGTGTTCTTCAGGAGCAGGTAAAAGCCCAAACAAACAAAAGATCACTAGCCGGTAGAAGGACAACCTAATTAACCTACAACAATAAACAACACAACTCTTACCTTACTTCCTAACTAACACAAAAAAAAACAACAACAAAAAAACCAGGAGAAAAGAAAAATGGCACCCACTCCCTACTGCTCCAACACTCAACAATGGCCAAGCAATTCAAAGCTGTACACTACAGCCACAAGACATTTAAGTTGACCTCGGTTTAAGCTGAACACATCAAAGCTGCCACTACAGCCGTAACAACACATTTAAGCTTCACATACACCAACAAGAGCAACACTCCAAGTCTGGTAACACAACAGTCTCAGGCTCTTGGGAGAAGAACTCTCTCCCAGTCTCAGGCTCTTGGGAGAAGAACTCTCTCCCAGTCTCTCTCTCCGGCTCTGCTTGAATACTGGATCCTCTTGCCATTGATGAGGAACAGCTGGTAGGTCCCATCACCTAGATGAGGACAGGGAGGAGCACAGGAAATTGGACAAAACATACAACAAAACTACAACTCCCAGCAGGCCGTTGGGTCCATTGGCAGCACACACACTCAATAAATCAATGAGTGACACTTACACATTATAAAACACAAATGCATACGCCCTGGGACGCAACACCAGTCAAATTAAATCATTAAAGGAAAATCCATCTTTCCAGTGCATACACAGAAAGCGGCATCAGATCTGGCATTCATTTATTTTCCACTGTATTTACAATTGCATAAATAAAGCTATGAGATCGTTACAATTATAATATATTATAAAATATAAAAATAATAGATCACAATACTGTAGTTTATAGCCTAGGCTACTATATTTTAATCAAATAAATGCAGGCTGGGGGAGCGCATGAGACTTATTTCAAAAACATTAAAAAATCCAACTGACACACACACACACACACACACACACACACACACACACACAAGTTTCAAGTTTTGAAAAAAAATACAACAACAAACAGTAATATTGTAAAGTCTTATAACAATTGAATTTATAATTATATAGGATTATGTAACTGTTCACAAAATTCAGGGTTCAATCGCTTTCTGTTGTTGCATTGAGACTCTGGTAGGGCTTTATTTTGAAATTCTAGTCAGCAAAATAGAGGGAAAACAAACAATATTGACAATATTGTTCATAAAATGTTACTCACCATGTTAATTTATTGTTAATTTGACTGTTTCGTTCCGTTCGCCTTACATACTTGATCATCGTGAGGTAAACATTACCTACGCCAATAGGAGGCGCTTAATAACAGTGACGTGCGCCAATAGCAGCTGCAAAGCAGAAGCAATGTGAGAAATGCCGACTGTTTTAAGGAATAAACGCAGAATTTTTTGTTCTTATCGTGTTCAACACAATCTACACTCGATCGCGCGAGGATCTCCATCGTAAAAAATCGCAGCTTGAATTTTTTTTTAATTACCGTCGAAGTGAAAGACAGCTCCTCTCTATGGTATAAATAGCTGCCGAGCGCCCTTTACTATTGTCGTTGAATGCGGACAGGCAGGAGCTCACCCATTGATCGCTAGACTGGCAGGCAGATCTGGCTGGGCATACTCCCACTGCAGCGCGACGATCTTTTTGCCTTTTTTTTAATACTACATTTAAATAGTCCAAGTAATGGATACTGTACAACAGTGGTCATATGTTTATTTTGTGTGACATGACACCTATTGGTGTTGCCTATAAACAGTATACACTGAATACACTGTGACAGAGGCAAAATATATATATATATAGAATAATAACAACAACAATAATGATTATGACCACGCATGCAAAACAGAGAGAGAGAAAAGACTACATTCTAGAAGAATAATTACACAATACCCACCAGTGTTATGTTCCCAATTCATGTTCTAGGGGCAAAAGGGAAAGTCACTTTAAAGCAAAAAATGAACAGCGACAAAGAAAAGTCAACCTATACTGAGTCCCAGCACACAATACACAAAGTAAGATTTCCAATACATTTATTTACAATAAGTGATAAATACAGTGCAAAAAGAATCCTAAACAAACAGCTCCAAAAGAAAAAGAAATGAAGCGTGTTCTTCAGGAGCAGGTAAAAGCCCAAACAAACAAAAGATCACTAGCCGGTAGAAGGACAACCTAATTAACCTACAACAATAAACAACACAACTCTTACCTTACTTCCTAACTAACACAAAAAAAAACAACAACAAAAAAACCAGGAGAAAAGAAAAATGGCACCCACTCCCTACTGCTCCAACACTCAACAATGGCCAAGCAATTCAAAGCTGTACACTACAGCCACAAGACATTTAAGTTGACCTCGGTTTAAGCTGAACACATCAAAGCTGCCACTACAGCCGTAACAACACATTTAAGCTTCACATACACCAACAAGAGCAACACTCCAAGTCTGGTAACACAACAGTCTCAGGCTCTTGGGAGAAGAACTCTCTCCCAGTCTCAGGCTCTTGGGAGAAGAACTCTCTCCCAGTCTCTCTCTCCGGCTCTGCTTGAATACTGGATCCTCTTGCCATTGATGAGGAACAGCTGGTAGGTCCCATCACCTAGATGAGGACAGGGAGGAGCACAGGAAATTGGACAAAACATACAACAAAACTACAACTCCCAGCAGGCCGTTGGGTCCATTGGCAGCACACACACTCAATAAATCAATGAGTGACACTTACACATTATAAAACACAAATGCATACGCCCTGGGACGCAACACCAGTCAAATTAAATCATTAAAGGAAAATCCATCTTTCCAGTGCATACACAGAAAGCGGCATCAGATCTGGCATTCATTTATTTTCCACTGTATTTACAATTGCATAAATAAAGCTATGAGATCGTTACAATTATAATATATTATAAAATATAAAAATAATAGATCACAATACTGTAGTTTATAGCCTAGGCTACTATATTTTAATCAAATAAATGCAGGCTGGGGGAGCGCATGAGACTTATTTCAAAAACATTAAAAAAATCCAACTGACACACACACACACACACACACACACACAAGTTTCAAGTTTTGAAAAAAAATACAACAACAAACAGTAATATTGTAAAGTCTTATAACAATTGAATTTATAATTATATAGGATTATGTAACTGTTCACAAAATTCAGGGTTCAATCGCTTTCTGTTGTTGCATTGAGACTCTGGTAGGGCTTTATTTTGAAATTCTAGTCAGCAAAATAGAGGGAAAACAAACAATATTGACAATATTGTTCATAAAATGTTACTCACCATGTTAATTTATTGTTAATTTGACTGTTTCGTTCCGTTCGCCTTACATACTTGATCATCGTGAGGTAAACATTACCTACGCCAATAGGAGGCGCTTAATAACAGTGACGTGAGCCAATAGCAGCTGCAAAGCAGAAGCAATGTGGGAAATGCCGACTGTTTTAAGGAATAAACGCAGAATTTTTTGTTCTTATCGTGTTCAACACAATCTACACTCGATCGCGCGAGGATCTCCATCGTAAAAAATCGCAGCTTGAATTTTTTTTTAGTTACCGTCGAAGTGAAAGACAGCTCCTCTCTGTGGTATAAATAGCTGCCGAGCGCCCTTTACTATTGTCGTTGAATGCGGACAGGCAGGAGCTCACCCATTGATCGCTAGACTGGCAGGCAGATCTGGCTGGGCATACTCCCACTGCAGCGCGACGATCTTTTTGCCTTTTTTTTAATACTACATTTAAATAGTCCAAGTAATGGATACTGTACAACAGTGGTCATATGTTTATTTTGTGTGACATGACACCTATTGGTGTTGCCTATGAACAGTATACACTGAATACACTGTGACAGAGGCAAAAAATATATATATATAGAATAATAACAACAACAACAACAACAATAATGATTATGACCACGCATGCAAAACAGAGAGAGAGAAAAGACTACATTCTAGAAGAATAATTACACAATACCCACCAGTGTTATGTTCCCAATTCATGTTCTAGGGGCAAAAGGGAAAGTCACTTTAAAGCAAAAAATGAACAGCGACAAAGAAAAGTCAACCTATACTGAGTCCCAGCACACAATACACAAAGTAAGATTTCCAATACATTTATTTACAATAAGTGATAAATACAGTGCAAAAAGAATCCTAAACAAACAGCTCCAAAAGAAAAAGAAATGAAGCGTGTTCTTCAGGAGCAGGTAAAAGCCCAAACAAACAAAAGATCACTAGCCGGTAGAAGGACAACCTAATTAACCTACAACAATAAACAACACAACTCTTACCTTACTTCCTAACTAACACAAAAAAAAACAACAACAAAAAAACCAGGAGAAAAGAAAAATGGCACCCACTCCCTACACTGAAAAAATATTTTCATTCATCCAATTAAAAAATTTTAGGGTAATGGTTCACATCTATATTTTATAACTTGAGCCAATGAAAAATAAATAACTTGCCCTTACCAATATTTTCTATGTCTATGAAAACTATTTTATAAAACTTGGCACAAAGCATATTTTTCTTGTTGAAAAAAATCAATTAATTTAAATTCTATTTTTGATCTAAACAAAAATATATAGATTTTATCAAAACAAAAATTCTCATTTAATAAATATGTATTAGAAATTATTTGTTTTCTCCAATTAAATAGATATTGATTTAATAATACAATTATTTCTAATTTTTAAAAATACAAGTTAATAGAAATTATTTATTTTAAACAAACAAAAAGATATGGATTCAATAAAACATATTTCCCATTAAGGAACATTAATTAATCTTGTCCAAAATCAAATAAAAAAGACACATAATTTTCATTAAATCGATATTTATTAAATTATTATATACATTACTTCCACACATCCACAATTTCGTGTCAGATTTTCAACTTTTTCAACATTTGCGACAGACAGCAAGTCCCTCAGAACCTCTTGACCCTCAAGTATGATTCCAATGTTTGTGGGTATACAGCTTGTGCATCTCTGATGACAAAGATTTCCATGGTTTCTTCTGAAGAGTGTTTTCAGCCTCTTCCTTCTCCAACACCTGGAAAAGAATTTAGGAATGAGAAAAGAAAAAGAAAAAAAGAATAAGGAATCAATACAGCTTGGGTTTCCCCCCAAATTAGTTTACATAATACTAATACTTCTAACTAATTATACAATTTACTCCAATTTGTTGTTGACATATAAATATAAGTTGCACAAACTTTCCAGCACATGGGACTCTGATTTTAGCTGAAAGTAATTGTTTCTATATTTGAAATTAGCCTTCAGACTGTTATCAGACATATATCTGAACATAGTCTGATGGCTAATTTTGAAGTGGACAGCCATATCTAGCATTTTCACATCTCTAAAGTAATCTTTCCTTACCAGGAAATCTTTGATGAGGTCCTCCACTGTTTCTCCCATATGGATGAGATATTTCAGTGCTCTTTGTATCGGTGTCAGTATCCTGCATCAAGATAGTACAAATTTGGCATGAGGGTACATTATGGTCAACAAACTTTAGCACAATATACGTTATCAGTTGATATAATAATTATTATAATATATGATTCAATAGTGTGTCAATCCTATTACTAACGCCACGAAAAAATGTCTGCCCCCCCAGTGTCCTCTGGCTAGTAGCTGCTACTACACTTTTTTGAAAACCAACCGACATCAACCGATTGGCGCCAATGCAGCAATACTTCTATGCATACAATCCATAATTAAATGACCATTGTGAGTGTCGACAGTCATACGTGTTAGATAACGTTACCATTAATCACAAGTGAACGTCAGTCCTTTTACATGTAAGTTAACTTCAGCTCCTTAATTGTTGATCAGGTTTCTATGGTTTTAACCAGAGAACGTCGTTCTTATGACGCTGCATCGAGATAACGTTATGTTCAATGATTAAACGTTCACGTTAATTACCATTGTAAAATCAAAATAAGCCAGGGGTAAACGTATATGTTCCCTTTTGTAATCGGTCAGGAATTGATTAACGTCGACACATTAACGTTAACTTGCCAAGTGTAAACTAAGCTAGCTAACACATTTTTAAACTAACGTAAGTTACATAACGATATCTAACAGATAAATTCGGCAGAGCAACATGTCTTGTACAGGCTTCTAAATATACAGCAGCACATTTAAATGGTTGTTTGTTTCACTTACTTCAGTTTATCCGCGATGAAATCTGATTCTCTCTGGAGCAGCAAAGTGATCCACGGCACGTAGAAGAGCGGTTACAGCGGTCTGCTGACGTGGTCGTTGTCGTCGAGAAGATTTGTGTTTAATGCCCATGCGCAATCCTGTGTGTAACCTTGAAATTGTACATTCGTCGAAACAAATATTTCTTATTTGAGCTCTTAATGAAAAATATTTATATTTAAATATGTTTTGAACGAAAAAAATATTATTTGAAAAATAAAACAAATAATGGTAAACTGAATTGAAAGACAAATTATTAATTGGATGAAGTACTGCTTGAAAACCTTTTTACAGTGTACTGCTCCAACACTCAACAATGGCCAAGCAATTCAAAGCTGTACACTACAGCCACAAGACATTTAAGTTGACCTCGGTTTAAGCTTAACACATCAAAGCTGCCACTACAGCCGTAACAACACATTTAAGCTTCACATACACCAACAAGAGCAACACTCCAAGTCTGGTAACACAACAGTCTCAGGCTCTTGGGAGAAGAACTCTCTCCCAGTCTCAGGCTCTTGGGAGAAGAACTCTCTCCCAGTCTCTCTCTCCGGCTCTGCTTGAATACTGGATCCTCTTGCCATTGATGAGGAACAGCTGGTAGGTCCCATCACCTAGATGAGGACAGGGAGGAGCACAGGAAATTGGACAAAACATACAACAAAACTACAACTCCCAGCAGGCCGTTGGGTCCATTGGCAGCACACACACTCAATAAATCAATGAGTGACACTTACACATTATAAAACACAAATGCATACGCCCTGGGACGCAACACCAGTCAAATTAAATCATTAAAGGAAAATCCATCTTTCCAGTGCATACACAGAAAGCGGCATCAGATCTGGCATTCATTTATTTTCCACTGTATTTACAATTGCATAAATAAAGCTATGAGATCGTTACAATTATAATATATTATAAAATATAAAAATAATAGATCACAATACTGTAGTTTATAGCCTAGGCTACTATATTTTAATCAAATAAATGCAGGCTGGGGGAGCGCATGAGACTTATTTCAAAAACATTAAAAAATCCAACTGACACACACACACACACACACACACACACACACACACACACACACACAAGTTTCAAGTTTTGAAAAAAAATACAACAACAAACAGTAATATTGTAAAGTCTTATAACAATTGAATTTATAATTATATAGGATTATGTAACTGTTCACAAAATTCAGGGTTCAATCGCTTTCTGTTGTTGCATTGAGACTCTGGTAGGGCTTTATTTTGAAATTCTAGTCAGCAAAATAGAGGGAAAACAAACAATATTGACAATATTGTTCATAAAATGTTACTCACCATGTTAATTTATTGTTAATTTGACTGTTTCGTTCCGTTCGCCTTACATACTTGATCATCGTGAGGTAAACATTACCTACGCCAATAGGAGGCGCTTAATAACAGTGACGTGCGCCAATAGCAGCTGCAAAGCAGAAGCAATGTGGGAAATGCCGACTGTTTTAAGGAATAAACGCAGAATTTTTTGTTCTTATCGTGTTCAACACAATCTACACTCGATCGCGCGAGGATCTCCATCGTAAAAAATCGCAGCTTGAATTTTTTTTTAATTACCGTCGAAGTGAAAGACAGCTCCTCTCTATGGTATAAATAGCTGCCGAGCGCCCTTTACTATTGTCGTTGAATGCGGACAGGCAGGAGCTCACCCATTGATCGCTAGACTGGCAGGCGGATCTGGCTGGGCATACTCCCACTGCAGCGCGACGATCTTTTTGCCTTTTTTTTAATACTACATTTAAATAGTCCAAGTAATGGATACTGTACAACAGTGGTCATATGTTTATTTTGTGTGACATGACACCTATTGGTGTTGCCTATGAACAGTATACACTGAATACACTGTGACAGAGGCAAAATATATATATATATAGAATAATAACAACAACAATAATGATTATGACCACGCATGCAAAACAGAGAGAGAGAAAAGACTACATTCTAGAAGAAGAATTACACAATACCCACCAGTGTTATGTTCCCAATTCATGTTCTAGGGGCAAAAGGGAAAGTCACTTTAAAGCAAAAAATGAACAGCGACAAAGAAAAGTCAACCTATACTGAGTCCCAGCACACAATACACAAAGTAAGATTTCCAATACATTTATTTACAATAAGTGATAAATACAGTGCAAAAAGAATCCTAAACAAACAGCTCCAAAAGAAAAAGAAATGAAGCGTGTTCTTCAGGAGCAGGTAAAAGCCCAAACAAACAAAAGATCACTAGCCGGTAGAAGGACAACCTAATTAACCTACAACAATAAACAACACAACTCTTACCTTACTTCCTAACTAACACAAAAAAAAACAACAACAAAAAAACCAGGAGAAAAGAAAAATGGCACCCACTCCCTACTGCTCCAACACTCAACAATGGCCAAGCAATTCAAAGCTGTACACTACAGCCACAAGACATTTAAGTTGACCTCGGTTTAAGCTTAACACATCAAAGCTGCCACTACAGCCGTAACAACACATTTAAGCTTCACATACACCAACAAGAGCAACACTCCAAGTCTGGTAACACAACAGTCTCAGGCTCTTGGGAGAAGAACTCTCTCCCAGTCTCAGGCTCTTGGGAGAAGAACTCTCTCCCAGTCTCAGGCTCTTGGGAGAAGAACTCTCTCCCAGTCTCAGGCTCTTGGGAGAAGAACTCTCTCCCAGTCTCTCTCTCCGGCTCTGCTTGAATACTGGATCCTCTTGCCATTGATGAGGAACAGCTGGTAGGTCCCATCACCTAGATGAGGACAGGGAGGAGCACAGGAAATTGGACAAAACATACAACAAAACTACAACTCCCAGCAGGCCGTTGGGTCCATTGGCAGCACACACACTCAATAAATCAATGAGTGACACTTACACATTATAAAACACAAATGCATACGCCCTGGGACGCAACACCAGTCAAATTAAATCATTAAAGGAAAATCCATCTTTCCAGTGCATACACAGAAAGCGGCATCAGATCTGGCATTCATTTATTTTCCACTGTATTTACAATTGCATAAATAAAGCTATGAGATCGTTACAATTATAATATATTATAAAATATAAAAATAATAGATCACAATACTGTAGTTTATAGCCTAGGCTACTATATTTTAATCAAATAAATGCAGGCTGGGGGAGCGCATGAGACTTATTTCAAAAACATTAAAAAATCCAACTGACACACACACACACACACACACACACACACACACACACAAGTTTCAAGTTTTGAAAAAAAATACAACAACAAACAGTAATATTGTAAAGTCTTATAACAATTGAATTTATAATTATATAGGATTATGTAACTGTTCACAAAATTCAGGGTTCAATCGCTTTCTGTTGTTGCATTGAGACTCTGGTAGGGCTTTATTTTGAAATTCTAGTCAGCAAAATAGAGGGAAAACAAACAATATTGACAATATTGTTCATAAAATGTTACTCACCATGTTAATTTATTGTTAATTTGACTGTTTCGTTCCGTTCGCCTTACATACTTGATCATCGTGAGGTAAACATTACCTACGCCAATAGGAGGCGCTTAATAACAGTGACGTGAGCCAATAGCAGCTGCAAAGCAGAAGCAATGTGGGAAATGCCGACTGTTTTAAGGAATAAACGCAGAATTTTTTGTTCTTATCGTGTTCAACACAATCTACACTCGATCGCGCGAGGATCTCCATCGTAAAAAATCGCAGCTTGAATTTTTTTTTAGTTACCGTCGAAGTGAAAGACAGCTCCTCTCTGTGGTATAAATAGCTGCCGAGCGCCCTTTACTATTGTCGTTGAATGCGGACAGGCAGGAGCTCACCCATTGATCGCTAGACTGGCAGGCAGATCTGGCTGGGCATACTCCCACTGCAGCGCGACGATCTTTTTGCCTTTTTTTTAATACTACATTTAAATAGTCCAAGTAATGGATACTGTACAACAGTGGTCATATGTTTATTTTGTGTGACATGACACCTATTGGTGTTGCCTATGAACAGTATACACTGAATACACTGTGACAGAGGCAAAAAATATATATATATAGAATAATAACAACAACAACAACAACAATAATGATTATGACCACGCATGCAAAACAGAGAGAGAGAAAAGACTACATTCTAGAAGAATAATTACACAATACCCACTGTTACCAGTGTTATGTTCCCAATTCATGTTCTAGGGGCAAAAGGGAAAGTCACTTTAAAGCAAAAAATGAACAGCGACAAAGAAAAGTCAACCTATACTGAGTCCCAGCACACAATACACAAAGTAAGATTTCCAATACATTTATTTACAATAAGTGATAAATACAGTGCAAAAAGAATCCTAAACAAACAGCTCCAAAAGAAAAAGAAATGAAGCGTGTTCTTCAGGAGCAGGTAAAAGCCCAAACAAACAAAAGATCACTAGCCGGTAGAAGGACAACCTAATTAACCTACAACAATAAACAACACAACTCTTACCTTACTTCCTAACTAACACAAAAAAAAAAACCAGGAGAAAAGAAAAATGGCACCCACTCCCTACTGCTCCAACACTCAACAATGGCCAAGCAATTCAAAGCTGTACACTACAGCCACAAGACATTTAAGTTGACCTCGGTTTAAGCTTAACACATCAAAGCTGCCACTACAGCCGTAACAACACATTTAAGCTTCACATACACCAACAAGAGCAACACTCCAAGTCTGGTAACACAACAGTCTCAGGCTCTTGGGAGAAGAACTCTCTCCCAGTCTCAGGCTCTTGGGAGAAGAACTCTCTCCCAGTCTCAGGCTCTTGGGAGAAGAACTCTCTCCCAGTCTCAGGCTCTTGGGAGAAGAACTCTCTCCCAGTCTCTCTCTCCGGCTCTGCTTGAATACTGGATCCTCTTGCCATTGATGAGGAACAGCTGGTAGGTCCCATCACCTAGATGAGGACAGGGAGGAGCACAGGAAATTGGACAAAACATACAACAAAACTACAACTCCCAGCAGGCCGTTGGGTCCATTGGCAGCACACACACTCAATAAATCAATGAGTGACACTTACACATTATAAAACACAAATGCATACGCCCTGGGACGCAACACCAGTCAAATTAAATCATTAAAGGAAAATCCATCTTTCCAGTGCATACACAGAAAGCGGCATCAGATCTGGCATTCATTTATTTTCCACTGTATTTACAATTGCATAAATAAAGCTATGAGATCGTTACAATTATAATATATTATAAAATATAAAAATAATAGATCACAATACTGTAGTTTATAGCCTAGGCTACTATATTTTAATCAAATAAATGCAGGCTGGGGGAGCGCATGAGACTTATTTCAAAAACATTAAAAAATCCAACTGACACACACACACACACACACACACACACACACACACAAGTTTCAAGTTTTGAAAAAAAATACAACAACAAACAGTAATATTGTAAAGTCTTATAACAATTGAATTTATAATTATATAGGATTATGTAACTGTTCACAAAATTCAGGGTTCAATCGCTTTCTGTTGTTGCATTGAGACTCTGGTAGGGCTTTATTTTGAAATTCTAGTCAGCAAAATAGAGGGAAAACAAACAATATTGACAATATTGTTCATAAAATGTTACTCACCATGTTAATTTATTGTTAATTTGACTGTTTCGTTCCGTTCGCCTTACATACTTGATCATCGTGAGGTAAACATTACCTACGCCAATAGGAGGCGCTTAATAACAGTGACGTGCGCCAATAGCAGCTGCAAAGCAGAAGCAATGTGGGAAATGCCGACTGTTTTAAGGAATAAACGCAGAATTTTTTGTTCTTATCGTGTTCAACACAATCTACACTCGATCGCGCGAGGATCTCCATCGTAAAAAATCGCAGCTTGAATTTTTTTTTAATTACCGTCGAAGTGAAAGACAGCTCCTCTCTATGGTATAAATAGCTGCCGAGCGCCCTTTACTATTGTCATTGAATGCGGACAGGCAGGAGCTCACCCATTGATCGCTAGACTGGCAGGCAGATCTGGCTGGGCATACTCCCACTGCAGCGCGACGATCTTTTTGCCTTTTTTTTAATACTACATTTAAATAGTCCAAGTAATGGATACTGTACAACAGTGGTCATATGTTTATTTTGTGTGACATGACACCTATTGGTGTTGCCTATAAACAGTATACACTGAATACACTGTGACAGAGGCAAAATATATATATATATAGAATAATAACAACAACAATAATGATTATGACCACGCATGCAAAACAGAGAGAGAGAAAAGACTACATTCTAGAAGAATAATTACACAATACCCACCAGTGTTATGTTCCCAATTCATGTTCTAGGGGCAAAAGGGAAAGTCACTTTAAAGCAAAAAATGAACAGCGACAAAGAAAAGTCAACCTATACTGAGTCCCAGCACACAATACACAAAGTAAGATTTCCAATACATTTATTTACAATAAGTGATAAATACAGTGCAAAAAGAATCCTAAACAAACAGCTCCAAAAGAAAAAGAAATGAAGCGTGTTCTTCAGGAGCAGGTAAAAGCCCAAACAAACAAAAGATCACTAGCCGGTAGAAGGACAACCTAATTAACCTACAACAATAAACAACACAACTCTTACCTTACTTCCTAACTAACACAAAAAAAAACAACAACAAAAAAACCAGGAGAAAAGAAAAATGGCACCCACTCCCTACTGCTCCAACACTCAACAATGGCCAAGCAATTCAAAGCTGTACACTACAGCCACAAGACATTTAAGTTGACCTCGGTTTAAGCTGAACACATCAAAGCTGCCACTACAGCCGTAACAACACATTTAAGCTTCACATACACCAACAAGAGCAACACTCCAAGTCTGGTAACACAACAGTCTCAGGCTCTTGGGAGAAGAACTCTCTCCCAGTCTCAGGCTCTTGGGAGAAGAACTCTCTCCCAGTCTCTCTCTCCGGCTCTGCTTGAATACTGGATCCTCTTGCCATTGATGAGGAACAGCTGGTAGGTCCCATCACCTAGATGAGGACAGGGAGGAGCACAGGAAATTGGACAAAACATACAACAAAACTACAACTCCCAGCAGGCCGTTGGGTCCATTGGCAGCACACACACTCAATAAATCAATGAGTGACACTTACACATTATAAAACACAAATGCATACGCCCTGGGACGCAACACCAGTCAAATTAAATCATTAAAGGAAAATCCATCTTTCCAGTGCATACACAGAAAGCGGCATCAGATCTGGCATTCATTTATTTTCCACTGTATTTACAATTGCATAAATAAAGCTATGAGATCGTTACAATTATAATATATTATAAAATATAAAAATAATAGATCACAATACTGTAGTTTATAGCCTAGGCTACTATATTTTAATCAAATAAATGCAGGCTGGGGGAGCGCATGAGACTTATTTCAAAAACATTAAAAAATCCAACTGACACACACACACACACACACACACACACACACACACACACAAGTTTCAAGTTTTGAAAAAAAATACAACAACAAACAGTAATATTGTAAAGTCTTATAACAATTGAATTTATAATTATATAGGATTATGTAACTGTTCACAAAATTCAGGGTTCAATCGCTTTCTGTTGTTGCATTGAGACTCTGGTAGGGCTTTATTTTGAAATTCTAGTCAGCAAAATAGAGGGAAAACAAACAATATTGACAATATTGTTCATAAAATGTTACTCACCATGTTAATTTATTGTTAATTTGACTGTTTCGTTCCGTTCGCCTTACATACTTGATCATCGTGAGGTAAACATTACCTACGCCAATAGGAGGCGCTTAATAACAGTGACGTGCGCCAATAGCAGCTGCAAAGCAGAAGCAATGTGGGAAATGCCGACTGTTTTAAGGAATAAACGCAGAATTTTTTGTTCTTATCGTGTTCAACACAATCTACACTCGATCGCGCGAGGATCTCCATCGTAAAAAATCGCAGCTTGAATTTTTTTTTAATTACCGTCGAAGTGAAAGACAGCTCCTCTCTATGGTATAAATAGCTGCCGAGCGCCCTTTACTATTGTCATTGAATGCGGACAGGCAGGAGCTCACCCATTGATCGCTAGACTGGCAGGCAGATCTGGCTGGGCATACTCCCACTGCAGCGCGACGATCTTTTTGCCTTTTTTTTAATACTACATTTAAATAGTCCAAGTAATGGATACTGTACAACAGTGGTCATATGTTTATTTTGTGTGACATGACACCTATTGGTGTTGCCTATAAACAGTATACACTGAATACACTGTGACAGAGGCAAAATATATATATATATAGAATAATAACAACAACAATAATGATTATGACCACGCATGCAAAACAGAGAGAGAGAAAAGACTACATTCTAGAAGAATAATTACACAATACCCACCAGTGTTATGTTCCCAATTCATGTTCTAGGGGCAAAAGGGAAAGTCACTTTAAAGCAAAAAATGAACAGCGACAAAGAAAAGTCAACCTATACTGAGTCCCAGCACACAATACACAAAGTAAGATTTCCAATACATTTATTTACAATAAGTGATAAATACAGTGCAAAAAGAATCCTAAACAAACAGCTCCAAAAGAAAAAGAAATGAAGCGTGTTCTTCAGGAGCAGGTAAAAGCCCAAACAAACAAAAGATCACTAGCCGGTAGAAGGACAACCTAATTAACCTACAACAATAAACAACACAACTCTTACCTTACTTCCTAACTAACACAAAAAAAAACAACAACAAAAAAACCAGGAGAAAAGAAAAATGGCACCCACTCCCTACTGCTCCAACACTCAACAATGGCCAAGCAATTCAAAGCTGTACACTACAGCCACAAGACATTTAAGTTGACCTCGGTTTAAGCTGAACACATCAAAGCTGCCACTACAGCCGTAACAACACATTTAAGCTTCACATACACCAACAAGAGCAACACTCCAAGTCTGGTAACACAACAGTCTCAGGCTCTTGGGAGAAGAACTCTCTCCCAGTCTCAGGCTCTTGGGAGAAGAACTCTCTCCCAGTCTCTCTCTCCGGCTCTGCTTGAATACTGGATCCTCTTGCCATTGATGAGGAACAGCTGGTAGGTCCCATCACCTAGATGAGGACAGGGAGGAGCACAGGAAATTGGACAAAACATACAACAAAACTACAACTCCCAGCAGGCCGTTGGGTCCATTGGCAGCACACACACTCAATAAATCAATGAGTGACACTTACACATTATAAAACACAAATGCATACGCCCTGGGACGCAACACCAGTCAAATTAAATCATTAAAGGAAAATCCATCTTTCCAGTGCATACACAGAAAGCGGCATCAGATCTGGCATTCATTTATTTTCCACTGTATTTACAATTGCATAAATAAAGCTATGAGATCGTTACAATTATAATATATTATAAAATATAAAAATAATAGATCACAATACTGTAGTTTATAGCCTAGGCTACTATATTTTAATCAAATAAATGCAGGCTGGGGGAGCGCATGAGACTTATTTCAAAAACATTAAAAAATCCAACTGACACACACACACACACACACACACACACACACACACACACAAGTTTCAAGTTTTGAAAAAAAATACAACAACAAACAGTAATATTGTAAAGTCTTATAACAATTGAATTTATAATTATATAGGATTATGTAACTGTTCACAAAATTCAGGGTTCAATCGCTTTCTGTTGTTGCATTGAGACTCTGGTAGGGCTTTATTTTGAAATTCTAGTCAGCAAAATAGAGGGAAAACAAACAATATTGACAATATTGTTCATAAAATGTTACTCACCATGTTAATTTATTGTTAATTTGACTGTTTCGTTCCGTTCGCCTTACATACTTGATCATCGTGAGGTAAACATTACCTACGCCAATAGGAGGCGCTTAATAACAGTGACGTGCGCCAATAGCAGCTGCAAAGCAGAAGCAATGTGGGAAATGCCGACTGTTTTAAGGAATAAACGCAGAATTTTTTGTTCTTATCGTGTTCAACACAATCTACACTCGATCGCGCGAGGATCTCCATCGTAAAAAATCGCAGCTTGAATTTTTTTTTAATTACCGTCGAAGTGAAAGACAGCTCCTCTCTATGGTATAAATAGCTGCCGAGCGCCCTTTACTATTGTCGTTGAATGCGGACAGGCAGGAGCTCACCCATTGATCGCTAGACTGGCAGGCAGATCTGGCTGGGCATACTCCCACTGCAGCGCGACGATCTTTTTGCCTTTTTTTTAATACTACATTTAAATAGTCCAAGTAATGGATACTGTACAACAGTGGTCATATGTTTATTTTGTGTGACATGACACCTATTGGTGTTGCCTATGAACAGTATACACTGAATACACTGTGACAGAGGCAAAATATATATATATATAGAATAATAACAACAACAATAATGATTATGACCACGCATGCAAAACAGAGAGAGAGAAAAGACTACATTCTAGAAGAAGAATTACACAATACCCACTGTTACCAGTGTTATGTTCCCAATTCATGTTCTAGGGGCAAAAGGGAAAGTCACTTTAAAGCAAAAAATGAACAGCGACAAAGAAAAGTCAACCTATACTGAGTCCCAGCACACAATACACAAAGTAAGATTTCCAATACATTTATTTACAATAAGTGATAAATACAGTGCAAAAAGAATCCTAAACAAACAGCTCCAAAAGAAAAAGAAATGAAGCGTGTTCTTCAGGAGCAGGTAAAAGCCCAAACAAACAAAAGATCACTAGCCGGTAGAAGGACAACCTAATTAACCTACAACAATAAACAACACAACTCTTACCTTACTTCCTAACTAACACAAAAAAAAACAACAACAAAAAAACCAGGAGAAAAGAAAAATGGCACCCACTCCCTACTGCTCCAACACTCAACAATGGCCAAGCAATTCAAAGCTGTACACTACAGCCACAAGACATTTAAGTTGACCTCGGTTTAAGCTGAACACATCAAAGCTGCCACTACAGCCGTAACAACACATTTAAGCTTCACATACACCAACAAGAGCAACACTCCAAGTCTGGTAACACAACAGTCTCAGGCTCTTGGGAGAAGAACTCTCTCCCAGTCTCAGGCTCTTGGGAGAAGAACTCTCTCCCAGTCTCTCTCTCCGGCTCTGCTTGAATACTGGATCCTCTTGCCATTGATGAGGAACAGCTGGTAGGTCCCATCACCTAGATGAGGACAGGGAGGAGCACAGGAAATTGGACAAAACATACAACAAAACTACAACTCCCAGCAGGCCGTTGGGTCCATTGGCAGCACACACACTCAATAAATCAATGAGTGACACTTACACATTATAAAACACAAATGCATACGCCCTGGGACGCAACACCAGTCAAATTAAATCATTAAAGGAAAATCCATCTTTCCAGTGCATACACAGAAAGCGGCATCAGATCTGGCATTCATTTATTTTCCACTGTATTTACAATTGCATAAATAAAGCTATGAGATCGTTACAATTATAATATATTATAAAATATAAAAATAATAGATCACAATACTGTAGTTTATAGCCTAGGCTACTATATTTTAATCAAATAAATGCAGGCTGGGGGAGCGCATGAGACTTATTTCAAAAACATTAAAAAATCCAACTGACACACACACACACACACACACACACACACACACACACACAAGTTTCAAGTTTTGAAAAAAAATACAACAACAAACAGTAATATTGTAAAGTCTTATAACAATTGAATTTATAATTATATAGGATTATGTAACTGTTCACAAAATTCAGGGTTCAATCGCTTTCTGTTGTTGCATTGAGACTCTGGTAGGGCTTTATTTTGAAATTCTAGTCAGCAAAATAGAGGGAAAACAAACAATATTGACAATATTGTTCATAAAATGTTACTCACCATGTTAATTTATTGTTAATTTGACTGTTTCGTTCCGTTCGCCTTACATACTTGATCATCGTGAGGTAAACATTACCTACGCCAATAGGAGGCGCTTAATAACAGTGACGTGCGCCAATAGCAGCTGCAAAGCAGAAGCAATGTGGGAAATGCCGACTGTTTTAAGGAATAAACGCAGAATTTTTTGTTCTTATCGTGTTCAACACAATCTACACTCGATCGCGCGAGGATCTCCATCGTAAAAAATCGCAGCTTGAATTTTTTTTTAATTACCGTCGAAGTGAAAGACAGCTCCTCTCTATGGTATAAATAGCTGCCGAGCGCCCTTTACTATTGTCATTGAATGCGGACAGGCAGGAGCTCACCCATTGATCGCTAGACTGGCAGGCAGATCTGGCTGGGCATACTCCCACTGCAGCGCGACGATCTTTTTGCCTTTTTTTTAATACTACATTTAAATAGTCCAAGTAATGGATACTGTACAACAGTGGTCATATGTTTATTTTGTGTGACATGACACCTATTGGTGTTGCCTATAAACAGTATACACTGAATACACTGTGACAGAGGCAAAATATATATATATATAGAATAATAACAACAACAATAATGATTATGACCACGCATGCAAAACAGAGAGAGAGAAAAGACTACATTCTAGAAGAATAATTACACAATACCCACCAGTGTTATGTTCCCAATTCATGTTCTAGGGGCAAAAGGGAAAGTCACTTTAAAGCAAAAAATGAACAGCGACAAAGAAAAGTCAACCTATACTGAGTCCCAGCACACAATACACAAAGTAAGATTTCCAATACATTTATTTACAATAAGTGATAAATACAGTGCAAAAAGAATCCTAAACAAACAGCTCCAAAAGAAAAAGAAATGAAGCGTGTTCTTCAGGAGCAGGTAAAAGCCCAAACAAACAAAAGATCACTAGCCGGTAGAAGGACAACCTAATTAACCTACAACAATAAACAACACAACTCTTACCTTACTTCCTAACTAACACAAAAAAAAACAACAACAAAAAAACCAGGAGAAAAGAAAAATGGCACCCACTCCCTACTGCTCCAACACTCAACAATGGCCAAGCAATTCAAAGCTGTACACTACAGCCACAAGACATTTAAGTTGACCTCGGTTTAAGCTGAACACATCAAAGCTGCCACTACAGCCGTAACAACACATTTAAGCTTCACATACACCAACAAGAGCAACACTCCAAGTCTGGTAACACAACAGTCTCAGGCTCTTGGGAGAAGAACTCTCTCCCAGTCTCAGGCTCTTGGGAGAAGAACTCTCTCCCAGTCTCTCTCTCCGGCTCTGCTTGAATACTGGATCCTCTTGCCATTGATGAGGAACAGCTGGTAGGTCCCATCACCTAGATGAGGACAGGGAGGAGCACAGGAAATTGGACAAAACATACAACAAAACTACAACTCCCAGCAGGCCGTTGGGTCCATTGGCAGCACACACACTCAATAAATCAATGAGTGACACTTACACATTATAAAACACAAATGCATACGCCCTGGGACGCAACACCAGTCAAATTAAATCATTAAAGGAAAATCCATCTTTCCAGTGCATACACAGAAAGCGGCATCAGATCTGGCATTCATTTATTTTCCACTGTATTTACAATTGCATAAATAAAGCTATGAGATCGTTACAATTATAATATATTATAAAATATAAAAATAATAGATCACAATACTGTAGTTTATAGCCTAGGCTACTATATTTTAATCAAATAAATGCAGGCTGGGGGAGCGCATGAGACTTATTTCAAAAACATTAAAAAATCCAACTGACACACACACACACACACACACACACACACACACACACACAAGTTTCAAGTTTTGAAAAAAAATACAACAACAAACAGTAATATTGTAAAGTCTTATAACAATTGAATTTATAATTATATAGGATTATGTAACTGTTCACAAAATTCAGGGTTCAATCGCTTTCTGTTGTTGCATTGAGACTCTGGTAGGGCTTTATTTTGAAATTCTAGTCAGCAAAATAGAGGGAAAACAAACAATATTGACAATATTGTTCATAAAATGTTACTCACCATGTTAATTTATTGTTAATTTGACTGTTTCGTTCCGTTCGCCTTACATACTTGATCATCGTGAGGTAAACATTACCTACGCCAATAGGAGGCGCTTAATAACAGTGACGTGCGCCAATAGCAGCTGCAAAGCAGAAGCAATGTGGGAAATGCCGACTGTTTTAAGGAATAAACGCAGAATTTTTTGTTCTTATCGTGTTCAACACAATCTACACTCGATCGCGCGAGGATCTCCATCGTAAAAAATCGCAGCTTGAATTTTTTTTTAATTACCGTCGAAGTGAAAGACAGCTCCTCTCTATGGTATAAATAGCTGCCGAGCGCCCTTTACTATTGTCGTTGAATGCGGACAGGCAGGAGCTCACCCATTGATCGCTAGACTGGCAGGCAGATCTGGCTGGGCATACTCCCACTGCAGCGCGACGATCTTTTTGCCTTTTTTTTAATACTACATTTAAATAGTCCAAGTAATGGATACTGTACAACAGTGGTCATATGTTTATTTTGTGTGACATGACACCTATTGGTGTTGCCTATGAACAGTATACACTGAATACACTGTGACAGAGGCAAAATATATATATATATAGAATAATAACAACAACAATAATGATTATGACCACGCATGCAAAACAGAGAGAGAGAAAAGACTACATTCTAGAAGAAGAATTACACAATACCCACTGTTACCAGTGTTATGTTCCCAATTCATGTTCTAGGGGCAAAAGGGAAAGTCACTTTAAAGCAAAAAATGAACAGCGACAAAGAAAAGTCAACCTATACTGAGTCCCAGCACACAATACACAAAGTAAGATTTCCAATACATTTATTTACAATAAGTGATAAATACAGTGCAAAAAGAATCCTAAACAAACAGCTCCAAAAGAAAAAGAAATGAAGCGTGTTCTTCAGGAGCAGGTAAAAGCCCAAACAAACAAAAGATCACTAGCCGGTAGAAGGACAACCTAATTAACCTACAACAATAAACAACACAACTCTTACCTTACTTCCTAACTAACACAAAAAAAAACAACAACAAAAAAACCAGGAGAAAAGAAAAATGGCACCCACTCCCTACTGCTCCAACACTCAACAATGGCCAAGCAATTCAAAGCTGTACACTACAGCCACAAGACATTTAAGTTGACCTCGGTTTAAGCTGAACACATCAAAGCTGCCACTACAGCCGTAACAACACATTTAAGCTTCACATACACCAACAAGAGCAACACTCCAAGTCTGGTAACACAACAGTCTCAGGCTCTTGGGAGAAGAACTCTCTCCCAGTCTCAGGCTCTTGGGAGAAGAACTCTCTCCCAGTCTCTCTCTCCGGCTCTGCTTGAATACTGGATCCTCTTGCCATTGATGAGGAACAGCTGGTAGGTCCCATCACCTAGATGAGGACAGGGAGGAGCACAGGAAATTGGACAAAACATACAACAAAACTACAACTCCCAGCAGGCCGTTGGGTCCATTGGCAGCACACACACTCAATAAATCAATGAGTGACACTTACACATTATAAAACACAAATGCATACGCCCTGGGACGCAACACCAGTCAAATTAAATCATTAAAGGAAAATCCATCTTTCCAGTGCATACACAGAAAGCGGCATCAGATCTGGCATTCATTTATTTTCCACTGTATTTACAATTGCATAAATAAAGCTATGAGATCGTTACAATTATAATATATTATAAAATATAAAAATAATAGATCACAATACTGTAGTTTATAGCCTAGGCTACTATATTTTAATCAAATAAATGCAGGCTGGGGGAGCGCATGAGACTTATTTCAAAAACATTAAAAAATCCAACTGACACACACACACACACACACACACACACACACACACAAGTTTCAAGTTTTGAAAAAAAATACAACAACAAACAGTAATATTGTAAAGTCTTATAACAATTGAATTTATAATTATATAGGATTATGTAACTGTTCACAAAATTCAGGGTTCAATCGCTTTCTGTTGTTGCATTGAGACTCTGGTAGGGCTTTATTTTGAAATTCTAGTCAGCAAAATAGAGGGAAAACAAACAATATTGACAATATTGTTCATAAAATGTTACTCACCATGTTAATTTATTGTTAATTTGACTGTTTCGTTCCGTTCGCCTTACATACTTGATCATCGTGAGGTAAACATTACCTACGCCAATAGGAGGCGCTTAATAACAGTGACGTGCGCCAATAGCAGCTGCAAAGCAGAAGCAATGTGGGAAATGCCGACTGTTTTAAGGAATAAACGCAGAATTTTTTGTTCTTATCGTGTTCAACACAATCTACACTCGATCGCGCGAGGATCTCCATCGTAAAAAATCGCAGCTTGAATTTTTTTTTAATTACCGTCGAAGTGAAAGACAGCTCCTCTCTATGGTATAAATAGCTGCCGAGCGCCCTTTACTATTGTCATTGAATGCGGACAGGCAGGAGCTCACCCATTGATCGCTAGACTGGCAGGCAGATCTGGCTGGGCATACTCCCACTGCAGCGCGACGATCTTTTTGCCTTTTTTTTAATACTACATTTAAATAGTCCAAGTAATGGATACTGTACAACAGTGGTCATATGTTTATTTTGTGTGACATGACACCTATTGGTGTTGCCTATGAACAGTATACACTGAATACACTGTGACAGAGGCAAAATATATATATATATAGAATAATAACAACAACAATAATGATTATGACCACGCATGCAAAACAGAGAGAGAGAAAAGACTACATTCTAGAAGAATAATTACACAATACCCACCAGTGTTATGTTCCCAATTCATGTTCTAGGGGCAAAAGGGAAAGTCACTTTAAAGCAAAAAATGAACAGCGACAAAGAAAAGTCAACCTATACTGAGTCCCAGCACACAATACACAAAGTAAGATTTCCAATACATTTATTTACAATAAGTGATAAATACAGTGCAAAAAGAATCCTAAACAAACAGCTCCAAAAGAAAAAGAAATGAAGCGTGTTCTTCAGGAGCAGGTAAAAGCCCAAACAAACAAAAGATCACTAGCCGGTAGAAGGACAACCTAATTAACCTACAACAATAAACAACACAACTCTTACCTTACTTCCTAACTAACACAAAAAAAAACAACAACAAAAAAACCAGGAGAAAAGAAAAATGGCACCCACTCCCTACTGCTCCAACACTCAACAATGGCCAAGCAATTCAAAGCTGTACACTACAGCCACAAGACATTTAAGTTGACCTCGGTTTAAGCTGAACACATCAAAGCTGCCACTACAGCCGTAACAACACATTTAAGCTTCACATACACCAACAAGAGCAACACTCCAAGTCTGGTAACACAACAGTCTCAGGCTCTTGGGAGAAGAACTCTCTCCCAGTCTCAGGCTCTTGGGAGAAGAACTCTCTCCCAGTCTCTCTCTCCGGCTCTGCTTGAATACTGGATCCTCTTGCCATTGATGAGGAACAGCTGGTAGGTCCCATCACCTAGATGAGGACAGGGAGGAGCACAGGAAATTGGACAAAACATACAACAAAACTACAACTCCCAGCAGGCCGTTGGGTCCATTGGCAGCACACACACTCAATAAATCAATGAGTGACACTTACACATTATAAAACACAAATGCATACGCCCTGGGACGCAACACCAGTCAAATTAAATCATTAAAGGAAAATCCATCTTTCCAGTGCATACACAGAAAGCGGCATCAGATCTGGCATTCATTTATTTTCCACTGTATTTACAATTGCATAAATAAAGCTATGAGATCGTTACAATTATAATATATTATAAAATATAAAAATAATAGATCACAATACTGTAGTTTATAGCCTAGGCTACTATATTTTAATCAAATAAATGCAGGCTGGGGGAGCGCATGAGACTTATTTCAAAAACATTAAAAAATCCAACTGACACACACACACACACACACACACACACACACACACACACAAGTTTCAAGTTTTGAAAAAAAATACAACAACAAACAGTAATATTGTAAAGTCTTATAACAATTGAATTTATAATTATATAGGATTATGTAACTGTTCACAAAATTCAGGGTTCAATCGCTTTCTGTTGTTGCATTGAGACTCTGGTAGGGCTTTATTTTGAAATTCTAGTCAGCAAAATAGAGGGAAAACAAACAATATTGACAATATTGTTCATAAAATGTTACTCACCATGTTAATTTATTGTTAATTTGACTGTTTCGTTCCGTTCGCCTTACATACTTGATCATCGTGAGGTAAACATTACCTACGCCAATAGGAGGCGCTTAATAACAGTGACGTGCGCCAATAGCAGCTGCAAAGCAGAAGCAATGTGGGAAATGCCGACTGTTTTAAGGAATAAACGCAGAATTTTTTGTTCTTATCGTGTTCAACACAATCTACACTCGATCGCGCGAGGATCTCCATCGTAAAAAATCGCAGCTTGAATTTTTTTTTAATTACCGTCGAAGTGAAAGACAGCTCCTCTCTATGGTATAAATAGCTGCCGAGCGCCCTTTACTATTGTCGTTGAATGCGGACAGGCAGGAGCTCACCCATTGATCGCTAGACTGGCAGGCAGATCTGGCTGGGCATACTCCCACTGCAGCGCGACGATCTTTTTGCCTTTTTTTTAATACTACATTTAAATAGTCCAAGTAATGGATACTGTACAACAGTGGTCATATGTTTATTTTGTGTGACATGACACCTATTGGTGTTGCCTATGAACAGTATACACTGAATACACTGTGACAGAGGCAAAATATATATATATATAGAATAATAACAACAACAATAATGATTATGACCACGCATGCAAAACAGAGAGAGAGAAAAGACTACATTCTAGAAGAAGAATTACACAATACCCACTGTTACCAGTGTTATGTTCCCAATTCATGTTCTAGGGGCAAAAGGGAAAGTCACTTTAAAGCAAAAAATGAACAGCGACAAAGAAAAGTCAACCTATACTGAGTCCCAGCACACAATACACAAAGTAAGATTTCCAATACATTTATTTACAATAAGTGATAAATACAGTGCAAAAAGAATCCTAAACAAACAGCTCCAAAAGAAAAAGAAATGAAGCGTGTTCTTCAGGAGCAGGTAAAAGCCCAAACAAACAAAAGATCACTAGCCGGTAGAAGGACAACCTAATTAACCTACAACAATAAACAACACAACTCTTACCTTACTTCCTAACTAACACAAAAAAAAACAACAACAAAAAAACCAGGAGAAAAGAAAAATGGCACCCACTCCCTACTGCTCCAACACTCAACAATGGCCAAGCAATTCAAAGCTGTACACTACAGCCACAAGACATTTAAGTTGACCTCGGTTTAAGCTGAACACATCAAAGCTGCCACTACAGCCGTAACAACACATTTAAGCTTCACATACACCAACAAGAGCAACACTCCAAGTCTGGTAACACAACAGTCTCAGGCTCTTGGGAGAAGAACTCTCTCCCAGTCTCAGGCTCTTGGGAGAAGAACTCTCTCCCAGTCTCTCTCTCCGGCTCTGCTTGAATACTGGATCCTCTTGCCATTGATGAGGAACAGCTGGTAGGTCCCATCACCTAGATGAGGACAGGGAGGAGCACAGGAAATTGGACAAAACATACAACAAAACTACAACTCCCAGCAGGCCGTTGGGTCCATTGGCAGCACACACACTCAATAAATCAATGAGTGACACTTACACATTATAAAACACAAATGCATACGCCCTGGGACGCAACACCAGTCAAATTAAATCATTAAAGGAAAATCCATCTTTCCAGTGCATACACAGAAAGCGGCATCAGATCTGGCATTCATTTATTTTCCACTGTATTTACAATTGCATAAATAAAGCTATGAGATCGTTACAATTATAATATATTATAAAATATAAAAATAATAGATCACAATACTGTAGTTTATAGCCTAGGCTACTATATTTTAATCAAATAAATGCAGGCTGGGGGAGCGCATGAGACTTATTTCAAAAACATTAAAAAATCCAACTGACACACACACACACACACACACACACAAGTTTCAAGTTTTGAAAAAAAATACAACAACAAACAGTAATATTGTAAAGTCTTATAACAATTGAATTTATAATTATATAGGATTATGTAACTGTTCACAAAATTCAGGGTTCAATCGCTTTCTGTTGTTGCATTGAGACTCTGGTAGGGCTTTATTTTGAAATTCTAGTCAGCAAAATAGAGGGAAAACAAACAATATTGACAATATTGTTCATAAAATGTTACTCACCATGTTAATTTATTGTTAATTTGACTGTTTCGTTCCGTTCGCCTTACATACTTGATCATCGTGAGGTAAACATTACCTACGCCAATAGGAGGCGCTTAATAACAGTGACGTGCGCC
The DNA here is from genome assembly GCF_965113295.1 of Leuciscus leuciscus. NCBI lineage: Eukaryota > Metazoa > Chordata > Actinopteri > Cypriniformes > Leuciscidae > Leuciscus > Leuciscus leuciscus. The sequence goes on along the minus strand of NC_138732.1, from coordinate 2,436,568 downwards.
AATAGCAGCTGCAAAGCAGAAGCAATGTGGGAAATGCCGACTGTTTTAAGGAATAAACGCAGAATTTTTTGTTCTTATCGTGTTCAACACAATCTACACTCGATCGCGCGAGGATCTCCATCGTAAAAAATCGCAGCTTGAATTTTTTTTTAATTACCGTCGAAGTGAAAGACAGCTCCTCTCTATGGTATAAATAGCTGCCGAGCGCCCTTTACTATTGTCGTTGAATGCGGACAGGCAGGAGCTCACCCATTGATCGCTAGACTGGCAGGCAGATCTGGCTGGGCATACTCCCACTGCAGCGCGACGATCTTTTTGCCTTTTTTTTAATACTACATTTAAATAGTCCAAGTAATGGATACTGTACAACAGTGGTCATATGTTTATTTTGTGTGACATGACACCTATTGGTGTTGCCTATAAACAGTATACACTGAATACACTGTGACAGAGGCAAAATATATATATATATAGAATAATAACAACAACAATAATGATTATGACCACGCATGCAAAACAGAGAGAGAGAAAAGACTACATTCTAGAAGAATAATTACACAATACCCACCAGTGTTATGTTCCCAATTCATGTTCTAGGGGCAAAAGGGAAAGTCACTTTAAAGCAAAAAATGAACAGCGACAAAGAAAAGTCAACCTATACTGAGTCCCAGCACACAATACACAAAGTAAGATTTCCAATACATTTATTTACAATAAGTGATAAATACAGTGCAAAAAGAATCCTAAACAAACAGCTCCAAAAGAAAAAGAAATGAAGCGTGTTCTTCAGGAGCAGGTAAAAGCCCAAACAAACAAAAGATCACTAGCCGGTAGAAGGACAACCTAATTAACCTACAACAATAAACAACACAACTCTTACCTTACTTCCTAACTAACACAAAAAAAAACAACAACAAAAAAACCAGGAGAAAAGAAAAATGGCACCCACTCCCTACTGCTCCAACACTCAACAATGGCCAAGCAATTCAAAGCTGTACACTACAGCCACAAGACATTTAAGTTGACCTCGGTTTAAGCTGAACACATCAAAGCTGCCACTACAGCCGTAACAACACATTTAAGCTTCACATACACCAACAAGAGCAACACTCCAAGTCTGGTAACACAACAGTCTCAGGCTCTTGGGAGAAGAACTCTCTCCCAGTCTCAGGCTCTTGGGAGAAGAACTCTCTCCCAGTCTCTCTCTCCGGCTCTGCTTGAATACTGGATCCTCTTGCCATTGATGAGGAACAGCTGGTAGGTCCCATCACCTAGATGAGGACAGGGAGGAGCACAGGAAATTGGACAAAACATACAACAAAACTACAACTCCCAGCAGGCCGTTGGGTCCATTGGCAGCACACACACTCAATAAATCAATGAGTGACACTTACACATTATAAAACACAAATGCATACGCCCTGGGACGCAACACCAGTCAAATTAAATCATTAAAGGAAAATCCATCTTTCCAGTGCATACACAGAAAGCGGCATCAGATCTGGCATTCATTTATTTTCCACTGTATTTACAATTGCATAAATAAAGCTATGAGATCGTTACAATTATAATATATTATAAAATATAAAAATAATAGATCACAATACTGTAGTTTATAGCCTAGGCTACTATATTTTAATCAAATAAATGCAGGCTGGGGGAGCGCATGAGACTTATTTCAAAAACATTAAAAAATCCAACTGACACACACACACACACACACACACACACACACACACACACACACACACAAGTTTCAAGTTTTGAAAAAAAATACAACAACAAACAGTAATATTGTAAAGTCTTATAACAATTGAATTTATAATTATATAGGATTATGTAACTGTTCACAAAATTCAGGGTTCAATCGCTTTCTGTTGTTGCATTGAGACTCTGGTAGGGCTTTATTTTGAAATTCTAGTCAGCAAAATAGAGGGAAAACAAACAATATTGACAATATTGTTCATAAAATGTTACTCACCATGTTAATTTATTGTTAATTTGACTGTTTCGTTCCGTTCGCCTTACATACTTGATCATCGTGAGGTAAACATTACCTACGCCAATAGGAGGCGCTTAATAACAGTGACGTGAGCCAATAGCAGCTGCAAAGCAGAAGCAATGTGGGAAATGCCGACTGTTTTAAGGAATAAACGCAGAATTTTTTGTTCTTATCGTGTTCAACACAATCTACACTCGATCGCGCGAGGATCTCCATCGTAAAAAATCGCAGCTTGAATTTTTTTTTAGTTACCGTCGAAGTGAAAGACAGCTCCTCTCTGTGGTATAAATAGCTGCCGAGCGCCCTTTACTATTGTCGTTGAATGCGGACAGGCAGGAGCTCACCCATTGATCGCTAGACTGGCAGGCAGATCTGGCTGGGCATACTCCCACTGCAGCGCGACGATCTTTTTGCCTTTTTTTTAATACTACATTTAAATAGTCCAAGTAATGGATACTGTACAACAGTGGTCATATGTTTATTTTGTGTGACATGACACCTATTGGTGTTGCCTATGAACAGTATACACTGAATACACTGTGACAGAGGCAAAAAATATATATATATAGAATAATAACAACAACAACAACAACAATAATGATTATGACCACGCATGCAAAACAGAGAGAGAGAAAAGACTACATTCTAGAAGAATAATTACACAATACCCACTGTTACCAGTGTTATGTTCCCAATTCATGTTCTAGGGGCAAAAGGGAAAGTCACTTTAAAGCAAAAAATGAACAGCGACAAAGAAAAGTCAACCTATACTGAGTCCCAGCACACAATACACAAAGTAAGATTTCCAATACATTTATTTACAATAAGTGATAAATACAGTGCAAAAAGAATCCTAAACAAACAGCTCCAAAAGAAAAAGAAATGAAGCGTGTTCTTCAGGAGCAGGTAAAAGCCCAAACAAACAAAAGATCACTAGCCGGTAGAAGGACAACCTAATTAACCTACAACAATAAACAACACAACTCTTACCTTACTTCCTAACTAACACAAAAAAAAAAACCAGGAGAAAAGAAAAATGGCACCCACTCCCTACTGCTCCAACACTCAACAATGGCCAAGCAATTCAAAGCTGTACACTACAGCCACAAGACATTTAAGTTGACCTCGGTTTAAGCTTAACACATCAAAGCTGCCACTACAGCCGTAACAACACATTTAAGCTTCACATACACCAACAAGAGCAACACTCCAAGTCTGGTAACACAACAGTCTCAGGCTCTTGGGAGAAGAACTCTCTCCCAGTCTCAGGCTCTTGGGAGAAGAACTCTCTCCCAGTCTCAGGCTCTTGGGAGAAGAACTCTCTCCCAGTCTCAGGCTCTTGGGAGAAGAACTCTCTCCCAGTCTCTCTCTCCGGCTCTGCTTGAATACTGGATCCTCTTGCCATTGATGAGGAACAGCTGGTAGGTCCCATCACCTAGATGAGGACAGGGAGGAGCACAGGAAATTGGACAAAACATACAACAAAACTACAACTCCCAGCAGGCCGTTGGGTCCATTGGCAGCACACACACTCAATAAATCAATGAGTGACACTTACACATTATAAAACACAAATGCATACGCCCTGGGACGCAACACCAGTCAAATTAAATCATTAAAGGAAAATCCATCTTTCCAGTGCATACACAGAAAGCGGCATCAGATCTGGCATTCATTTATTTTCCACTGTATTTACAATTGCATAAATAAAGCTATGAGATCGTTACAATTATAATATATTATAAAATATAAAAATAATAGATCACAATACTGTAGTTTATAGCCTAGGCTACTATATTTTAATCAAATAAATGCAGGCTGGGGGAGCGCATGAGACTTATTTCAAAAACATTAAAAAATCCAACTGACACACACACACACACACACACACACACACACACACAAGTTTCAAGTTTTGAAAAAAAATACAACAACAAACAGTAATATTGTAAAGTCTTATAACAATTGAATTTATAATTATATAGGATTATGTAACTGTTCACAAAATTCAGGGTTCAATCGCTTTCTGTTGTTGCATTGAGACTCTGGTAGGGCTTTATTTTGAAATTCTAGTCAGCAAAATAGAGGGAAAACAAACAATATTGACAATATTGTTCATAAAATGTTACTCACCATGTTAATTTATTGTTAATTTGACTGTTTCGTTCCGTTCGCCTTACATACTTGATCATCGTGAGGTAAACATTACCTACGCCAATAGGAGGCGCTTAATAACAGTGACGTGCGCCAATAGCAGCTGCAAAGCAGAAGCAATGTGGGAAATGCCGACTGTTTTAAGGAATAAACGCAGAATTTTTTGTTCTTATCGTGTTCAACACAATCTACACTCGATCGCGCGAGGATCTCCATCGTAAAAAATCGCAGCTTGAATTTTTTTTTAATTACCGTCGAAGTGAAAGACAGCTCCTCTCTATGGTATAAATAGCTGCCGAGCGCCCTTTACTATTGTCATTGAATGCGGACAGGCAGGAGCTCACCCATTGATCGCTAGACTGGCAGGCAGATCTGGCTGGGCATACTCCCACTGCAGCGCGACGATCTTTTTGCCTTTTTTTTAATACTACATTTAAATAGTCCAAGTAATGGATACTGTACAACAGTGGTCATATGTTTATTTTGTGTGACATGACACCTATTGGTGTTGCCTATGAACAGTATACACTGAATACACTGTGACAGAGGCAAAATATATATATATATAGAATAATAACAACAACAATAATGATTATGACCACGCATGCAAAACAGAGAGAGAGAAAAGACTACATTCTAGAAGAATAATTACACAATACCCACCAGTGTTATGTTCCCAATTCATGTTCTAGGGGCAAAAGGGAAAGTCACTTTAAAGCAAAAAATGAACAGCGACAAAGAAAAGTCAACCTATACTGAGTCCCAGCACACAATACACAAAGTAAGATTTCCAATACATTTATTTACAATAAGTGATAAATACAGTGCAAAAAGAATCCTAAACAAACAGCTCCAAAAGAAAAAGAAATGAAGCGTGTTCTTCAGGAGCAGGTAAAAGCCCAAACAAACAAAAGATCACTAGCCGGTAGAAGGACAACCTAATTAACCTACAACAATAAACAACACAACTCTTACCTTACTTCCTAACTAACACAAAAAAAAACAACAACAAAAAAACCAGGAGAAAAGAAAAATGGCACCCACTCCCTACTGCTCCAACACTCAACAATGGCCAAGCAATTCAAAGCTGTACACTACAGCCACAAGACATTTAAGTTGACCTCGGTTTAAGCTGAACACATCAAAGCTGCCACTACAGCCGTAACAACACATTTAAGCTTCACATACACCAACAAGAGCAACACTCCAAGTCTGGTAACACAACAGTCTCAGGCTCTTGGGAGAAGAACTCTCTCCCAGTCTCAGGCTCTTGGGAGAAGAACTCTCTCCCAGTCTCTCTCTCCGGCTCTGCTTGAATACTGGATCCTCTTGCCATTGATGAGGAACAGCTGGTAGGTCCCATCACCTAGATGAGGACAGGGAGGAGCACAGGAAATTGGACAAAACATACAACAAAACTACAACTCCCAGCAGGCCGTTGGGTCCATTGGCAGCACACACACTCAATAAATCAATGAGTGACACTTACACATTATAAAACACAAATGCATACGCCCTGGGACGCAACACCAGTCAAATTAAATCATTAAAGGAAAATCCATCTTTCCAGTGCATACACAGAAAGCGGCATCAGATCTGGCATTCATTTATTTTCCACTGTATTTACAATTGCATAAATAAAGCTATGAGATCGTTACAATTATAATATATTATAAAATATAAAAATAATAGATCACAATACTGTAGTTTATAGCCTAGGCTACTATATTTTAATCAAATAAATGCAGGCTGGGGGAGCGCATGAGACTTATTTCAAAAACATTAAAAAATCCAACTGACACACACACACACACACACACACACACACACACACACACAAGTTTCAAGTTTTGAAAAAAAATACAACAACAAACAGTAATATTGTAAAGTCTTATAACAATTGAATTTATAATTATATAGGATTATGTAACTGTTCACAAAATTCAGGGTTCAATCGCTTTCTGTTGTTGCATTGAGACTCTGGTAGGGCTTTATTTTGAAATTCTAGTCAGCAAAATAGAGGGAAAACAAACAATATTGACAATATTGTTCATAAAATGTTACTCACCATGTTAATTTATTGTTAATTTGACTGTTTCGTTCCGTTCGCCTTACATACTTGATCATCGTGAGGTAAACATTACCTACGCCAATAGGAGGCGCTTAATAACAGTGACGTGCGCCAATAGCAGCTGCAAAGCAGAAGCAATGTGGGAAATGCCGACTGTTTTAAGGAATAAACGCAGAATTTTTTGTTCTTATCGTGTTCAACACAATCTACACTCGATCGCGCGAGGATCTCCATCGTAAAAAATCGCAGCTTGAATTTTTTTTTAATTACCGTCGAAGTGAAAGACAGCTCCTCTCTATGGTATAAATAGCTGCCGAGCGCCCTTTACTATTGTCGTTGAATGCGGACAGGCAGGAGCTCACCCATTGATCGCTAGACTGGCAGGCAGATCTGGCTGGGCATACTCCCACTGCAGCGCGACGATCTTTTTGCCTTTTTTTTAATACTACATTTAAATAGTCCAAGTAATGGATACTGTACAACAGTGGTCATATGTTTATTTTGTGTGACATGACACCTATTGGTGTTGCCTATGAACAGTATACACTGAATACACTGTGACAGAGGCAAAATATATATATATATAGAATAATAACAACAACAATAATGATTATGACCACGCATGCAAAACAGAGAGAGAGAAAAGACTACATTCTAGAAGAAGAATTACACAATACCCACTGTTACCAGTGTTATGTTCCCAATTCATGTTCTAGGGGCAAAAGGGAAAGTCACTTTAAAGCAAAAAATGAACAGCGACAAAGAAAAGTCAACCTATACTGAGTCCCAGCACACAATACACAAAGTAAGATTTCCAATACATTTATTTACAATAAGTGATAAATACAGTGCAAAAAGAATCCTAAACAAACAGCTCCAAAAGAAAAAGAAATGAAGCGTGTTCTTCAGGAGCAGGTAAAAGCCCAAACAAACAAAAGATCACTAGCCGGTAGAAGGACAACCTAATTAACCTACAACAATAAACAACACAACTCTTACCTTACTTCCTAACTAACACAAAAAAAAACAACAACAAAAAAACCAGGAGAAAAGAAAAATGGCACCCACTCCCTACTGCTCCAACACTCAACAATGGCCAAGCAATTCAAAGCTGTACACTACAGCCACAAGACATTTAAGTTGACCTCGGTTTAAGCTGAACACATCAAAGCTGCCACTACAGCCGTAACAACACATTTAAGCTTCACATACACCAACAAGAGCAACACTCCAAGTCTGGTAACACAACAGTCTCAGGCTCTTGGGAGAAGAACTCTCTCCCAGTCTCAGGCTCTTGGGAGAAGAACTCTCTCCCAGTCTCTCTCTCCGGCTCTGCTTGAATACTGGATCCTCTTGCCATTGATGAGGAACAGCTGGTAGGTCCCATCACCTAGATGAGGACAGGGAGGAGCACAGGAAATTGGACAAAACATACAACAAAACTACAACTCCCAGCAGGCCGTTGGGTCCATTGGCAGCACACACACTCAATAAATCAATGAGTGACACTTACACATTATAAAACACAAATGCATACGCCCTGGGACGCAACACCAGTCAAATTAAATCATTAAAGGAAAATCCATCTTTCCAGTGCATACACAGAAAGCGGCATCAGATCTGGCATTCATTTATTTTCCACTGTATTTACAATTGCATAAATAAAGCTATGAGATCGTTACAATTATAATATATTATAAAATATAAAAATAATAGATCACAATACTGTAGTTTATAGCCTAGGCTACTATATTTTAATCAAATAAATGCAGGCTGGGGGAGCGCATGAGACTTATTTCAAAAACATTAAAAAATCCAACTGACACACACACACACACACACACACACAAGTTTCAAGTTTTGAAAAAAAATACAACAACAAACAGTAATATTGTAAAGTCTTATAACAATTGAATTTATAATTATATAGGATTATGTAACTGTTCACAAAATTCAGGGTTCAATCGCTTTCTGTTGTTGCATTGAGACTCTGGTAGGGCTTTATTTTGAAATTCTAGTCAGCAAAATAGAGGGAAAACAAACAATATTGACAATATTGTTCATAAAATGTTACTCACCATGTTAATTTATTGTTAATTTGACTGTTTCGTTCCGTTCGCCTTACATACTTGATCATCGTGAGGTAAACATTACCTACGCCAATAGGAGGCGCTTAATAACAGTGACGTGCGCCAATAGCAGCTGCAAAGCAGAAGCAATGTGGGAAATGCCGACTGTTTTAAGGAATAAACGCAGAATTTTTTGTTCTTATCGTGTTCAACACAATCTACACTCGATCGCGCGAGGATCTCCATCGTAAAAAATCGCAGCTTGAATTTTTTTTTAATTACCGTCGAAGTGAAAGACAGCTCCTCTCTATGGTATAAATAGCTGCCGAGCGCCCTTTACTATTGTCGTTGAATGCGGACAGGCAGGAGCTCACCCATTGATCGCTAGACTGGCAGGCAGATCTGGCTGGGCATACTCCCACTGCAGCGCGACGATCTTTTTGCCTTTTTTTTAATACTACATTTAAATAGTCCAAGTAATGGATACTGTACAACAGTGGTCATATGTTTATTTTGTGTGACATGACACCTATTGGTGTTGCCTATAAACAGTATACACTGAATACACTGTGACAGAGGCAAAATATATATATATATAGAATAATAACAACAACAATAATGATTATGACCACGCATGCAAAACAGAGAGAGAGAAAAGACTACATTCTAGAAGAATAATTACACAATACCCACCAGTGTTATGTTCCCAATTCATGTTCTAGGGGCAAAAGGGAAAGTCACTTTAAAGCAAAAAATGAACAGCGACAAAGAAAAGTCAACCTATACTGAGTCCCAGCACACAATACACAAAGTAAGATTTCCAATACATTTATTTACAATAAGTGATAAATACAGTGCAAAAAGAATCCTAAACAAACAGCTCCAAAAGAAAAAGAAATGAAGCGTGTTCTTCAGGAGCAGGTAAAAGCCCAAACAAACAAAAGATCACTAGCCGGTAGAAGGACAACCTAATTAACCTACAACAATAAACAACACAACTCTTACCTTACTTCCTAACTAACACAAAAAAAAACAACAACAAAAAAACCAGGAGAAAAGAAAAATGGCACCCACTCCCTACTGCTCCAACACTCAACAATGGCCAAGCAATTCAAAGCTGTACACTACAGCCACAAGACATTTAAGTTGACCTCGGTTTAAGCTGAACACATCAAAGCTGCCACTACAGCCGTAACAACACATTTAAGCTTCACATACACCAACAAGAGCAACACTCCAAGTCTGGTAACACAACAGTCTCAGGCTCTTGGGAGAAGAACTCTCTCCCAGTCTCAGGCTCTTGGGAGAAGAACTCTCTCCCAGTCTCTCTCTCCGGCTCTGCTTGAATACTGGATCCTCTTGCCATTGATGAGGAACAGCTGGTAGGTCCCATCACCTAGATGAGGACAGGGAGGAGCACAGGAAATTGGACAAAACATACAACAAAACTACAACTCCCAGCAGGCCGTTGGGTCCATTGGCAGCACACACACTCAATAAATCAATGAGTGACACTTACACATTATAAAACACAAATGCATACGCCCTGGGACGCAACACCAGTCAAATTAAATCATTAAAGGAAAATCCATCTTTCCAGTGCATACACAGAAAGCGGCATCAGATCTGGCATTCATTTATTTTCCACTGTATTTACAATTGCATAAATAAAGCTATGAGATCGTTACAATTATAATATATTATAAAATATAAAAATAATAGATCACAATACTGTAGTTTATAGCCTAGGCTACTATATTTTAATCAAATAAATGCAGGCTGGGGGAGCGCATGAGACTTATTTCAAAAACATTAAAAAATCCAACTGACACACACACACACACACACACACACACACACACACACACACACACACACACAAGTTTCAAGTTTTGAAAAAAAATACAACAACAAACAGTAATATTGTAAAGTCTTATAACAATTGAATTTATAATTATATAGGATTATGTAACTGTTCACAAAATTCAGGGTTCAATCGCTTTCTGTTGTTGCATTGAGACTCTGGTAGGGCTTTATTTTGAAATTCTAGTCAGCAAAATAGAGGGAAAACAAACAATATTGACAATATTGTTCATAAAATGTTACTCACCATGTTAATTTATTGTTAATTTGACTGTTTCGTTCCGTTCGCCTTACATACTTGATCATCGTGAGGTAAACATTACCTACGCCAATAGGAGGCGCTTAATAACAGTGACGTGCGCCAATAGCAGCTGCAAAGCAGAAGCAATGTGGGAAATGCCGACTGTTTTAAGGAATAAACGCAGAATTTTTTGTTCTTATCGTGTTCAACACAATCTACACTCGATCGCGCGAGGATCTCCATCGTAAAAAATCGCAGCTTGAATTTTTTTTTAATTACCGTCGAAGTGAAAGACAGCTCCTCTCTATGGTATAAATAGCTGCCGAGCGCCCTTTACTATTGTCGTTGAATGCGGACAGGCAGGAGCTCACCCATTGATCGCTAGACTGGCAGGCAGATCTGGCTGGGCATACTCCCACTGCAGCGCGACGATCTTTTTGCCTTTTTTTTAATACTACATTTAAATAGTCCAAGTAATGGATACTGTACAACAGTGGTCATATGTTTATTTTGTGTGACATGACACCTATTGGTGTTGCCTATAAACAGTATACACTGAATACACTGTGACAGAGGCAAAATATATATATATATAGAATAATAACAACAACAATAATGATTATGACCACGCATGCAAAACAGAGAGAGAGAAAAGACTACATTCTAGAAGAATAATTACACAATACCCACCAGTGTTATGTTCCCAATTCATGTTCTAGGGGCAAAAGGGAAAGTCACTTTAAAGCAAAAAATGAACAGCGACAAAGAAAAGTCAACCTATACTGAGTCCCAGCACACAATACACAAAGTAAGATTTCCAATACATTTATTTACAATAAGTGATAAATACAGTGCAAAAAGAATCCTAAACAAACAGCTCCAAAAGAAAAAGAAATGAAGCGTGTTCTTCAGGAGCAGGTAAAAGCCCAAACAAACAAAAGATCACTAGCCGGTAGAAGGACAACCTAATTAACCTACAACAATAAACAACACAACTCTTACCTTACTTCCTAACTAACACAAAAAAAAACAACAACAAAAAAACCAGGAGAAAAGAAAAATGGCACCCACTCCCTACTGCTCCAACACTCAACAATGGCCAAGCAATTCAAAGCTGTACACTACAGCCACAAGACATTTAAGTTGACCTCGGTTTAAGCTGAACACATCAAAGCTGCCACTACAGCCGTAACAACACATTTAAGCTTCACATACACCAACAAGAGCAACACTCCAAGTCTGGTAACACAACAGTCTCAGGCTCTTGGGAGAAGAACTCTCTCCCAGTCTCAGGCTCTTGGGAGAAGAACTCTCTCCCAGTCTCAGGCTCTTGGGAGAAGAACTCTCTCCCAGTCTCTCTCTCCGGCTCTGCTTGAATACTGGATCCTCTTGCCATTGATGAGGAACAGCTGGTAGGTCCCATCACCTAGATGAGGACAGGGAGGAGCACAGGAAATTGGACAAAACATACAACAAAACTACAACTCCCAGCAGGCCGTTGGGTCCATTGGCAGCACACACACTCAATAAATCAATGAGTGACACTTACACATTATAAAACACAAATGCATACGCCCTGGGACGCAACACCAGTCAAATTAAATCATTAAAGGAAAATCCATCTTTCCAGTGCATACACAGAAAGCGGCATCAGATCTGGCATTCATTTATTTTCCACTGTATTTACAATTGCATAAATAAAGCTATGAGATCGTTACAATTATAATATATTATAAAATATAAAAATAATAGATCACAATACTGTAGTTTATAGCCTAGGCTACTATATTTTAATCAAATAAATGCAGGCTGGGGGAGCGCATGAGACTTATTTCAAAAACATTAAAAAATCCAACTGACACACACACACACACACACACACACACAAGTTTCAAGTTTTGAAAAAAAATACAACAACAAACAGTAATATTGTAAAGTCTTATAACAATTGAATTTATAATTATATAGGATTATGTAACTGTTCACAAAATTCAGGGTTCAATCGCTTTCTGTTGTTGCATTGAGACTCTGGTAGGGCTTTATTTTGAAATTCTAGTCAGCAAAATAGAGGGAAAACAAACAATATTGACAATATTGTTCATAAAATGTTACTCACCATGTTAATTTATTGTTAATTTGACTGTTTCGTTCCGTTCGCCTTACATACTTGATCATCGTGAGGTAAACATTACCTACGCCAATAGGAGGCGCTTAATAACAGTGACGTGCGCCAATAGCAGCTGCAAAGCAGAAGCAATGTGGGAAATGCCGACTGTTTTAAGGAATAAACGCAGAATTTTTTGTTCTTATCGTGTTCAACACAATCTACACTCGATCGCGCGAGGATCTCCATCGTAAAAAATCGCAGCTTGAATTTTTTTTTAATTACCGTCGAAGTGAAAGACAGCTCCTCTCTATGGTATAAATAGCTGCCGAGCGCCCTTTACTATTGTCGTTGAATGCGGACAGGCAGGAGCTCACCCATTGATCGCTAGACTGGCAGGCAGATCTGGCTGGGCATACTCCCACTGCAGCGCGACGATCTTTTTGCCTTTTTTTTAATACTACATTTAAATAGTCCAAGTAATGGATACTGTACAACAGTGGTCATATGTTTATTTTGTGTGACATGACACCTATTGGTGTTGCCTATGAACAGTATACACTGAATACACTGTGACAGAGGCAAAATATATATATATATAGAATAATAACAACAACAATAATGATTATGACCACGCATGCAAAACAGAGAGAGAGAAAAGACTACATTCTAGAAGAATAATTACACAATACCCACCAGTGTTATGTTCCCAATTCATGTTCTAGGGGCAAAAGGGAAAGTCACTTTAAAGCAAAAAATGAACAGCGACAAAGAAAAGTCAACCTATACTGAGTCCCAGCACACAATACACAAAGTAAGATTTCCAATACATTTATTTACAATAAGTGATAAATACAGTGCAAAAAGAATCCTAAACAAACAGCTCCAAAAGAAAAAGAAATGAAGCGTGTTCTTCAGGAGCAGGTAAAAGCCCAAACAAACAAAAGATCACTAGCCGGTAGAAGGACAACCTAATTAACCTACAACAATAAACAACACAACTCTTACCTTACTTCCTAACTAACACAAAAAAAAACAACAACAAAAAAACCAGGAGAAAAGAAAAATGGCACCCACTCCCTACTGCTCCAACACTCAACAATGGCCAAGCAATTCAAAGCTGTACACTACAGCCACAAGACATTTAAGTTGACCTCGGTTTAAGCTGAACACATCAAAGCTGCCACTACAGCCGTAACAACACATTTAAGCTTCACATACACCAACAAGAGCAACACTCCAAGTCTGGTAACACAACAGTCTCAGGCTCTTGGGAGAAGAACTCTCTCCCAGTCTCAGGCTCTTGGGAGAAGAACTCTCTCCCAGTCTCTCTCTCCGGCTCTGCTTGAATACTGGATCCTCTTGCCATTGATGAGGAACAGCTGGTAGGTCCCATCACCTAGATGAGGACAGGGAGGAGCACAGGAAATTGGACAAAACATACAACAAAACTACAACTCCCAGCAGGCCGTTGGGTCCATTGGCAGCACACACACTCAATAAATCAATGAGTGACACTTACACATTATAAAACACAAATGCATACGCCCTGGGACGCAACACCAGTCAAATTAAATCATTAAAGGAAAATCCATCTTTCCAGTGCATACACAGAAAGCGGCATCAGATCTGGCATTCATTTATTTTCCACTGTATTTACAATTGCATAAATAAAGCTATGAGATCGTTACAATTATAATATATTATAAAATATAAAAATAATAGATCACAATACTGTAGTTTATAGCCTAGGCTACTATATTTTAATCAAATAAATGCAGGCTGGGGGAGCGCATGAGACTTATTTCAAAAACATTAAAAAATCCAACTGACACACACACACACACACACACACACACACACACACACACACACACACACACAAGTTTCAAGTTTTGAAAAAAAATACAACAACAAACAGTAATATTGTAAAGTCTTATAACAATTGAATTTATAATTATATAGGATTATGTAACTGTTCACAAAATTCAGGGTTCAATCGCTTTCTGTTGTTGCATTGAGACTCTGGTAGGGCTTTATTTTGAAATTCTAGTCAGCAAAATAGAGGGAAAACAAACAATATTGACAATATTGTTCATAAAATGTTACTCACCATGTTAATTTATTGTTAATTTGACTGTTTCGTTCCGTTCGCCTTACATACTTGATCATCGTGAGGTAAACATTACCTACGCCAATAGGAGGCGCTTAATAACAGTGACGTGAGCCAATAGCAGCTGCAAAGCAGAAGCAATGTGGGAAATGCCGACTGTTTTAAGGAATAAACGCAGAATTTTTTGTTCTTATCGTGTTCAACACAATCTACACTCGATCGCGCGAGGATCTCCATCGTAAAAAATCGCAGCTTGAATTTTTTTTTAGTTACCGTCGAAGTGAAAGACAGCTCCTCTCTGTGGTATAAATAGCTGCCGAGCGCCCTTTACTATTGTCGTTGAATGCGGACAGGCAGGAGCTCACCCATTGATCGCTAGACTGGCAGGCAGATCTGGCTGGGCATACTCCCACTGCAGCGCGACGATCTTTTTGCCTTTTTTTTAATACTACATTTAAATAGTCCAAGTAATGGATACTGTACAACAGTGGTCATATGTTTATTTTGTGTGACATGACACCTATTGGTGTTGCCTATGAACAGTATACACTGAATACACTGTGACAGAGGCAAAAAATATATATATATAGAATAATAACAACAACAACAACAACAATAATGATTATGACCACGCATGCAAAACAGAGAGAGAGAAAAGACTACATTCTAGAAGAATAATTACACAATACCCACTGTTACCAGTGTTATGTTCCCAATTCATGTTCTAGGGGCAAAAGGGAAAGTCACTTTAAAGCAAAAAATGAACAGCGACAAAGAAAAGTCAACCTATACTGAGTCCCAGCACACAATACACAAAGTAAGATTTCCAATACATTTATTTACAATAAGTGATAAATACAGTGCAAAAAGAATCCTAAACAAACAGCTCCAAAAGAAAAAGAAATGAAGCGTGTTCTTCAGGAGCAGGTAAAAGCCCAAACAAACAAAAGATCACTAGCCGGTAGAAGGACAACCTAATTAACCTACAACAATAAACAACACAACTCTTACCTTACTTCCTAACTAACACAAAAAAAAACAACAACAAAAAAACCAGGAGAAAAGAAAAATGGCACCCACTCCCTACTGCTCCAACACTCAACAATGGCCAAGCAATTCAAAGCTGTACACTACAGCCACAAGACATTTAAGTTGACCTCGGTTTAAGCTGAACACATCAAAGCTGCCACTACAGCCGTAACAACACATTTAAGCTTCACATACACCAACAAGAGCAACACTCCAAGTCTGGTAACACAACAGTCTCAGGCTCTTGGGAGAAGAACTCTCTCCCAGTCTCAGGCTCTTGGGAGAAGAACTCTCTCCCAGTCTCTCTCTCCGGCTCTGCTTGAATACTGGATCCTCTTGCCATTGATGAGGAACAGCTGGTAGGTCCCATCACCTAGATGAGGACAGGGAGGAGCACAGGAAATTGGACAAAACATACAACAAAACTACAACTCCCAGCAGGCCGTTGGGTCCATTGGCAGCACACACACTCAATAAATCAATGAGTGACACTTACACATTATAAAACACAAATGCATACGCCCTGGGACGCAACACCAGTCAAATTAAATCATTAAAGGAAAATCCATCTTTCCAGTGCATACACAGAAAGCGGCATCAGATCTGGCATTCATTTATTTTCCACTGTATTTACAATTGCATAAATAAAGCTATGAGATCGTTACAATTATAATATATTATAAAATATAAAAATAATAGATCACAATACTGTAGTTTATAGCCTAGGCTACTATATTTTAATCAAATAAATGCAGGCTGGGGGAGCGCATGAGACTTATTTCAAAAACATTAAAAAATCCAACTGACACACACACACACACACACACACACAAGTTTCAAGTTTTGAAAAAAAATACAACAACAAACAGTAATATTGTAAAGTCTTATAACAATTGAATTTATAATTATATAGGATTATGTAACTGTTCACAAAATTCAGGGTTCAATCGCTTTCTGTTGTTGCATTGAGACTCTGGTAGGGCTTTATTTTGAAATTCTAGTCAGCAAAATAGAGGGAAAACAAACAATATTGACAATATTGTTCATAAAATGTTACTCACCATGTTAATTTATTGTTAATTTGACTGTTTCGTTCCGTTCGCCTTACATACTTGATCATCGTGAGGTAAACATTACCTACGCCAATAGGAGGCGCTTAATAACAGTGACGTGCGCCAATAGCAGCTGCAAAGCAGAAGCAATGTGGGAAATGCCGACTGTTTTAAGGAATAAACGCAGAATTTTTTGTTCTTATCGTGTTCAACACAATCTACACTCGATCGCGCGAGGATCTCCATCGTAAAAAATCGCAGCTTGAATTTTTTTTTAATTACCGTCGAAGTGAAAGACAGCTCCTCTCTATGGTATAAATAGCTGCCGAGCGCCCTTTACTATTGTCGTTGAATGCGGACAGGCAGGAGCTCACCCATTGATCGCTAGACTGGCAGGCAGATCTGGCTGGGCATACTCCCACTGCAGCGCGACGATCTTTTTGCCTTTTTTTTAATACTACATTTAAATAGTCCAAGTAATGGATACTGTACAACAGTGGTCATATGTTTATTTTGTGTGACATGACACCTATTGGTGTTGCCTATGAACAGTATACACTGAATACACTGTGACAGAGGCAAAATATATATATATATAGAATAATAACAACAACAATAATGATTATGACCACGCATGCAAAACAGAGAGAGAGAAAAGACTACATTCTAGAAGAATAATTACACAATACCCACCAGTGTTATGTTCCCAATTCATGTTCTAGGGGCAAAAGGGAAAGTCACTTTAAAGCAAAAAATGAACAGCGACAAAGAAAAGTCAACCTATACTGAGTCCCAGCACACAATACACAAAGTAAGATTTCCAATACATTTATTTACAATAAGTGATAAATACAGTGCAAAAAGAATCCTAAACAAACAGCTCCAAAAGAAAAAGAAATGAAGCGTGTTCTTCAGGAGCAGGTAAAAGCCCAAACAAACAAAAGATCACTAGCCGGTAGAAGGACAACCTAATTAACCTACAACAATAAACAACACAACTCTTACCTTACTTCCTAACTAACACAAAAAAAAACAACAACAAAAAAACCAGGAGAAAAGAAAAATGGCACCCACTCCCTACTGCTCCAACACTCAACAATGGCCAAGCAATTCAAAGCTGTACACTACAGCCACAAGACATTTAAGTTGACCTCGGTTTAAGCTGAACACATCAAAGCTGCCACTACAGCCGTAACAACACATTTAAGCTTCACATACACCAACAAGAGCAACACTCCAAGTCTGGTAACACAACAGTCTCAGGCTCTTGGGAGAAGAACTCTCTCCCAGTCTCAGGCTCTTGGGAGAAGAACTCTCTCCCAGTCTCTCTCTCCGGCTCTGCTTGAATACTGGATCCTCTTGCCATTGATGAGGAACAGCTGGTAGGTCCCATCACCTAGATGAGGACAGGGAGGAGCACAGGAAATTGGACAAAACATACAACAAAACTACAACTCCCAGCAGGCCGTTGGGTCCATTGGCAGCACACACACTCAATAAATCAATGAGTGACACTTACACATTATAAAACACAAATGCATACGCCCTGGGACGCAACACCAGTCAAATTAAATCATTAAAGGAAAATCCATCTTTCCAGTGCATACACAGAAAGCGGCATCAGATCTGGCATTCATTTATTTTCCACTGTATTTACAATTGCATAAATAAAGCTATGAGATCGTTACAATTATAATATATTATAAAATATAAAAATAATAGATCACAATACTGTAGTTTATAGCCTAGGCTACTATATTTTAATCAAATAAATGCAGGCTGGGGGAGCGCATGAGACTTATTTCAAAAACATTAAAAAATCCAACTGACACACACACACACACACACACACACAAGTTTCAAGTTTTGAAAAAAAATACAACAACAAACAGTAATATTGTAAAGTCTTATAACAATTGAATTTATAATTATATAGGATTATGTAACTGTTCACAAAATTCAGGGTTCAATCGCTTTCTGTTGTTGCATTGAGACTCTGGTAGGGCTTTATTTTGAAATTCTAGTCAGCAAAATAGAGGGAAAACAAACAATATTGACAATATTGTTCATAAAATGTTACTCACCATGTTAATTTATTGTTAATTTGACTGTTTCGTTCCGTTCGCCTTACATACTTGATCATCGTGAGGTAAACATTACCTACGCCAATAGGAGGCGCTTAATAACAGTGACGTGCGCCAATAGCAGCTGCAAAGCAGAAGCAATGTGGGAAATGCCGACTGTTTTAAGGAATAAACGCAGAATTTTTTGTTCTTATCGTGTTCAACACAATCTACACTCGATCGCGCGAGGATCTCCATCGTAAAAAATCGCAGCTTGAATTTTTTTTTAATTACCGTCGAAGTGAAAGACAGCTCCTCTCTATGGTATAAATAGCTGCCGAGCGCCCTTTACTATTGTCGTTGAATGCGGACAGGCAGGAGCTCACCCATTGATCGCTAGACTGGCAGGCAGATCTGGCTGGGCATACTCCCACTGCAGCGCGACGATCTTTTTGCCTTTTTTTTAATACTACATTTAAATAGTCCAAGTAATGGATACTGTACAACAGTGGTCATATGTTTATTTTGTGTGACATGACACCTATTGGTGTTGCCTATGAACAGTATACACTGAATACACTGTGACAGAGGCAAAATATATATATATATAGAATAATAACAACAACAATAATGATTATGACCACGCATGCAAAACAGAGAGAGAGAAAAGACTACATTCTAGAAGAATAATTACACAATACCCACCAGTGTTATGTTCCCAATTCATGTTCTAGGGGCAAAAGGGAAAGTCACTTTAAAGCAAAAAATGAACAGCGACAAAGAAAAGTCAACCTATACTGAGTCCCAGCACACAATACACAAAGTAAGATTTCCAATACATTTATTTACAATAAGTGATAAATACAGTGCAAAAAGAATCCTAAACAAACAGCTCCAAAAGAAAAAGAAATGAAGCGTGTTCTTCAGGAGCAGGTAAAAGCCCAAACAAACAAAAGATCACTAGCCGGTAGAAGGACAACCTAATTAACCTACAACAATAAACAACACAACTCTTACCTTACTTCCTAACTAACACAAAAAAAAACAACAACAAAAAAACCAGGAGAAAAGAAAAATGGCACCCACTCCCTACTGCTCCAACACTCAACAATGGCCAAGCAATTCAAAGCTGTACACTACAGCCACAAGACATTTAAGTTGACCTCGGTTTAAGCTGAACACATCAAAGCTGCCACTACAGCCGTAACAACACATTTAAGCTTCACATACACCAACAAGAGCAACACTCCAAGTCTGGTAACACAACAGTCTCAGGCTCTTGGGAGAAGAACTCTCTCCCAGTCTCAGGCTCTTGGGAGAAGAACTCTCTCCCAGTCTCTCTCTCCGGCTCTGCTTGAATACTGGATCCTCTTGCCATTGATGAGGAACAGCTGGTAGGTCCCATCACCTAGATGAGGACAGGGAGGAGCACAGGAAATTGGACAAAACATACAACAAAACTACAACTCCCAGCAGGCCGTTGGGTCCATTGGCAGCACACACACTCAATAAATCAATGAGTGACACTTACACATTATAAAACACAAATGCATACGCCCTGGGACGCAACACCAGTCAAATTAAATCATTAAAGGAAAATCCATCTTTCCAGTGCATACACAGAAAGCGGCATCAGATCTGGCATTCATTTATTTTCCACTGTATTTACAATTGCATAAATAAAGCTATGAGATCGTTACAATTATAATATATTATAAAATATAAAAATAATAGATCACAATACTGTAGTTTATAGCCTAGGCTACTATATTTTAATCAAATAAATGCAGGCTGGGGGAGCGCATGAGACTTATTTCAAAAACATTAAAAAATCCAACTGACACACACACACACACACACACACACACACACACACACACACACACACACAAGTTTCAAGTTTTGAAAAAAAATACAACAACAAACAGTAATATTGTAAAGTCTTATAACAATTGAATTTATAATTATATAGGATTATGTAACTGTTCACAAAATTCAGGGTTCAATCGCTTTCTGTTGTTGCATTGAGACTCTGGTAGGGCTTTATTTTGAAATTCTAGTCAGCAAAATAGAGGGAAAACAAACAATATTGACAATATTGTTCATAAAATGTTACTCACCATGTTAATTTATTGTTAATTTGACTGTTTCGTTCCGTTCGCCTTACATACTTGATCATCGTGAGGTAAACATTACCTACGCCAATAGGAGGCGCTTAATAACAGTGACGTGAGCCAATAGCAGCTGCAAAGCAGAAGCAATGTGGGAAATGCCGACTGTTTTAAGGAATAAACGCAGAATTTTTTGTTCTTATCGTGTTCAACACAATCTACACTCGATCGCGCGAGGATCTCCATCGTAAAAAATCGCAGCTTGAATTTTTTTTTAGTTACCGTCGAAGTGAAAGACAGCTCCTCTCTGTGGTATAAATAGCTGCCGAGCGCCCTTTACTATTGTCGTTGAATGCGGACAGGCAGGAGCTCACCCATTGATCGCTAGACTGGCAGGCAGATCTGGCTGGGCATACTCCCACTGCAGCGCGACGATCTTTTTGCCTTTTTTTTAATACTACATTTAAATAGTCCAAGTAATGGATACTGTACAACAGTGGTCATATGTTTATTTTGTGTGACATGACACCTATTGGTGTTGCCTATGAACAGTATACACTGAATACACTGTGACAGAGGCAAAATATATATATATATAGAATAATAACAACAACAACAACAACAATAATGATTATGACCACGCATGCAAAACAGAGAGAGAGAAAAGACTACATTCTAGAAGAATAATTACACAATACCCACTGTTACCAGTGTTATGTTCCCAATTCATGTTCTAGGGGCAAAAGGGAAAGTCACTTTAAAGCAAAAAATGAACAGCGACAAAGAAAAGTCAACCTATACTGAGTCCCAGCACACAATACACAAAGTAAGATTTCCAATACATTTATTTACAATAAGTGATAAATACAGTGCAAAAAGAATCCTAAACAAACAGCTCCAAAAGAAAAAGAAATGAAGCGTGTTCTTCAGGAGCAGGTAAAAGCCCAAACAAACAAAAGATCACTAGCCGGTAGAAGGACAACCTAATTAACCTACAACAATAAACAACACAACTCTTACCTTACTTCCTAACTAACACAAAAAAAAACAACAACAAAAAAACCAGGAGAAAAGAAAAATGGCACCCACTCCCTACTGCTCCAACACTCAACAATGGCCAAGCAATTCAAAGCTGTACACTACAGCCACAAGACATTTAAGTTGACCTCGGTTTAAGCTGAACACATCAAAGCTGCCACTACAGCCGTAACAACACATTTAAGCTTCACATACACCAACAAGAGCAACACTCCAAGTCTGGTAACACAACAGTCTCAGGCTCTTGGGAGAAGAACTCTCTCCCAGTCTCAGGCTCTTGGGAGAAGAACTCTCTCCCAGTCTCTCTCTCCGGCTCTGCTTGAATACTGGATCCTCTTGCCATTGATGAGGAACAGCTGGTAGGTCCCATCACCTAGATGAGGACAGGGAGGAGCACAGGAAATTGGACAAAACATACAACAAAACTACAACTCCCAGCAGGCCGTTGGGTCCATTGGCAGCACACACACTCAATAAATCAATGAGTGACACTTACACATTATAAAACACAAATGCATACGCCCTGGGACGCAACACCAGTCAAATTAAATCATTAAAGGAAAATCCATCTTTCCAGTGCATACACAGAAAGCGGCATCAGATCTGGCATTCATTTATTTTCCACTGTATTTACAATTGCATAAATAAAGCTATGAGATCGTTACAATTATAATATATTATAAAATATAAAAATAATAGATCACAATACTGTAGTTTATAGCCTAGGCTACTATATTTTAATCAAATAAATGCAGGCTGGGGGAGCGCATGAGACTTATTTCAAAAACATTAAAAAATCCAACTGACACACACACACACACACACACACACACACACACACACACAAGTTTCAAGTTTTGAAAAAAAATACAACAACAAACAGTAATATTGTAAAGTCTTATAACAATTGAATTTATAATTATATAGGATTATGTAACTGTTCACAAAATTCAGGGTTCAATCGCTTTCTGTTGTTGCATTGAGACTCTGGTAGGGCTTTATTTTGAAATTCTAGTCAGCAAAATAGAGGGAAAACAAACAATATTGACAATATTGTTCATAAAATGTTACTCACCATGTTAATTTATTGTTAATTTGACTGTTTCGTTCCGTTCGCCTTACATACTTGATCATCGTGAGGTAAACATTACCTACGCCAATAGGAGGCGCTTAATAACAGTGACGTGAGCCAATAGCAGCTGCAAAGCAGAAGCAATGTGGGAAATGCCGACTGTTTTAAGGAATAAACGCAGAATTTTTTGTTCTTATCGTGTTCAACACAATCTACACTCGATCGCGCGAGGATCTCCATCGTAAAAAATCGCAGCTTGAATTTTTTTTTAGTTACCGTCGAAGTGAAAGACAGCTCCTCTCTGTGGTATAAATAGCTGCCGAGCGCCCTTTACTATTGTCGTTGAATGCGGACAGGCAGGAGCTCACCCATTGATCGCTAGACTGGCAGGCAGATCTGGCTGGGCATACTCCCACTGCAGCGCGACGATCTTTTTGCCTTTTTTTTAATACTACATTTAAATAGTCCAAGTAATGGATACTGTACAACAGTGGTCATATGTTTATTTTGTGTGACATGACACCTATTGGTGTTGCCTATGAACAGTATACACTGAATACACTGTGACAGAGGCAAAATATATATATATATATAGAATAATAACAACAACAACAATAATGATTATGACCACGCATGCAAAACAGAGAGAGAGAAAAGACTACATTCTAGAAGAATAATTACACAATACCCACCAGTGTTATGTTCCCAATTCATGTTCTAGGGGCAAAAGGGAAAGTCACTTTAAAGCAAAAAATGAACAGCGACAAAGAAAAGTCAACCTATACTGAGTCCCAGCACACAATACACAAAGTAAGATTTCCAATACATTTATTTACAATAAGTGATAAATACAGTGCAAAAAGAATCCTAAACAAACAGCTCCAAAAGAAAAAGAAATGAAGCGTGTTCTTCAGGAGCAGGTAAAAGCCCAAACAAACAAAAGATCACTAGCCGGTAGAAGGACAACCTAATTAACCTACAACAATAAACAACACAACTCTTACCTTACTTCCTAACTAACACAAAAAAAAAACAACAACAAAAAAACCAGGAGAAAAGAAAAATGGCACCCACTCCCTATACTGCTCCAACACTCAACAATGGCCAAGCAATTCAAAGCTGTACAGCCACAAGACATTTAAGTTGACCTCGGTTTAAGCTGAACACATCAAAGCTGCCACTACAGCCGTAACAACACATTTAAGCTTCACATACACCAACAAGAGCAACACTCCAAGTCTGGTAACACAACAGTCTCAGGCTCTTGGGAGAAGAACTCTCTCCCAGTCTCAGGCTCTTGGGAGAAGAACTCTCTCCCAGTCTCAGGCTCTTGGGAGAAGAACTCTCTCCCAGTCTCTCTCTCCGGCTCTGCTTGAATACTGGATCCTCTTGCCATTGATGAGGAACAGCTGGTAGGTCCCATCACCTAGATGAGGACAGGGAGGAGCACAGGAAATTGGACAAAACATACAACAAAACTACAACTCCCAGCAGGCCGTTGGGTCCATTGGCAGCACACACACTCAATAAATCAATGAGTGACACTTACACATTATAAAACACAAATGCATACGCCCTGGGACGCAACACCAGTCAAATTAAATCATTAAAGGAAAATCCATCTTTCCAGTGCATACACAGAAAGCGGCTTCAGATCTGGCATTCATATATTTTCCACTGTATTTACAATTGCATAAATAAAGCTATGAGATCGTTACAATTATAATATATTATAAAATATAAAAATAATAGATCACAATACTGTAGTTTATAGCCTAGGCTACTATATTTTAATCAAATAAATGCAGGCTATGGGGAGCGCATGAGACTTATTTCAAAAACATTAAAAAATCCAACTGACACACACACACACACGAGGTCACAAACCTCCGTGAAGTTGGCACCCCATAAAACGAAATAATTTCCAAAACTATGCCATTCGTTTGTGCTGATTTGTGCAATGTGTTATTTCTAAGGAGGGGGAAAAGATACAATGTCCATCGTAACGGCACAAACCGGCACAAATCGAGCACAAACAAGCGGCACAGTTTTGCAACGATTTGGACCATATGGGGTGGACAGTTATGTAACTGTTCTTAAAAAGTTTCTTTTTTATGTTTAAGAGGGGATCGTAGTTGCAATGTTTCTTTCAACGGCACAAACCAGCACAAATCGAGCACAAACGAATGACACCGGTTTGGAGCGATTTAGATGAGGTGGGGTGGAGAGTGACGTCACAGCTCCCGAATTAAATTTGTTATATCTGCGAAAGGAAAACAGATACAGTGTTTGTTTTAACGGCACAAACCAGCACAAACCGAGCACAAACGAATGACACCGGTTTGGAGCGATTTGAAGGACATGGGGTGGAGAGTGACGTCACGCAACCCAAAAAATAATGTTCAATATCTCAAACACCAAACCAGCACAAACGTTCATTTTTGCGGCACAAATCAGCACAAACGAATGGCATAGTTTTGGAAATTATTTCGTTTTATGGGGTGCCAACTTCACGGAGGTGGTAGACCTCCGTGCCCGCCCTCTCCTCGGACAGCACGCCAAATATGCATTTATTCTATCTGACTTATTTGTAAGTGTGAACTCGTGAAATAACAATTCTCCAGCGGCAGTCATCTGTGTTGTAAACGAATTCAACCCAAGCGCTCGTTGGTGACGTGGATGATTACGTTACGTTGCTCATCTGTCCATCATCGTATAAAGCCCGCCCTGACAATTTGATTGGTCCGAACAATTTTTGTTCGGGCATAATAGCTCCTCAACGGAACGAGTCCAGACCGAACTTCCCGACCAAAAAATGTTGTGGGCGGGGCTAAGTTCGGCTGGCATCCAGGCTAGGTTATTGTGATTGTAAATAGGTGTCGTTTGTGTTTTAACAACATTTAGCTCAAGAATATTGATCCGGGAAGTTTGAATAGCCTATGTGAATATTGCCAACTTCACTGAACTCCTTGAGTTAAGCACTGACCGCATTTCTTTATATTTGAGTCCAATTTCAAACACTATGAAACGCTCCATTCACGTACAGAGCTCTGTCACACTGCCAGCGGGACATTAAACAGGACGTGTCTGTCCGAGCTCAAAACAGGTTTTGCGAGGGAACGCAAAAGTTTTCGGGGGAACGCAAACGTTTTGCGAGGGAACGCAAAATATTTGAAAAAAAAATATTCTCCCAACCTAAAAATATTTCCACCACCACGTCCCTTTAGGGGCTCCGTAAGAGAGAGAGAGAGAGAGAGAGAGAGAGAGAGAGAGAGGGAGAGAATGCATGTTTGATCTGTTTTAACTGAAAGCAACTTGCTCTAAAATGTCTTAAATATGTCAGTGCCATTGTTCTGTCTGGAGATGCACACCAGTAATGTGCTTTTTTTTTTCTAAGGCACGTTTATAAAAGTTACTTAAACGATCTATCTGAACTAAGGCCTAATCCTGGCTTAATCTAAACCCTGTCTGTGAAACCAGGCTTTAAACACTTAAAACAGACTCAATTATTAGATCCTGCAGTTTATGGAAAAACTCTTGAAGTAATATTACAGTGTTTTCATGTCAGAGCTTCATCATCAGAGAGTTTGAGCCAGTGGCGGTTCTAGAGGGGGGGCCGGGGGGGCCAGTGCCCCCGTGTCACCAAGCTTGGCCCCCCCTCTGGCCCCCCTAAATTTGGAATCGTAAAATCACACCAAACAACTGCGCATTTTATCAGTTGCGGTGCCTTCATCTATAGGCTACACTGCAGCACGACGTATATTCACATCAAATGTTAACGCAGAGGAACGGGACACTGCAGTTCACAAAAGTTCATTATTTGCATGTGCTTTAAAGCCTTGCCGGTTAAACATGTCATTCGCTGCTGATGCGCTGTTCAAATATGCGCTTTAGTGAGCGAGTACACTCGACGCGCACATGCACTAAAAGCCTGTTACTGGACTAAGTTATCTTTTGAGTCTTATATTGCGCTAATACTGTCAAATACAGATATTGTTTACATAAACAAAGTTGGTTATGTCTAAAGTGAAAGTAAACAGAGAAAATTTATTAAAATCTGCTTGTCATATGCGTGTATATTAGACGCGTCGCGTGCAGTTCTTAAAGAGACAGTAGCCCTAATAATAAACATGCTGCCGCTTGTCCTTAAAGAGATAGTTCACCCAAAACCAAACAGTTGCTGGTCCCTATTGACTTCCATACATAGTAGGAAAAAAAAATACTATGGAAGTCACAGGGGTACATCAACTGTTGTGGTTACTCACATTCTTTCAAATAACGTTTATTTTCAACAGAAGAAAGACACTTATTCGGGTTTAAAACAACTTAAGAGAGTAAATATGACTTTTTTGCGGGAGAACTATCCCTTTAATGTTAATAAAACAACAAAACACACAGAGGAAATCATTCACTGCTCTTGACTGAGAACTTTAAGTCTGTTGTGTTTTATTTTCATATTTGTTCATTTAATTACTTTCTCATACTGTTAAATACACCTATAGCTGAAAAAATAAAGCAGTTTATTTCATTTGTATATTAAGTTGTGTATGTGTACTTCGCCTTTGGCCTAAATGTCTGCCATTCTTTTTTATTTTATATTTTGTTACCTATAAGGCTTTGTTTTTAAAATAGGGAAATTAGTTTGGCTGTAATGCTCAGTCACTTGCAAAATAGTAAAACCAACATGAAAAAAGAATCGTGATAAAATCGTGATTTTCCTGAAAAAAAAAAATCGGGATATGATATTATTGCCATATCGCCCACCCCAGGTGTAAAAAAGTGCCTAGATGTGCTTAGATGCTAAAAATGTGTTATTATTGATCATTATATCACACTACAATTAAACATAATGAAACATTCATTTGAATTGAAATTGTTTTATTAGCTTAGCTAATATAATTTATTAGCTTTTTCTAGAGATTGCAGTCATGCGTGACATGGTGAAAAATGACTTGAAATAATACTGAAAATAGGTTAAGATGAATGTTAAAGGTGTGCCCCCTAAAAGCACAAGTGGCCCCTGCCTGGCCCCCCCAGTTACTGTGGTCTAGAACCGCCACTGGTTTGAGCTGTAAGTCGACTCACATGCAGCAGTTTTCAGCATCAGCATCAGTCCAAAGATGAGCATCATTTCTAGAGTCCAGAAGAGCCAGTAATCCAGCAGAAGAGAGAAGGTGTTTCTTCAGTCACACGATCGCTAGAAGAGCCGCTGACACTTGTCTGTGCTCACCGTATATAAAGACTACTGCACACCTTCTGAGAGAAAAGGAAGATCACATCATTGACAGGAAAAGTACAAGCACAAGGTACACAAATAACTAACACAAACATGTCTTTTCTGTCCTGCTGTGGGCTTTCTATGACTAATGCTTCTGCAATTTTACATTTTCATGAAGACATTATGTATGTTAATTCATGTCAAGTCATCTTCATTTATATAGTGCTTTTAACAATGTAGATTGTTCCAAAGCAGCTTTACATTGATAATAGGAAATTAAAGTTACAGAGATTATGTTGGCTTTACAGCAGATCTAGAATAAAGTTATTGTCCAGCTAAAGTTAGTTTGATTGATTCACTTCCATCGCAACGATCATTAGTTATTAACTTAGGGGCCGCTAACACGACACCGTTTTAACAGAAAACTCTTAAGTTCTTTCTGCGCAAACTTCAAAAACGCGAACCGGTCAGAACGCCGATGGCGAGCACATGCGTATTACGAGTTCAGTCTATAGGGATGTGCGTTTGAATATATGTGCACAAGCGTGTAGTCCTTCCTTACACATCAACCCTCGACATACTACTTGTCTGGCCTTAATTTATAATACAGAATTTTTATCGCTTCCACGTAGCCACGCGAACCGGAATTATCCCGACAACGCTTTATCTGTAGAGAGGGGAGGGAGGCCTTCACAGGGTGAGACTAGTGACACTTCAGGACTGCGCTGTCGTCGCATCCAAGCGCTGGTCCTTCATCAGATCTGGATACGGCCTGGATCCGGCGGACTGCGGTACACCTCGGGATAAACAGAGAGACTAAAATTAGCGTAGACGCCATTCTTCTTATGGTGTAACGAGTACATCAGGATTTATAGGAAGTGTTCCCGGTTCCGGCTGACCTAATCTATGCAGCCTAACATTGAATTATAGAAGTCTATAATGTGTTATGTGTATGCTAGGTCAAAGAGATGTGTTTTTAGTCTAGCTTTGAACTGACAGAGTGTGTCTGCTTCCCGGACAATGGTAGGAAGACTGTTCCAGAGTTTTGGTGCTAAATAGCAGAAGGATCTACCGCCCGCAGTCGATTTTAATATTCTAGGTATTATCATGCACCAGCCACCGGGACCGGTGTTGTGCCGAATTATTACCCCCCTCGTTGAAGTCAGTACCTGATTGCCTAATCCTAACCCCTCCCCAACAACTAATCCTAAACCTACCAATGCTAGGGGGGGTAATAATTTGCGGGGGTCGAAATTCGAAACAACACCGGGACCCGATTATAGCACTTAAACATGGAAAAAGTCAGATTTTCATGATTTGTCCCTTTTAATAAATAAAAACGTGGCGTTTGACTGGAATTAGTTTCATTTCAAAGCATTTTATTTTCATTTAACTCAATACCAAAGTTCATTTTACAACACAGATTATTTACAATCTTTAAAGAACGATGTGTTTAGCAATATTCTATAATGACAAAGATCTTGTGAAGAAAAATGCATGTGGCAAAACATGTTATTAAAGTAATCTTTAGGAACAGCTAAAACATCTAAACAGACGCTGTATATTGACTCAGCCAAAGCCAACAGACTACAGTAAAAGACCACATGACTCCAGATGTGTAAAATGTTTTCTCATAGATGTGACGAGATCTGCTGCTGAGATCTTCAATCTTCTGCTGTGTCTTCATGTCCTTCTCTAAATCTTCTCATTCGCACGGTTTGATCTTCCTGTTTCTTTCCTAAAAACATCAGATTCTCATCATATTCACACTCTTAATATTTGCATGTCAAATCCATAGTGATGATGATAAATGTGTCTGACCTGACGTGAGTCTCATGTAGATGTGAAAACCTCCTAACAGACCCAACAGAACCATCATCTGAAAACACCAGACCAGCACATGCACTACAGATGCTGAACTCTCTGAACACAACACAGACACATCAATCTGTCAATCAATCAATCAATCAATCAATCAATCAGTGAACATATCAGTCAGCCTGTTAAGGAGTTAGTTCTATCTATCAGCCTGTTAAAGCTACAATATGTAATTTTTATCGCCGCTAGGGGTCGCTAACCTCTTACAATAACAAAAGCGTAGGTTGATGACGCATAAGCGGATTTATGGATCTTGTCATCATGCCGATGGATCTAATAATGTTTATGGATGAGTGAATACACTGATGTGTTTAGCATGACTGTGGAATGAAGTGGCGCGAGTGCTAATGAGAGACAGATCTCAGCGCCACACTCGAGTCCCGCGGATATAAAGGAATGAGGACATTTAATCCTACCGAACTAACTTACCCGCTAGTGCTGAATAACACTCACACAGGGCAGTTTATTAGACGAATGACACTTGTGAGGGAACGCAGCGCTGTTTCACTCGCTCTACACTATCACACTAAACTGCATTTGAGTGTGTTAAAGTTAAAATGTTATTCTGTGTGTTAGTTTGTCTGTATGAGACTAGCAGTGAGCTAGATCAACATTAGAATAACATACTGATCATATTCTAACATTTCATCATGTTGAGCTGTATAACATTGATTAGTTTTATGTACATTTGCTCACCTGTCTAATAAAGCACACGCAAGAGCGTCTCTGTCAAGTCTAAGTTAGCCGCGGACGCTAGCTCTCGGCATCTAGAAAACGCCACGCTGATATTGATCCTCGTTTTAGTTCTCCTTTTGTCCCAAAGTCTGCTTGCCATGATCCATAATGTTTAAACGAAACAACAACAGCGTGAGCGCACCGCTAGACGTAACGCAGTTGTCCACGTCTGTCGCCATGGTTACTATGGGAATACTAGCCAAAACCAGGGATAACGCGGATAACGAGCACTTTTAAAAATTGTGAATTTCTCTGAATTTACAAATTCTTGGAAAGATTTTGGGTAATGTAAGTATGAAATATATAACACTGTGCAAGTGGCTTTTGTATTTTTTGATAGAAAATTCGTACATATTGTACCTTTAAAGTCGACATGAAATCAAAATTGACCCTATTTACTTTGTTATCGCATATTACTAGTCTTGTGGTGAACAATTAATCCGTGCAAGTTAATACACAGAAAAAAATAGTTTGCCGTGGTAATCTTTAATCAAAGTCTGAAAAGTTACTTCCGGTCTGGAATGGCGTTCCTTCCCTGATGATGTAGGTTTGACGGCTTGGGTTGGGAAACGCTTAACCACTCGCCTCAAACCGTTAGTCTGCTATGAGTGAGAGATGGAGAGGAGGAGCGCTAGAGTAAAACCCTGCCCTCTGTTCAATATTCCCTTTCACTTGGAAATACGTCACAACACTGGAGAAAAGTCATTTGCAACTTCCGGTTCACGCGGACTTTAAAGGGTTGGTTCACCCAAAAATGTGGCGGAAGAGTGACCTCTGACCCGACGCGTGAGCAATATGGGAGGAGCTTGATTTTGTTGTTGGAACCGCGAGACCGTCTACTCTAACCTAAGCTTACGTTACTCCTACATCATGTCGGGTCAGAGGTCACTCGTCATGCGTCGGGTCAGAGGTCACTCGTCATGCGTCATGCGTCGGGTCAGAGGTCACTCGTCATGCGTCATGCGTCGGGTCAGAGGTCACTCGTCATGCGTCATGCGTCGGGTCAGAGGTCACTCGTCGGGTCAGAGGTCACTCTTCTGCAGTAACTAGACTTGCGTATGGCCATTACTGGAAGCCAGTGATTGTAGTTTATAAAGTTAAAAAAAAATTCTTATAAAAACGCATGGCTTTGCTTCAGAAGGCCTTTATTAACCCCTGGAGACGTATGGATCACTGTTATGATGGATGGAGGGTTCTCTTACGAGAGGTACTCTCGTACTGCGTAAATCTTACGCTAGGGGAAATCTCTTTTCCGCGAGATACTGAAGCCAAAAAATTATCCTTAATTTTGAAATAATGTAAAACGCGTTGCGGCAGCATGCAGACACAGGCGAGACAGCTCGCGCGCCTATTGGCTGCCCTGCGGCAACTGCAGCAGCCTATCGATAAGGCCCTATCGTGACGTCATCACCAATGGGGGCGCTTCGCGCCCAATACGTCACGTCCCGCCGAAACGGGCGTGGCCTGGGGCTATAAATATAGCATCGAAAGGCTAGCTTACCGATTTTTCATCTCTTCAGCGGAGCTCACGCATCGCTGGATCCAGAGAGAAGAAGCCGCGCCGTGGAAAGAGCATTTCAGCGGGACGAGTTCGGTACCTGGAGTCGCTGGCCGCGCCGCCTTCAACCACCGTTCCTGCTATGCTATCCGGCGTCATATCCTTTCATTGCTAGTGTGTGTTCGCCGCCGCGACTCACACTCCTTCTCTAAAAGAGCAGAGCGTCTTTTTCAAGATGTCTCGTCCATCCTGTGGCTCGTGCCGAGCCCCACTCAGCGACGGGGACCGCCATGTCATCTGCGTTTCCTGCCTGGGTGAAGGACATGCGGCTCTAGCGCTCGCTGACGGCGGATGCCCTCACTGCGAGCTTATGCCTATGGCGACTCGGCAACTTTCCACGAGCCTGCACTTCCCGCTGCGACGCCGCGCCGTAAAAAGCGCCGTGCTCAGCGGATCCCTGAGCCTCCTACCGAGAAAAGCTCGCCGGTGCGCCTGCCAGCTTCGCCGTCTGCTTCTCTCGAGTCTCTCACTCCCGGACAGTGGCCGCCGCTGGCCGCCGCTTCCGCCGGAGATGACAAGGAAGAAGCGGCAGTTTTCGAGGAGGACAACTGCTCTATCCTGGCTTCGGACAGCGAGGATTGGGCGAGCTCTGTGGACCTCGCCCCTTCTTCTGCCCGCGAGTCGTCAGGAAAACGGGCCAGTATTGAAGCTGAGCTGATGCGTCTGCTCACACAGGCCACAGAGAGCCTCGGCCTCGAGTGGTCCGCGCCCGCCGAGCCTACACGCAACCGTCTGGACGGTTGTTTCTTGCAAGGGGACCGCGTTTCCACGCCCTCAAGACCCGCCCCTGTTTCTTCCTGAGCTTCATGAAGAACTGGCAAAGTCTTGGAGCGCCCCTTTCTCCGCCAGGCTGCGCTCCTCTGCTTCAGCGGCATTCTCCGTGGTGGACGGTGCCAAAGACAGAGGATACCTCGCTCTCCCTCTAGTGGAGGAGGCAGTAGCAGCCCATCTTTGCCCGCCCTCTGCTGGACGGCGGACTAAGACGGCGCTACCTTCAAAAGCCTGCCGCGCTACTTCTACCCTGCACAGTCGCGCTTACACCGCCGCTGGGCAGGCTGCATCAGCGCTACACACTATGGCCACTCTCCAGATCTTCCAAGCTAACCTTCTCCGAAAGCTGGACGAGGAAGGCACGGAAGCAGTCAACGTGGCGGATTTAAGGAGCGCTACGGACCTCGCACTCCGCGCTACAAAATCCGCTGCACAGGCCATAGGGCGGAACATGGCTTCTCTCACCGTTGCTGAGAGACACCTCTGGCTGACGCTTTCAGAAATGCCGGACTCGGAGCGCTCTGTGTTCCTCGACGCCCCCGTTTCTGCTACTGGCCTCTTTGGATCGTCCGTCAAAGATTTCGCGGACAGATTCGCTGAGGTACAAAAGACGTCGCAGGCCATGAAGCACTTCTTGCCAAAGCGCTCTAGCTCCGCATCAGGCCGCTCTAAACAGCCGTCTGCTCGCAGCTCGCAGCTCGCAGCCGCCGCCCCCCGCCGCCGCTTCACAGCGTCGACAGGCCCGGGACCAGAGACCACGCTCTCGCTCTGCCGGCCGCCGCCCCCCACAGCGCGGGACTCGGCCGAAGATTGAGATGAAGCCCGAGGCCTCAAAGTCTTCCTAGCCAACTTAGGAAAACGACGGTGTTCAAGCCCCGCTGCGGCCGGGTTTCCACCAAAACTTCTCGCTCGTCCAGTTCCATTACATGCGACTGTTCCAGTGTACTCTACAGTAAACAAGTCGGTTACATTACCCGCTTGCCTGTACACAAACGCCGTTTTCACGGCGACCCAGATAAATCCTGTAAAGAGCGTATTTTCTGGTATTCCGGCCACGGCCGACGGTGTTATGAGTGTAGTAAAAATGCCCACTGCCCAGTGCCCATTCCTACACACAGACACAGCCCGCCCCACAGGGCTCGCGCACATAAAATCGACTCATGTCGATTGTGCACAGAATGTAGTGAGCGTGCCCACGTCCCAGTGCCCACAAACACTACACGCTGCATGTCTCTCGGTTTCTGTAAAAACGAAACCAACACACATACAGCCGACTCAGGTCGATGGTATTTTCAGTGCAAATGTGCCCGCTGTCCTGCGCCCACATTCACTCACAGACATGACGAATCCCTCGGTTTCCCCCACGCTCGCCGTCTCTCAGCTACCTGCCGTGAGAGAGCCGAGCGCGGGCGAACCGCCCGCTGTGATCAAAACACTCCCCGCCTCGAGCGCTGCAAATGCGGTGTCTATAATACAGCATACCGAAGCTCCCCGGTCGCCACTATGTCACGACCAGAGCTCCGATCTCATTCAACCCTTAGCTATGCATGCACATGCGTGGGCAAAGCTTCCCGGTGTATCAGAATGGGTGCTGAACATTATAGAAAGAGGCTATTCGCTACAGTTCGCTCGACGTCCCCGCCGTTGTGCGGTGCGAGTCGAAACCACGGTAGAAAAGGAAGTAGCAAGTGTACTTCGTACCGAAATTGCGAAACTGTTGAGCAAAGGGGCAATAGAGCCTTTATCTCAAGCTCAGAGCGAAGGGGGGCTATACAGCAGATATTTTCTGGTTACGAAAAAAGACGGGGGTCTCAGACCCATTCTAGATCTAAGACAACTGAACGAAGCGCTTTCAAAACGCCGGTTCAGAATGCTCACAACCAAGAAAATCCTCGCGCAAATTCGCCACGGGGACTGGTTTGTGTCAATAGATCTGAAAGACGCGTATTTCCAAATACAAATAGCGTCACGTCACAGGCGATTTTTGAGATTCGCCTTCGAGGGCCAGGCTTATCAATACACAGTCCTACCGTTTGGCCTGTCCTTAGCACCCCGTACATTCACGAAGTGCATGGACGCAGCCCTCGCTCCCCTGAAACTTCGGGGAATGCGAGTTTTGAACTACTTGGACGATTGGCTGGTTCTAGCTCAGTCACATACGGAGCTCATAGAACACAGAACCATTTTACTCGAACATCTCGAGAATCTGGGTCTCAAAGTCAACTGGGCGAAAAGTTCACTGTCTCCCAGTCAGAGAATATCCTTTCTGGGCACAGAACTGGACTCGCTGTCAATGACAGCTCAAATATCGCTACAGCGCAGATTGACTATTCAGCGCATGACAGAAACCTTCCGCCGCGGCACTATAGTCCCGCTAAAGAAGTTTCAAAGGATGCTCGGTCTCATGGCAGCAGCATCCGCAGTTCTCCAGCTGGGTCTGCTTCGCATGCGCCCACTGCAGTTCTGGCTACAAGCGCGAGTACCGCGTCAAGCGTGGACTTCAGGTCTCTTTCGCCTCAAGGTCGATCAAAAATGCGTCTCAGCACTGATACCCTGGAGAGCGACCGACTGGTACCAGTCAGGTGTAAGCCTGGGGACTTCCTCGAGTGTGAAGGTGGTGTCCACGGACGCCTCCACCTCGGGATGGGGAGCGCTGCTCGAGGGCAGACCGTTTTTCGGCCAGTGGTCAGAACGGGAAAAGCTTCTGCACATAAACTGCCTGGAAATGATGGCAGTCGACAACGCGCTGAGGCGCTTTCATCCCCAAATAGCAGGACACCACGTCTTGGTCCGCTCGGACAACATGTCAGTGGTAGCCTACATAAATCGCCAGGGAGGCATCACATCCTGAAACCTGTACAGGTTAGCGAAACGCCTCCTGGTATGGGCTCAGCACAATTTGTGCTCGCTCAGGGCAGCGCATGTGCCCGGCCACCTGAATGTGGGACCAGACAGACTGTCCAGGAACAATGTTCCAGCAGGAGAATGGTCACTGCATCCGCAGACAGTCCAACTGCTGTGGCAGACATTCGGCAGAGCAAAGATAGACCTGTTTGCGTCTCAAGAAAACGCTCACTGCCCGGAATTTTTCTCCAAGAGCAGGGATGCGCTGGCCCACGTCTGGCCCCGCTGCCCGCTCTATGCTTTTCCCCCCATCACGCTCCTACCTCAGGTATTAGAGCGGATCAGGGAAAGCAGATGCTCAGTGTTACTGGTTGCTCCGTTCTGGAAGAACCAGGCTTGGTTCCCAGTTCTTATGCAGCTGACGAGCACTGCCCCATGGCCAATACCAGTGAGGAGGGACCTCCTCTCTCAAGCCAGGGGCTCGATCTGGCATCCTCGCCCGGAACTTTGGTCCCTACATGCGTGGGCCATCAACGGGTACCCTCTGATATCCCAGAGGGAGTGTTAAACACGATCATGCAGGCTAGAGCCCCCTCTACGAGACGGCTCTATTCCTCAAAATGGTCAGTGTTCTCCAGCTGGTGCACAGCACGCGGCTTTTCACCCCTGGACTGTGGAGTGACGGAGGTTCTCTCCTTCCTACAAGAGCTATTGGATGAAGGCAGAGCCCCATCCACGCTCAAAGTCTATGTGGCGGCTATAGCAGCGTTTTCCAAACCAACGCTTGGTCAGTCACTGGGAAGGAACGATCTGGTCATTCGGTTCCTTAGAGGAGCTAAGAGGTTAAATCCTCCCAGACCTCCCTCAGTCCCCATATGGGACCTTTCTACGGTCTTGGAGGCCATGAAGGGTGCCCCATTTGAGCCAATCCAGTCGATAGATATCAAACACTTGTCTTTCAAAACGGTGTTTCTTCTGGCTCTCGCTTCAGTGAAGCGCATAGGGGACTTACAAGCGCTCTCAGTAAGCGCGATGTGTATGGAGTTTGGGCCAAATGACTCGAAAGTCATACTCAAACCAAGGCACGGGTACGTCCCTAAATCCCTCAACACACCGTTCAGGGCCCAGGTAATTTCCCTGTCTGCCCTGCCGGTCTCTAATGAGGAGAAGGACGCCAGCTTCCTTTGCCCAGTCAGGGCGTTAAGGGCTTATGTGTCCCGCACGTCTGTTTTCAGACAGACGGAGCAGCTCTTTGTTTCACTCTACGGACGTTCTAAGGGACTCGCCGTGTCGAAACAGAGTCTATCTAGATGGATAGTCGATGCTATAGCGCTGGCTTACACCTCTAAGGGCTTGCAGTGCCCATTAGGTGTCAGAGCGCACTCCACGAGAGGCGTGGCCTCGTCGTGGGCTTGGTCTAGTGGGATTGCCTTGCAAGATATCTGTATGGCGGCAGGCTGGGCCTCCCCGTCTACATTTATAAGGTTTTATAACCTAGAGGTTCCCGCTCTGCAAGCTAAGCTGCTTTCAGTCTAAAAATCGGTACTGTCTGCCCCAAGTGCGTCTGGCCCAGAATACCGAAATGACTCGAGCAACGCTCGTTTAGATCGCGCAGCTCTATGGGCAGTGTGTAAGACCCACTATGTTCATCAGTCCAGGCCGGGGTCGCCCTGACTGAATAAAATACCATCACTATAACTGTTTCTTATAGGATGCTGTATTATAGGAATGATGCTATTCTAGCCACTCTTCCTGGGCTCTCTGTGAGTCACTTATGATCATGTACTACATGAGCCCGGGCACTTGCCCTTGGGACTTTTGTGCTGGATCATAGCATGCACGGCGTTTTACACTGTTTCCCCTAGCGTAAGATTTACGCAGTACCAGAGTACCTCTCGTAAGAGAACGTACTCGGTTACTAACGTAACCTCGGTTCTCTCTAGAGAGGAAACGAGTACTGCGTATCTTGCCGTGCCTGCGCACGCTCCGGTTCGCTCCGGCGATGAAAAACCGGTAAGCTAGCCTTTCGATGCTATATTTATAGCCCCAGGCCACGCCCGTTTCGGCGGGACGTGACGTATTGGGCGCGAAGCGCCCCCATTGGTGATGACGTCACGATAGGGCCTTATCGATAGGCTGCTGCAGTTGCCGCAGGGCAGCCAATAGGCGCGCGAGCTGTCTCGCCTGTGTCTGCATGCTGCCGCAACGCGTTTTACATTATTTCAAAATTAAGGATAATTTTTTGGCTTCAGTATCTCGCGGAAAAGAGATTTCCCCTAGCGTAAGATTTACGCAGTACTCGTTTCCTCTCTAGAGAGAACCGAGGTTACGTTAGTAACCGAGTACGTTTTTTGGGCTTCAAAAACTCAGGTACCATTCGCTCCCATTATAAAGCTTGGAAGAGCCATGATATTTTTTTAATATAACTCTGATTGTGTTTGGCTGAAAGAAGAAAGTCATATACACATAGGATGGCTTGAGGTTGAACTATAAAACTATAATAAATCTAGAATTAAAACTAAAATAACACTGATTTGTAGATTACAGCAGAATGCCATACTTCCACACTACTCTCACTATTACTGGAGTATGATAGTGTGTTTACTGTTTGTTACAGGAATAAAAACCTTCACAGAGAATCGAGATCTTTGAGAACATGAGATTGTAATGAGTCTGATGAGAGAGTTACTGTACCTTCAATAATCACTTGAAGATCTGCTTTAAATATTTCTGTGCCGTGTGAGTCAAAGGCTTGTAAACTGTAAGTCCCTGAATCTGCTCTGATCACAGTGTTTATTATCAGAATCCCATTATTGACTGACACTTCATCATGTCTGTTATTAAAGAGATCACATTGATCCTTTCTTATCCTGTCATTCTTTATATTGCAATATGGATCATCTGGTGTGTTGTAGTTTATCTTTCGTATCTTCAGGTCATTTGTACTAGTGTCCACCATCATCACACTGAGTTTGTCTCCGAGAGCAACGTAACAGGAAACAGACTGACGAAAACTGCAGTTAAACTCCAGACCTGAAGAACAAAACACACACACACACACACACACACACACACACACACACACACACACAATAAATTAAAATATTACACAAACATTTGTAGAATTTTATAGGATCCTTGAGATCAATTTTTTATCAGTTTTCCATGAGGATTTAAGTGTGTATTTTTCCTAAAAACTAATATTGTAACTTTAAGGAGTACATTTATGCATTTGGCAGACGCTTTTATCCAAAGCGACTTACATTGCATTATCCTATACATTTATACATAGGTATGTGTAATACCCTTGGATTGAACCCACAACCTTGCATTGTTAACGCAATGCTCTTACCACTGAGCTACAGGAAAGCTACAGAGTACACTAAGATACTCTAAGAACATTGGGCCTCATTCACCAATATCTTCCTAAGAATTTTCTTAACTTTGTACTTAATAAACTTCCAAAGAAAACTCTACGTCGGATTCATGACATGTTCTTAAACAACAGAATTGTTCGCACTTGTGTTCTTAGGATTGATGAATCCCACGTCTTCGTAATTGAAAGCGCGTGCCAGTTGTTCCTAATTAGCATAAGAAAACTCCCGCAAATTCCCATATAAGGACATGACACTTCAGGGCCGTGTGCAAGAAAAGATGGAGAATGTCCAAAAGACGTTCAGTCACCAAACTAATATACATAATATTTGATTTAATCAGCTTAATTGCTGATGTAAATTGTAGTATTTTTTTTTTAAACAAATTATCAGAAATACATTAAAGTAAAATACTATCATTGTAAACGACTGTAGAATTAAATAAAATGCAGTAACCAATTATTTGGTTTTCATCTCTCAAATGTGCGTAAGAGTGTTCTTGAGTGTGTGTAGACTTTGCTCTTAGCTAAGAACAAATCCAAGATAAGAAAACATTAGTGAATGTCAGAATCTTCATGCTTAAGTGGGGTTTAAGAACACATTTCTTCATAAGTACGGTTGGTGAATGAGGCCCATTGGTGAAAGAGAGAATAACAGAGGAGAGAGAGAGAGAGAGAGAGAGAGAGAGAGTGAGAGAGAGAGAGAGAGAGAGAGAGAGAGTGAGAGAGAGAGAGAGAGAGAGAGAGAGGAAGCAGCAGAAAACCAAATGCATGTTTGATCTGTTTTAACTGAGAGCAACTTTGCACTAAAATGTCTTAAATATGTCAGTGCCATTGTTCTGTCTGGAGATACACACCAGTTTTCGGATCTGTGGTGGATCTTTTGGTGTGCATCTCCACATAGTGGTCACATCATCTGCAGTTTTTTTTTTTCAAAGGCAAGTTTATAAAAGTTACTTAAATGCCCTATCTGAACTAAGGCCTAATCCTGGCTTAAATACTTAAAACAGACTCAATTACTAGATCCTGCAGTTTATGGAAAAAACTCTTAAAGTAATATTACAGTGTCTTCATGTCAGAGCTTCATCATCAGAGAGTTTGAGCTGAAAGTCGACTCACATGCAGCAGTTTTCAGCATCAGCATCAGTCCAAACATGAGCATCATTTCTAGAGTCCAGAAGAGCCAGTAATCCAGCAGAAGAGAGAAGATGTTTCTTCAGTCACACGATCGCTAGAAGAGCCTCTGACACTCGTCTGTGCTCACCGTATATAAAGACTATTGCGCACTTTCTCAGCGAAAAGGAAGTTCACATCATTGACAGGAAAAGTACAAGCACAAGGTACAAAAATAACTAACACATGTCTTTTCTGTCCTGCTGTGGACTTTCTATGACTAATGCTTCTGCAATTTTACATTTTCATGAAGACATTCTGTATGTTAATTCATCACCCATTTGTTGCTTTTATAACTGCAGGACTCAAAATGAGCATCACTGAGCATCGACCGCAAGTAAAATGTATTTGATGATGAGTAGATGAACAAACCGTCTATAAAGAAAACATCTGTCACGATTTGCACGTCGTCTAACAACTTTTACCAAAGTTTGAATCAACGTTCCCTGTTATTTTCACTAACAATTGAAAATGTATCATCTGCAGTTTGTCTAGGATATCTAAAGCATTTCACTCAATGGAGACAAAACTTTTACCCAAGTTTGAATCAACAATGGAAACTTGACCTTTTCACACATTCCCTGGTGTGAAACCGGTCTGATCACGACTCAGGACAAGAGTACTTGAGAGCCCGGTGTGGAAGAAAGGTCCAGACAATAGAGCTTTCTAGGATGCAACGCTCCTCGTAGGGTGTGCCGTGACCAGCAGAGGCGAAGGCGTAACGTGCACCTCATACGCGGTAGAGATCGCCTCGACAATCCATTTGCTGATGGTCTGCTTTGACGCTTCTCTTGGGAGACCCAAAGCTCACTAACAGCTGGTCAGACTTCCTCCATGAGGAGGATCTATGCATAGAGGCACACAAGGTGTAGTTCTGTCAGGACCACTATCGTCAAGTACGATTGACAGTTAGAATACAGTTTGGATTAGTGGTATGGTTCTGTTCTGGGCAAGAACTCCCTGCACATCCATGAGGCCTAGCATGGATAAGAGCAGGAGAGCAGCAATAACCCCTCTTAGGGTAAACAGAACAGAACCAACATGAATGTATTGCAGATATCATTCATTAATTTTAATGTACAACATAATTAGAGAATTTTAGTCTGATTCAGGGGGAATCACAATGCCAAATCCTGACTGACGAGTGGAGCTGGGGAGGGAGGAGGGTAATTAGATCCTGAGAAACGCGATAGCTGCTGATAATACTGAAGGAGCTTATATATGAATACAGTGACACGCGTCATATTCCTATGTAGACGTGGATCAGCTGAGAGTCACTGATGAGAGCTTGACTAACGTGACCTGCCAGAACTGATGCTACGCTTGATCTTCAGTAGATCCGCTGACACATGTGATGGAGGATGGAAGGCCTAGAGGACAATAGAACGTGTCACATGAGTCTAGGGTGGAGAAAGGCTTTAGCTCTCTCAGGAGCGAACTACAAACAGCAAAAAAGCCACCTTAAGAGTAATGAACTTACTGGTGTCTCGCCAATGGTCCCTCGTTTAACGGTGTGTGGAAGGCAGCTATGGCCGCCACGTAGACCTTAAGTGTGGACGGGGAAAGACCTGCTGAATCACATTGACAAACTTGCATAAATTGCAATAAGTTTAACAACAAGGTTTCTGAATGTTAGTGGAGACATTTCTGTAGTTGTTGTGGAGTTACATTGATCATCTCATCATCATGTTTAACTTCTCCACAAGTGTCCACAGTTCCTGAGGTGTTTATAAGACAGCGGTGACATGTTCTGGTCAGTAGTGTTCAGTGCTCGTCTGTGCTCAACCACAGAACAGTTTCATGCTTTGCTGGATCTTCTGCCATTGCGTTAGAACTGGTCACTGTTGTCGTTTGCGAAACAAAATGGCGGCGCCGTGGGTGTAAACGTGTAGATTAAGGACCGGTAATATTATAATAAGATCCTCTTCATATGTCAGAAGGGGAGCGAAGTCTCATCGGCTTATTTTTTTTACATGCTTGCAGAGAAAGGCTCACCAAAACAAAGTTACTGGGTTTCACTTTTCACGTTTTCTGGGTTGGTAGAAGCACCGGGACCCGGTCAGATTTTCATGATTTGTCCCTTTTAATAAATAAAAACATGTGGCGTTTGACTGGAAATAGTTTCATTTCAAAGCATTTTATTTTCATTTAACTCAATACCAAAGTTCATCTTAAATTCAACACAGATTATTTACAATCTTTAAAGAACGATGTGTTTAGCAATATTCTATAATGACAAAGATCTTGTGAATAAAAATGAATGCATGTGGCTAAACATGTTATTAAAGTAATCTTTAGGAACAGCTAAAACATCTAAACAGACGCTGTATATTGACTCAGCCAAAGCCAACAGACTACAGTAAAAGACCACATGACTCCAGATGTGTAAAATGATTTCTCATAGATGTGACGAGATCTGCTGCTGAGATCTTCAATCTTCTGCTGTGTCTTCATGTCCTTCTCTAAATCTTCTCATTCACACGTTTTGATCTTCCTGTTTCTTTCCTAAAAACATCAGATTCTCATCATATTCACACTCTTAATATTTGCATGTCAAATCCATAGTAATGATGATAAATGTGTCTGACCTGACGTGAGTCTCATGTAGATGTGAAAACCTCCTAACAGACCCAACAGAACCATCATCTGAAAACACCAGACCAGCACATGCACTACAGATGATGAACACAACACACAGTCTGGACACAACACAGACACATCGATCTGTCAATCAATCAATCAATCAATCAATCAATCAATAAACATATCAGTCAGCCTGTTAAGAAGTTAGTTCACCCAAAATCGGAGTTATATAAAAATAATTCCTGGCTCTTCCCAGCTCTATAATGGCAGTGAATGGTACCTGAGATTTTGAAGGCCAAAAAAGTGCCTCCATCCATCATAAGTAATTTTAAACGCCATGCGTTTTTATAAGAAAAATATCCATATTTATGACTTTATACACGATAATCACTGGCTTCCATAGCCTCTAGTCCTAGCGGAAGAGTGACCTCTGACCCGATGAATTAGAAGTCTAAAGCAAGAATTTTTAAATAGAAATGTGGGAGGAGCTTGAGTTTGTTGTTTGAACCACGAGAATATCTACTCTCAGCTGAGCTTACGTTACTCCTACATCGTCACTCGTCAGGTCAGAGGTCACTCGTCAGGTCAGAGGTCACTCGTCAGGTCAGAGGTCACTTGTCATGCGCCGGGTCAGAGGTCACTCGTCGGGTCAGAGATCGCAGGCGGCCCTAGATTATTGTTGTTCAACATTCACTGCACGTTTGTAAGGGGTTTATTGAAATGAAACTCTAAACTAAAATATAAATATTAGTTGAAAAACTTAAACTAAAAGAAAATTAGAAATGTTGCATTGGCACTGAACTAAGTTTAAGCTGAAGCACTAAAATGATTAATTATTATTATTATAAGCTAATACAAAATAGTAAATCTGTAAACTATATATAAAAAAAAAAACTAAAATAACATTGATTTGTAGATTACAGCAGAATGCCATACTTCCACACTACTCTCACTATTACTGGAGTATGTAGTGTGTTTACTGTGTGTTACAGGAATAAAAACCTTCACAGAGAATCGAGATCTTTGAGAACATGAGATTGTAATGAGTCTGATGAGAGAGTTACTGTACCTTCAATAATCACTTGAAGATCTGTAGATGTCACTGACCCGTCTGAGTGATTGAGTTCTAAACTGTAATTCCCTGAATCTGCTCTGATCACAGTGTCTATTATCAGAATCCCATTATTGACTGACACTTCATCATGTCTGTTATTAAAGAGGTCACATTCAGCCTTTCTTATCATGTCATACTTTATAACACAAACTGGACCATCTTGTGTGCTGCTTATTCTCTTTTGTATCTTCAGGTGATGTTTACTAGTGTCCTCCACCATCAGACTGAGTTTGTCTCCGAGAGCAACGTAACAGGGACCAGA
The DNA here is from genome assembly GCF_965113295.1 of Leuciscus leuciscus. Lineage (NCBI taxonomy): Eukaryota > Metazoa > Chordata > Actinopteri > Cypriniformes > Leuciscidae > Leuciscus > Leuciscus leuciscus. Next base: position 2,392,077 of record NC_138732.1, on the reverse strand, counting down.
CTGACGAAAACTGCAGAATCGCTCCACACCTGAAGAACACACACACACACACACACACACACACACACACACACACACACACACACACACACACACACACACACACACACACACACACACACACACACACACACACACATTATCATAAATTATAATATTACACAAACATTCGTAGAATTTTATAGGATCTTTGAGATACATTTTTTATCAGTTTTCCATGAGGTTTTAAGTGTGTATATTTTCTAAAAACTAATATTGTAACTTTGAGGAGTACACTAAGATACTCTAAGAACATTGGCGACAGAGAGAATAACAGAGTAGAGAGAGAGAGAGAGAGAGAGAGAGAGAGAGAGAGAGAGAGGGAGAGAGAGAGAGAGAGAGAGAGAGAGAGAGAGAGGAAGCAGCAGAAAACTGAATGCATGTTTGAGCTGTTTTAACTGAGAGCAACTTGCTCTAAAATGTCTTAAATATGTCAGTGCCATTGTTCTGGAGAGGCACACCAGTAATGTTTTTTTTTTTTTTTAAGGCACATTTATAAAAGTTACTTAAATGCCCTATCTGAACTAAGGCCTAATCCTGGCTTAATCTAAGCCCTGTCTGTGAAACCAGGCTTTAAACACTTAAAACAGACTCAATTACTAGATCCTGTAGTTTATGGAAAAACTCTTGAAGTAATATTACAGTGTTTTCATGTCAGAGCTTCATCATCAGAGAGTTTGAGCTGTAAGTCGACTCACATGCAGCAGTTTTCAGCATCAGCATCAGTCCAAAGATGAGCATCATTTCTAGAGTCCAGAAGAGCCAGTAATCCAGCAGAAGAGAGAAGATGTTTCTTCAGTCACACGATCGCTAGAAGAGCCGCTGACACTCGTCTGTGCTCACCGTATATAAAGACTACTGCGCACCTTCTGAGAGAAAAGGAAGTTCACATCATTTACAGGAAAACTTGGTTGAAGGTCTTGCACAAGGACACAAAAAATAACATGTTTCTTTTCTGTCCTGCTGTGGGCTTTCTGTGACTAATGCTTCTGCAATTTGACATTTTCATGTAGACATTATGTAACATTATTAACATTATGTTGCTTAACTGCAGGACTCAAAATGAGCATCACTGAGCATCGACCGCAAGTACAATGTCTTTGATGATGAGTAGATGAACAAACCGTCTAATAAAGAAAACATCTGTCACGATTTGCACGTCGTCTAACAACTTTTACCAAAGTTTGAAGAGACAGGTGTTTTTCTGTGGAGATAGGCAAGTTCTCTTCATCTTCTGCTCCTATTATTAGTGGAGTACCTCAGGGCTCTATTCTAGGTCCGCTTCTTTTAAACTTATAACTTAAAAGTATAACTTATACTTTTAACTTGCGTCCGCTGGGGGATATTATTAAGAAGCACAATGTTTTATTCCATTTTTATGCCGATGATACACAGCTGTATCTGCCATTGAAAGCTGGCGTTTCCATTCAGACCTTGATGGATTGCATCCGGGACATTAAGGAATGGTTATCAATTAACTTTCTCCAACTTAATTGGAGGACAAATCAGAAATTATTGTCTTTGGCCCTCCAAAACTGAGGAATAGTCTCATTAAGGAGCTGGGTAACCATTTCCCCTCAGTTTCCTCGCAGGTCAGGAACCTTGGTGTCATTCTTGATTCAGAATTATGTTTATCCAAAGAAGTTAATTATGTTGTAAAGAATAGTTTTTATCAATTGCGGTTAATTTCCAAACTTAAATATTTTTTGTCATTCTAAGACTTGGAGAAGGTTATTCATGCTTTTATTACCTCACGCTTGGACTACTGTAATTCATTGCTTACACGCCTCCAGATGGTGTTCAGTGCAGCTGCAAGGCTACTGACCGGGACAAAGAAATACGATCATGTCACCCCAATTTTAGCTTCGCTTCATGGGCTTACGATCCATTTTAGAATTCAGTTTAAAATTCTGTTGTTTGTGTTTAAAGCTCTTAATGATCAAGCTCCATCATAGAGCTCTTCTTACTCCTCTTGTCATCCACTAGATCTTGAAGAGCTTCAGACAGGGCTCTTTTATCTATCCCTCGCTCCCATCTGAAAACTAAGGGAGATTCCCTTATTCCCTGGCATTTTAATATTATCTTGCTTCTGTTTTCTGTCTGTTCTGTTTGGTTGTTTTCTGTTTAATTAGATTCTTTCTTTACTTTGTTCATCATTTTGGATAGTTCTGCTATGTTTAAAAGTGCTAAATATAAATCAAATTTACTTAGTAAAGCATTTCACTCAATGGAGACACAATTGAGGAACATGATGTCAAAGTTTAAATTTGTAAGTTGTTACATTTGCAACATTTCCTTTCAACTGACGTGTACATGTTTCTTGTGCACTGTTGGTAACAAGTCAGTCAATCAAACACTAAAACACAACTCGTGATCTTCTGCTTCAGCGCTCACTAAATCCTCAGTTTCTCTCAACCAAATGTATGAATCACACAGCGCTTCAAAACCAACACTGGATCCATTATTTGGTTCTTGTAATGTTTTGTGAAGGAAAAGACAGAACAAGCGTGCAGGAAAACCAGGTGTATTTTACTTGCATTGTTTGACAAAGAAAAACAATGAAGAACAAACGATTAGGGGAGACCGGTGGATGGTTGTAACATTTTTTACCTTTCCGTCTATATCTTGGAGTACTTTTAAAGGGGTGGTGTAATGCCCTTTTCACAAGATGTAAAATAAGTCTCTGATGTCCCCAGAGTGTGTGTGTGAAGTTTTAGCTCAAAATACCCCACAGATATTTTTATATAGCATGTTAAAATTGTCACTTTTTGAGGGTGAGCAAACACGCACCGTTTTGTGTGTGTCCCTTTAAATGCAAATGAGCTGCTGCTCCCGGCACAGAGGGCGGAGCTACAACAGCTTGTGTCCTGAAAATTTCAAAAACTTTTAGCCTTTTATGTTCAAACCGGAGTCAGACAATGATGGAGAGACTCAAGAAGAAGTGACAACATGTAGAAGCAACAGGACATTTCTGAATGGTTAGTTGATGAATTTATGAAGCTGATGTGTAGTTATCTTCTAGTCATTGATTAGCATATTCTGTCATGATAATCTATAAATCGTGTTCCGAGGGCGGGGTTTATGTAAATTCTAGGGTTGGTGATGTCACTAACCCGGGAGGAATGTGGTGTAGTCTCTACCAGCCGTTTGTTGTAGTCCTTAAAAAGTGATTTCTGTAAAAGCAAATATCTCCCTTTGCTTTGAACTTTGAGTGTCGTAACTTTGCAGATGTTGTTTATGATCAAACAGCAACATTACACACTAACTAAAGTTAGAGAAGTCAAATCATAATCAACCACCCCTTTAAGCCAGTGTGTTCAAAATGTGATTCAAACTAGTTACAAGTGTCTGCTATTAAATGACACAGCTATTATCTTTGCAACACAAACAGAAAATGCATGGTTTAGTTTCAAACACAAGGAGGGAAATGTTACAGTTCAGCCCATAGTCTGGGTTAGTTGTAACACACCCTGGGTGAGATGTAACATTATGAAATAAGGATTACGACAAAAAAAAAAAAAGATTTTGAAAGCTTTTTATTCAACACTGACTTTTCAGTATAACTGATGTGTGTGTGTGTGTGTGTGTGTGTGTGTGTGTGTGTGTGTGTGTGTGTGTGTGTGTCACTCTCAGTCATAGTTATTGACCATTATAAATTTAACTTGAACATAAACATTGTTTATGTGTAAGCATGTTTGTTACTGTCAGTCATTGTATTGGCCATAATAAAATTGAAATTGAACATTGTGTGTGTGTGTGTGTGTGTGTGTGTGTGTGTGTGTGTGTGTGTGTGTGTGTGTGTGTGTGTGTTGTGTGTGTGTGTGTGTGTGTGTGTGTGTGTGTGTGTGTGTGTGTGTGTGTGTGTGTGTGTGTGTGTGTGTGTGTGTGTACGTGTAAGTTTGTTACTCTCAGTCATAGTAATTGACCATAATAAATTGAAATTGAACACTGTCTTGAACATTAAATTAACTTGAACATTTAGCACTAAAAACTTGCATGAAAAATATCTACACAGACACACAATAAACATAATTTAAATTTGATGAGTTTAACTATAAAGCAGAACTCTAACATCTGCTGTGTTTGCTTTACTTGATCACATGTGAGCCCCTTTCACACAGCGCTTTGAACCCGGGAAATTGCCGGCAAATTGCCAGAGCGCCTTCTGTGTGAACGCAAACTCGACCCGGGATTTATGCTGGGATCGATGCCGGGTCGGGACCTAGTAACATTGCCGTGTTCAGTCCCGGAACGCGCGCTGTGTGAACAAAAGCCGTAATAATGCTGTGTCGTAGTGATGACGCTGAAGCCGGGATCGTTCTCCAGCTGTGAAACGGTACGTAATGCGCAAGTTTATGATCGAATCAGAGGAAAAAAATGCACAGGCGTGGTTTCTAGAGAGAGAGATCGCAGCTCATAAGCAAACTTAAGACGCTGCTGAGATTACAAGTCGATGTCACATCGATGTCACGTGTCTTTACGGCATTTTTACGGGTTGTGTGTGAACGCACTCTCTGATTCCAGAAAATCACTGGCAGTGTGAATGAACCAAAATCAAACGAACCCGGGTCAAATCCCGGGTCACTTTATCCGTGTATTTTCCGGGATCTCTGTGTGAAAGGGGCTGTGGAGAGAGGACTAAACTGAGCATGTGCGAAGGGAATCAGGGGATTTGTAACTAGTTCCTGATTGGACAGATTGGAATTGTTACAACTTTATTTGTTCACATCAGTCAGGGTTTGTCCAGTTATGTTTGTGGTCTGGATGCATCAGACACTCAATAACCGGAGCATTGCATCAGTCGGCTCATGACGGGGCCGTTGTGTGTTCAGACTCCCAGTCTGTGGGTTTGTGTTTGATACACACTAGCGTGTCTGAACCAGAGAATACACACACTCGTCCTGCGTCTGACGCGGCCACTGAGCGCTGGAGCTGGTGAACGTCACTTCTCCATAATGAATCTCTTCCTCCTTCCTCTTCCTCTTGTTCTGAGAGTTGACGGTGGCATATTGTACATCTGCAGACACAGAGGACAACGAACAGATGAGGTTATACACAAGATCTATGTTGCGCTAATGTTGAAAGTAAATGATGATGAAGTACCAGGAAAGACTTATCAACAGGGAAAACTACAAAACTACAAACATGGCCACAGGAAGAGGACACAGAAACAATAGGAACAAACTTCAACATAAAAGTCTCTACAAAACAAGCTCAACACTGGGATTGTGACAATAACTTATTTTAAATTATTTAACATATTTTTTATCCCTATGACAAATAAGTTACTGTATTTGTTTATTTATATATTTACTTTATTTGTATACTTATTTATACTGTATTTCATTTATTCAAACTATTCATTATTTATTCTTTCCTTTATTTATTTATATTGTATTTAAGTTGTTTATACTATTTATTTTATTTGCATATTTATTTATTTATTTATAGTCTTTATTTGATTTATTTATACTGAATTTTATTTATCCTATGTTTTATTTGCATATTATGTATACTGTATTTATTTACAGATTCATTTATTTGCTTATTTATACTGTATTTTATTTATTTTTACTATTTATTTTATTTGCATATTTATTTGTACTGTTTATTTATTTATACTGTATTTTATTTATTCATACTATTCATTTTATTTATTCTTTCCTTTATTTATTTATATTGTATTTAAGTTGTTTATACTATTTTTTTGTTTATACAGTATTTTATTTATTTTCACTATTTATTTTATTTGCATATTTCTTTATACTGTATTTGATTTGATTTGACTTTATATTTAATTTGCATATTTAATTACACTCTTTATTTATTTATTCATTTATCCTGTATTTGATTTATTTTTATGCCTATACCTATACTTATTTTATTTGCATATTTATACTCTATTTATTTTTTTACTGTATTTTTTTTACTATTTATTTATTCACATATTTATTAATATTCTTAATTTTATTTGCATATTTATATATAAATATATATGTATAAGTAAATATGCAAATGAAATAAATAGTAAAATGAAATAAAATACATTATACTGTTACCATTTATTTAATTTGCATATTTCTTTATACTCTTTATTTTATTTGCATATTTGTCCTCACACACTTTCCTCCTTGCGCTGGATTCTGTGACTCAGCGTCAGGACTGTGTGACAAATGGTGTTACAGCATTGACAGAAAATAAGCTTTCGGCTTCCTTGTTGGTGGAGTTTCTGCCGAGCCGGTCGTTTTCACTGAAGCCACAGATGCTGTTTTTATCACACAGTCTTTCACTCGACAGTTTTTGTTTTTATTAAAAGCATGCAGTTCAGCTCTGTAACTCAGATATAATATCACAAATCAGACTGTGACTTACAGATGTAGAGTCTGACCTCCAAAACCTCTCAAATCCTTCAATTATTATAATTTTTTCTGTAAAAGGTTTGCATAAAATGTGCCGTTGCTGATATTTCCTATAGTGTTGTTTAGCCTACAACAATGAAGGCAAGATTTACATTTTCACATTGCTACTGTAAACCATAATGCATTATGTTCAGTTCCTAAAACTGTGTGTTATTTACTCGTCAAAGCTCATTTTGAATATTTGTGTGAATATTCTTTCTGAATCTGTATTAGAGTCCAGACGCTCATTAAAGCCTCCCGATGTGAATCTCACCTTGTTTCTTCTGTTCTTCCTCTCTGAGGAGTTTCTTCTGAGCGACGTGTTCATTCACACGCTCTGAAACATCTGAGAAAATACTCACATTAAGCATCTTAAAAAAAATATTAAACACCAATATTAAACTATGAGGAAATGTCAGTCATTTAAAGCTAACCAATAAATAGCCAAACTGTTTCTGCTTTCACCTGTTTTCTATTAATAACTTGTAAGATGTTATATTTGATGTTTTTCATGCATAAATATAAATATTTGTCATTATTTACTCTATGAAAAATATAAACAGGTTTGGAGCAACATAAGAGTGAATAAATTATATTTACTGTAGCCTACATATGAAGAGGGCCATCTGAAATTTTCTTCTAGAATAGATCATTTTCATTGCCATTTAAGTGAAATCACTGAACTTAAATCTATGAACTTGATAAAAATGATCATTCTAGAAGAAAATTTCAGATGGCACTAAGAGGCTTTAGCATCTGAACTCTTCATATATTCATTTATCGGATTGTTTAATTTAAACAAATGTACAGAAAATAAGAGAATAAAGTGATGAAGCCAATAATTCAGCAGTGCTGTGATACTAAATTTCACAGATTGATGAACTCAACCGGACTCACTCGCTGTGGGTTTGAGCTGGTTCTTCTTCTTGTAAAAGAAATACGCCACGATGACCAGGATTATAAGAACTGCAGCGAGACATCCCAGAACAACCGGAAGGACTACAGGATCTACAGGATCTGTGGAAGGAAAACACAGGACGAGGTTATTGAGAGTTACACAAAAATAACAGCAAAATATTCATTCATAACAACACTATAAAAAAAAAGTTGCTGCCTTAAGTTTTTAAGTATAATCAACTTGAAGGATTAAGTTATTTCAACTTAAATTACATTGAACTGACTTAAAAAAATGCTTAACTTATTGTAATGAGTTAAAGCAATGTAAAAACATATGTTGTCATAACTTACTGATCATATAATATTCTACAGTGAACAGCGACTGAATTAAACAACTGTTTTAATAGAAATTAAAATCTGCTGTAAACACACATTGATCAAGCCGTTATCTGAATATGTTGGGCGGGCTGACACGTCGTTCTCTAAACTGGTTACGGCTCTGATTATAGTATCAGACTATAAATATTCCAATGAGAGTTTCTGAAGATATGTAGATGTTTCTGTTTTCTTATTATCATTCATCTGTTCTTTATGTGTTATTAGCACTGATTTGCATGAGAGTGAGATCTTTGAGAACATGAGATTGTAATGAGTCTGATGAGAGAGTTACTGTACCTTTAATAATCACTTGTAGATCTGCTTTAAATATTTCTGTGCCGCTTGAGTCAAAGGCTTGTAATCTGTAATTCCCTGAATCTGCTCTGATCACAGTGTTTATGATCAGAATCCCATTACTGACTGACACTTCATGTCTGTTATTAAAGAGATCACATTCTTTCTTATTTATACTGTCATTCTTTATTTTACAAACTGGATCCTTATCTTTGCTGCTTATATTCTTTTGTATCTTCAGGTCATTTTTACTAGCATCCACCATCATCAGACTGAGTCTGTCTCCGAGAGCAACGTAACAGGGATCAGACTGATTAAACCAGCAGTTAACCTCCAGACCTGAAGAACAAAACACACACACACACACACTGTAAAACTATCTGTAAAATATAAATATCATTTTTTAAATGCTGGACATTCAGAAGAATGCAAACATCATGTTATAAGGCAATAATCACCAGTGACTCTTTCAGCATAAATTAAACTCAGAAAAACAGTGACACAAATATTTTCACAAAATTAAACTTCTACAGTATAAATGTGAATAAACAGACACTTGATCTGATCTCAGTGAAACATCTCCGATCATCATCAACCTCAGACATCAGCGGACGATCAACGCTTTAGTCGGGTTTACACTTTTACTCACATATTACAATATTTAAGTGCATACTAATAATTCTACGGTGTTTTGTAGTGAAATAACACTGAAAATTCTTCAAAAAGATTATGCACTTAATTAACCCGAATAAAAAAATTAAACAAAACTTTATATAACCATCAATGCTAATAAACAACCTTTATTTTTCAGATGATGGCACTTATACTGTACACTTTATTTGTCTAATGTATAAATGTTATGTTAAGAAACATCCGAAAGCTAAGACCTGATCACTGAAAGGTTCTTGGGAAAACCAAAAATGTTTCTTCAATGCAAAAATCCCCTTTTGAAATCTTTATTTTTAAGATAGTGTGTCATTTGAGACACACCTACTATTACCAGTTACTGTCTGACAACTAAACTTGCTTTTGAAACCCGTAATGTTACAACACAAAGGTTCATTTGTCATCTCTGGGTGTCTCTTCAGTCTTTCTAGATTAAAAAGCTATTTTAAATGACTATGTTCACTCTCTCGCTGTTTAAATCGTCTGCTAAAACATACACACATCACAGGAGGATTATAATTTTAGGATTTGTTTTCTGAACCACATTTCACACTTGGTTTAGATCAGAATAGATTTTAAAGATAATAATTAACCTGTACTTTACCACTTCTACAAATAATAAACCACACCACAAACATTAAACCAAGAGACCTACCACCAAATCAATCCTATTTCTCTATTTCCTGCTGTCCACTTCTACTCTTACTTACGCTACGAACATGGTTGTGACAAATTGTTTATGTTCCTCATTTGTAAGTATAATGTAAATAATATAAATGTAAATATCATGTATTTTCATTGTTATTGCTATAAGTATAGGGCAAGTTTAAAGTCCCCCTGTAGTCAATCATTTTATCCCTTAAAACTCATCTTTGATCACCAAAATGACATATTTAAGCTTTTTTTACATTGAAAACAATTTCTTCATGCCTTAAAATATCTTGAGTGTAACTCGACACCCTTGCCTCATTTAGTATACGCGGTTCTATGAATATGCAAATGAGCCCAAACACTTTATTTTTACAGTGTCCTTGTTACATTACATGTCCTTATAACAGTTAATTACAGTACATTATTATTACTCAGTACTTAAATATATAATTACACTGTAACAATGACACCTTAAAATAAAGTGTAACCAAAGGTTATTTTAGAAATCTAGGGTTCTTGACTCAACGTTAAAGGCGATTTATGTCAAAAAGGTTCTATATAAGGAGAAATGTCATGATTGCGTGATACTTTCATGCTTAACAGGTTATTTCAGTTTTTATAGTGATAAAGTATGATAGCGAGCTGTTTAATTTTAATCAAAATTAAACAAAATTGACTAAATTACACCCGTGCCTCATTTAATGTAAGGTTCTATGAATATGCAAATTAGCCCCTTCATAAGGCCATAAAAGTGCTGGATTTTCACCACAGGGTGACTTTAAACAATAAAACACATATTTAAAAATAGATAAAAATAAAAGAAGTATTAAAAGCCAGGTAACCGATTCTAAGGCTGCTGTAAAGTGACCTTCATATAAGTTGGAAAAACAAGTCCTAGGCCTTAAAAGTGCTTTGAGTTTGAGCTGAAAGTCGACTCACATGCAGCAGTTTTCAGCATCAGCGTCAGTCCAAACATGAGCATCATTTCTAGAGTCCAGAAGAGCCAGTAATCCAGCAGAAGAGAGAAGATCCTGACTTCAGTCCGTCTGTGTTCTGGCTCTCACTGAAACACACCAGAAAAACATCTGACTTTTACAAAGAAAGAAAGAAGGAAGAGGAAGTTTCCTCATCTGGGGGGAAGACCGGGCAGACGCTGTGGGTCAGCAGTTTCCTCTAATACACTTTCAAACAATGGAGGCTAAAACAATAATAACAAACAAGCAACTCTATATCTTTATCGGCTCAAACGTGCAAATGCACCTTTTTTATGTTCAGAGATTATTCTTAGTCTGAAGAATCATATAAACGTTCATCTGTTCTAGTTCTAGTTACAGAAAAGCAATACTATTTCTGCCAGACGTTAAAAGCAGAAGCGCAGAACGGCAGAAGCTTCACCAACCACAAAATAACTCGTCTATAAAAACATGCATGTCACCAGCGTTTAGTTTAAAACCACTTAATCGGGTAAAATAGACCGAAGCAACAGACCAGAACCTATTACATCAGATGCGCAGAAAATAATGCACTCAATTCAAATTGGCATTGCATTTTTACAGAAACATATGCAGCAAATATGTTCTAGATATGACCTCACACGAACCTAAGAACAAGTAGCCTATTAATAGACGCTTTACAACGGCATTAAATTGTAAAATTATATCTTCCTGTCGACATCAACGTTCATGCTGATTTTTTTTTAGTCCCTAGTTTTGAAACTGGAAGTGGGCAGCGGTGGCGCTCACAAATACACCTACAAGTTTGTTATTGGCATAATATGTATTTATTTACGCATTTCTCACATGATGCAGCACAAGTGTGTGGACTAGTGTTATTGCACTGTATTGTTAAAAGGCAGTATTTCAGATACATGCATTCACAGTAAAATACGTATTTGAAATAATAATTTAGATACATTTTAGTTTTGTTGTTGTTGTATTTAGTATTTATTTGTATCGCAGCTTTTAGTGGGCAGGAATTATTGACTCAGAGTGATAAAGAAACATGGACGAATGAGTAATAAAGAGTGGGACGTGCTTGATGTTAAAAAAAGTTATTAAAAGTGCAATATTCTTGAAAAGAGAACTCAAATTCAGTATTTGCACACTGGAAAACAGCTTTCTGTGCTGGTTAAACGATCAAATACACACACAAATATGTAAAAATCAGAGTTTTATTGTAAACAGTCGGGTTATGTCTTGAATGTAAACTGGTGGGAGGACCGGATAAACTCTTAAAGGGGTGGTTGATTATGATTTCACTTTTCTAATTTTAGTTAGTGTGTAATGTTGCTGTTTGATCATAAACAACATCTGCAAAGTTACGACACTCAAAGTTCAAAGCAAAGGGAGATATTTGCTTTTACAGAAATCACTTTTTAAGGACTACAACAAATGGCTGGTTAGTGACATCATTAAAGGAACACTCCACCGTTTTTTGAAATAGGGCTTATTCACCTTCTTTCCCACATTTAGATAGGTGGGCAAATGCATTTTTGTCTCAGTGCATGCATTGTTTTAGTTTGACAGGGTCGGCGTGAGCTTAGCTTAGCATAATGAATGGAATCCTTTGTTGCCAGCTAGCATGTCCTGAGTAAAAGTGATATAAAAAATAAAAAAAAACCACCTAATTACTTCTTGTGGCCTGCGTATTCACAACAAGTACAAATAGCGATGCAGATTAACACTAGGCGATTTCCTAGGCAGATATTAGGGGGAAGCACAGGCGAAGCACTGCTACTTGGGCGTGATATCTCTGCGCCCAAGTAGCAGTGCTTCGCCTGTGCTTCCCCCTAATATAGTCCCAAGTCAAAATCTGCACAGGAAATCGCCTAGTGTTAATCTGCATCGCTATTTGTACTCGTTGTGAATACGCAGGCCACAAGAAGTAATTAGGTGGGGTTTTTTTTTTTTTTATATCACTTTTACTCAGGACATGCTAGCTGGCAACAAAGGATTCCATTCATTATGCTAAGCTAAGCTAGCGCCAACCCTGTCAAACTAAAACAATGCATGCACTGAGACAAAAATGCATTTGCCCACCTATCTAAATGTAGGAAAGAAGGTGAATAAGCCCTATTTCAAAAAACGGTGGAGTGTTCCTTTAACCCTAGAATTTACATAAACTCCGCCCCCGGGAACGCGATTTATAGATTATCAAGACAGAATATGCTAATCAATGACTAGAAGATAACTACACATCAGCTGCATAAATTCATCAACTAACCATTCAGAAATGTCCTGTTGCTTCTACATGTTGTCACTTCTTCTTGAGTCTCTCCATCATTGTCTGACTCCAGTTTGAACATAAAAGGTTAAAAGTTTTGACATTTTCAGTGTGTGTGTGTGTGTGTGTGAGGTAAAAGGACACGAGCTCTTGAAGCTCCGCCCACTGTGGCGGTTACAGCAGCATATTTGCATTTAAAGGAACAGACACAAAACTGTGTGTTTTTGCTCACCCTCAAAAAGTGACAATTTTAATATGCTATATAAAAATATCTGTGGAGTATTTTGAGCTAAAACTTCACATACACACTCTGCGGACATCAGAGACTTATTTTACATCTTGTGAAAAGGGCATTATACCACCCCTTTAAAGTGACAGCAGCCTAATAAACCTGCGGCCTTAATCTGTGTCATTAATGTTAATCAAACGACAAGAGACAAAGAGAAAATCACTCACTCTCGACTTAATAACCTTTGTAGCTTTAATAAATATCAGTGTGTGTTTAATTCGTACAGTGAGGACTATGCACTGTTTCATTTTAAAGTTTTTCAACTGATTACTTTATTCAGTTTCTGTATTTCTTCCTTCTGTTAGGTAGACCTGAAAAACTTAGCACTCTTTATTTAATTTTATATCTTTTGTTCTATTTTATTTATTTGTCCTATTGCTTGTCATTTGTATAGCATACAGTATTAGTATTAGCTAAGTGTATTAGCATAATTAAAGTCATGTTGAAAAGGCTTATTTGTTCTGCTTCTAAAGTGTTAAAACCGCAATGTTTGTGCGACACCAAGAAGCCAGAGCTGATTCTAAGAAAAGATAGTTTTTGACATGATTAACAAACACAGGCTACTATGATATATAAAATATTGGCAAAGCTCATATACATTGCTTTTTCTCGCTCATAGGGTCCTTCTCTGCTTTCTTTACTCTCCTGGCAATATTACTTTACTCAGAGATATTTGATTAAAGACTTGTTTACTGTAACTTTGTTACTTATACTGTTAAAAGCTGATTATAACTTACACATTTATCTAAATATTCATTGTTTTATTCTTTTTTATTATTCATTTTAAAAATAATCCATCACTTTTCATTCTGACCGGATCTCACTAAATACATAAAAAGTATGTTCTTGCAATAAAACATTTGCAATTGGTTTGTACTGTAAAATTAAGTAAAAATATATATTTTTCTATTTCTGATTCTTGATCAGTAATGTAAAAGGTGTTTATGCATGTTTGATGATCAGCGCCTGGCGATTGTAACACCAATAAAAAATAAAGAAATAAAAATCGTCTCCTGTGGCCTCATAGTAAAGTAATAATCATTGTATTACACTTCATAATCTCGTCGGAAGTAGTACTAGTGCTAGAAGTAGTAGGCTAGTACAGGTACTAGGCTACTTTAGGTACTTTTTACCTATACTCTTTTATGAGTACTGTGAATTCAGACATACTTCTTTTGTCACATAGGCCTACTGTTTTTGCCTACTATAAAAACCCTGGATCACAAAACCAGTCACAAGTAGCACAGGTATTCGTGGCAAAAGCCAACAATACATTGTATGGGTACATTTTTCTGATTTTTTATTATTAAAATAAATTTTATATATTAATAAAACATTTATTTTTGCGAGTGAATATATAAATGGACAACTTTAAAGGCGATTTTCTCAATGTTTCGATATTTCTGCACCCTCAGATTCCAGATTTTCTAATAGTTGAATGTCGTCCAAATATTGTCCTATCCTAACAAATTAAAATCCCATACATCAACTGAAAACTTATTTATTCAGCTTTCAGATGATGTATAAAAATCAATTTCAGAAAAGTCCCTCATGTCACTGGTTTTGTGGTGCGATTTCGGATACAGTCTGTGCGTTTCACTGAGTTGGGAAAAGAGACTTTTATTTTGAAACAAAGGAGCGGACCCGGTTCCACCCGGAAGTTAAACACTCGGCGGTCGCCCCGGTGTTTTCTAGTCTGTGCTTTAGTCTTTGAACATCTGAGGGGTTTTATCTTTATTTTACTTATTTGTCCCCCGTTAACGGGAACAAATGTCCGCGCAGGGCGACTGTGAGTTCCTGGTGAAGCGCGCGCGCGAGCTCGTGCCACAGGACCCGTATGCAGCGAAAGCCTGGCTGATCACCGCGCGCACCCTCTATCCCACAGACTTCAACATACAGGTGATGACACACGCACACACACACACACACACACACACACACACACACACACACACACACACACACACACACACACACACACACACACACACACACACACACACACACACACACACACACACACACACACACGAGATCATATACAATAACAACCCCACTGCACACATAATTCAGTGCTCTAGCTCAGGGAGTTTCAATCTTCTAGATGTCACGGACCATCCTCATCCTATAGTGTCATGTGTGTTTGAACTGAGAAAATAATAAAGAGCTCTTTTCTCACAGTGTCTGAAACGGTTCGATTAAAGGTACAATATGTAAGTTTCTCGCCACCAGAGGTCGCATTTTCATAACAATAACAAAGACGAAGCTTGATGACTATGAAGGAGAGTGGAACTATGGGAGAATGTGTTTTCACCATCCAGACATGAATAGAATTCACAAATCATATAAATTATAAAACAGCTAATAAATTAGTTTTTGTATTACCTGTACGTTTGATCACACTATGTTATGTCATCATAATGAATTAGCTGCAAGGAACGTGAAATGTAATGCTATATTAGCCTGTTACTAATATGTGATTATTTGTCAACTGATTTGGAGGGCTAATTACACATTTAAAACAATCGTACTAAAAGTACATTTGAACGAACCCACAGTATTTGCAAGTAATGGCGTTACTGAAGTGCAATATAACTGTGTGTGTACAATAAATAATATATTTTTGCTTACCTGTCCATTAAAACACATGCGAGAGCGGTGTCCAAGTTTGTCGCGAAGCTTTCCATCTCGAAAACGCCACGCCGATATTGATCCTTGTTTTATTCTCTGTTTTTCCCAAAGCCTGCTTGCCTAAGTTGATCTGTGTTTACGTTATTTGGGATTTTCTGTACTCGCCAATCTATAATCGTGAACCATGATGACTGAACGACACAACAGCGATGTGCGAGATATTGTGTCATAGATATGTATATAGATCCCTCATTAGCAGCTTACGAATAGCGGCCCATTGAAACGTCCGCTAATGAGGCATCTATGTGTTATATCTATGGTCTCTACAAGCGGAAACCGAGGATAACGCGGATATTACGTCATTGATAGGCGACAATGATCAGGGACGAGCCATTATTAAAAACTGGAATTTCTCTGGATTTACAAATCCTTGGGAACTTTTGGGAGTGTAAGTACATATTTTAAGTGAATATTTTATCACAAAAATCTTACATATTGCACCTTTAAGGATTCCGTTTCTCTAAACCCCGCCTTTCCGAGAGCTGCTCTGCTCTGATTGGTCAGATGTCGCAGTCTGTTGGGATTGGCCAACCGCTATATTATAAATAAATGTAAAATATTATCTGATTAGTCTTGAATGACTCGTAAGTTCATATGTATATCTGAATGTGAGTATGTGCAGTGTGTTTGCAGGCAGTTTGGTGTCTGATGTGTGTGTTATGTTCATGTGTGTGCAGTATGAGATGTACAGCATCGAGCGCAACGCCGAGAGGACGGCCTCCGCCGGCAGACTCCTGTACGACATGTGAGTCCACACTACACACTATCACTGTGGATGAGTTCATGATTGCAGGCTTCTGGCGTTTAAAGATGTTTTTCTGGTGCACAGATTCGTGAACTTCCCCGAGCAGCCGGTGGTCTGGCGTGAGATCGCAGTGATCACAGCGGCGTTACGAAACGACAGCCAAGACAAACACGCACAGTTTCTCAAAGGTGTGACACACACCAAAATGTGTTATTTATATATTTATATTTTGTGCTGTTTCTGAGTCTCCTACAACAGGTTTACATTCATCCAAGATCAAAAACACTTTATTTCCTCATAATATCCAGTGCAGCGTCAGCTCTTTTCTCTCAGTGTCTGAAACGCTTCCATCAAAGATTCAGTCTCTCTAAGCTCCGCCTCTCTGAGAGCTGCTCTGCTCTGATTGGTCTGACGGCTCAGTCTCCTGTGATTGGTCAGAAACCAAAACACTCATTATCATATCTGAATCTCAGCTCTTGATACACAGTGATACGAACAGTAACAATAGAGTTGGTTATTGTCTCTTTTAGGACAAAATAGCTTTGTTTGTGATGTACTTTGCAGACCTTTTACATTCACAAACAGCTTTAATATTTACACACTACATGAAAGGTAATTTTTGAAAAGGCATAATAGAGGAACTTTAATAATAATAATAACAACCGTAGTGTGTTTAATAACATGTAGTTATAACTAGTTAATAACTATTGTACTGTTGTTGAATAACATGCATGTGATAATGTGTGCGTGTGCGTGTGTGTGTGTGTGTGTGTGCAGGTGTTTTTGAGACTCTTCCAGGTCCAGTTCAGTGTAAGATGCTCTTGAAGGCCACAGAACAGTGTTTCAACACGCTGGAGAAAGCAGAGATGCTGCTGCTGTTACTCAAGAGATTCCCGGAGTCCGTCGTTCAGCATGGAGTGAGTGCAGTCATCACACACACACCGATCCTTCTTTATGACATCAATATATTTCATTTATTTGACAGGAACAGTGCTCATTAATGAACACAAACAATACTGTAAATGAGCCAGAGTTATAATAGGCTAATATTCACCTGGTCATTTCTTAAGAAGGCAACCTGAACTTAAATAAAACTCTGATTTAAGTCCTTTTTATGTAAAGCACTGAATTACCATGGTATAAAATGTGTTATATAAATACGCTTGCTTTGAAGGCTCTCACACATATGTTTAAAACATGTTAAACACACAAACTAATAATGCTTTTGTTGGTCGATGCATAAACGTTATTATTTTTCAACCTAATACAAACCCTGCATGACCTCTGACCTAGGGCTGTCACGATGTGACCCTTGACCTCTCTTCCAGGTGAGTTTGGGAGAGTCCCTGTTAGAGGCGGAGACTGTCGAGGACCTGGACACGCCCGTCAACTGCTTCAGAAAGTTGTTCGGTACAAGTTTATCATCTCTTCATTATTTTATTTTCGTGTTTTTGTGCTTATTTTCCCTGAGCAATTGTGTTGGTCTCGTTCTCAGTGTGTGACGTCCTGCCGCTGATTCTGAATAATCCAGAAATGTGTCTCCCCGTCAGTCTGCTGTATAAGTACATGCACAAAGCAGCAGAGTTTTACATTTGCTACGTCACAAAGGAGCCGTCGGCGGACGGACAGATTCAGGGTAAACGCATGCAATTGCATTTCATTCTGCAACTGCTCTATTAATTTGCATATGGCAGAAATAGTAAAGTAGTGCACATTTTAATTTATTTAATTTATTTAAAAGATTTTTACATAGCAGCTTCATAGAAGTAAACAGGAAAATAACAGCATTAATGGTGCAAAGTTCATCAATTATGAAACAGGCAACACTGTCTATTCCAATAACATTCTATTTTGTAATTGGTCAGGCTCACAGGAAGTGGGTGGTCTGAAGTCTCCGGGAAGGGGGCGGAGTCAGCGTGTTGTGATTGGCGGGCTGTCGGAGAAGTCGTCAGTGGTGACGGAGCCGTGGGAGCGGATGCTGGAGATGGTGTGTGTCGTCGGCTCGCTCTGTGATTGGCAGGGAGAGAAAGGAAGCCGGTGAGAATCTGTGAAACGATGTCATAGGGCCCTATTGCAGGGTCTAAAGCACAAGGCTCTAGTGTACTTAGCGCGTTGTGTACGCGCGTTGTGACCCATTACTATGTGTTACTGACCCATTACTATGTACTAATGTGTGGCTCACATTACTAACGCGCTCTTTAAATAAATAAATAAATATTGCACCAACCATTGACTTTAGACCAGGGATCAGTCGGTCAATGGCTCAGTCTATTTCAGTTCCTCAAAATTAAAAACAATTCGCCTGAACACACACTCGTTCTCAGACCAGCAGCTAATGGACGCACTAATGGGCGCACAAATGCATTTGCTATTTAAACAACGTGACGCTGGACGTGAAAATTATAACTGCGTCGGGCTGAAACTAGCAAAACACACTTGTGTCGCGCCTGGAGCTGCATTGCACCGGATGTATGATAGAGCCCATAATGATTGATGCATATGATCAGCTCTTATTACTCTCTCTCTCTCTCTCTTTGTGTGTGTATTGCAGGTCGTACTCAGAGCTCCTGCAGCGTGTAACAGAGTTGTGTCGGTACATGTCTGCTGCGGATAGTGAAGGTTTTTCCCGCTGCTGTGGTCAGATCGTCACCTGCTGCTCACTGGTGCTGTTTCACTGCGCGTTTCACTACGTCTCTGCCGTGCAGCCGTCACTGTTCCAGGGTCAGTGTGAGAGTGTGAGTGAGAGAGTGTGTGAGTGAGAGAGTGTGTGAGTGAAAGAGTGAGAGAGTATCAGAGTGTGTGAGAGTGTGAGAGTGTGAGAGAGTGTGAGAGAGTGTGAGAGAGTGAGTGAGTGAGTGAGTGAGTGAGTGTGAGATTGTCAGATAGTGAGAAAGAGTGAGAGAGTGTGTGTGAGTGAGTGTGAGTGAGTGTGATTGAGTGTGAGATTGTCAGATAGTCAGATAGTGAGAAAGAGTGAGAGAGTGTGTGTGTGTGAGTGAGTGTGATTGAGAGTGAGTGAGTGAGTGAGTGAGTGTGAGATTGTCAGATAGTGAGAAAGAGTGAGAGAGTGTGTGTTTGTGTGCAAACATTGACATTCACTTGTATGACTTTAAAAAATGCAAACTGATCAAACACAAGTAACATCTACATTTTGTGGTATTGTCATTTTTTTAGTGGTACCGTGCAACAGACATCTATTGTTTTTTGTTATATTTTGTTACAATATCATCATCATTTAATATTCCACATTATCTACTCAACAATGTGTATAAGGGAGAAAAAGTAGATGTATTTAACAACATATGGAATCATATATATATATATATACATACATACAGTATATTTACATATTCACATAGAAAATAGTTCTTTTAAATTGTAATAAAACTTAACAATGTTTTTACTGTATTTGTGATGATGATATATATACAGCCTTGCTGAGCAGAAGAGACTTCTTTCCAAAAAATCCAGACTTTTGACCACCAGTGTGTGTATATATATATATATATATATATATATATATATTCTTTAGTTGTGATTCATTAATCTGTCTATCTCTGTAAGCTGTAGATATGTAATGGTCAGATGTTGTTACAGGCCACGGTTCTCTGAGCTCGAGTCCCTGGGTTCTGCTGGAGGATCTGTCGAGTGTTTACACTGATGTGGAAGTGGAGCGCAAGCACGCGCATAAGAAACGCAAGCTGGCCGACGGACGAGAGAAAACCATGGTGAGTCTCAGAGGTCAAAGTTTATTGGTCATTATTACACAGGTGTGTGTGTGTGTGTGTGTGTGTGTGTGTGTGTGTGTGTGTGTGTGTGTGTGTGTGATCTCAGAATAAACCCCTTCAGGCTGATGAAGATCTGATCCTGATCTCCCTGTCGGGTTTATTCTGAGATAACAACCGGCTGGATCTACATTATCCCTTACTTATTGTTAAGGTTAGTTCTGTGTGAATGTATGTGGTGTACATCAGTTCTGACTGTGTGTGTAGAGCTCTGATGATGAGGACGTGTTGGCCAAAGGCAGAGGGCGGCACATCGTGGTGAATAACACAGAGATGTCGAGTTGGGCCGAGACCTTGGAACACTTCCGTACAGCCAGAGAAAGCTGGGATCTGCTGCACTCACACCAGAGCCTGGAGACAGGTATATCTGTCTGTCTGTCTGTCTGTCTGTCTGTCTGTCTATACAAATATTCAAAGTTCATTATTAAAGGGATAGTTCACCCAAAAATGAAAATTAGCCCATGATTTACTCACCCTGAACTCATCCTAGGAGACATTCACTGCCATTATAAAGCTTGGAAGAGCCAGGACATTTTTTTAATATAACTCTGATTGTGTTCGTCTGAAAGAAGAATGTCAAACACCTAGGATGAGTTCAGGGTGAGTAAATCATGGGCTAATTTTCATTTTTGGGTGAACTATCCCTTTAATCAGCAAGACAAATATAAAATTTTGCCTTCCTAGGGATGTCAAAATGTCTGAAAAGCTAAATTCAAATTTCTTTCTTAAATATGAGCAAAATTTTGAATTATACTCTAATTCTAAAGGCAATATTTAATGTTAGAGGAAAAAAGTACTGTATTGTCTCCTATGCCCACTAGAGGACACAAGCGAGCGACATAAGCAGATATAAACCTATTAAATCAAAGCATCTTTTATTGAAATGAAATGACATACATTTTTAAAAGTGCATTAACTTTTCAAACAATTGTTCTTAAATTAAATAGAATTTCCTTAATGTGCATCCAAGGAAAATGAGGTTACTTACAATAGTGCATGAAACTGTGTCTGTTCATCAGTAACCTGAGAAAACACACTTCAACAGAAGCGTAATGAACTACATGAACACAAAATAGACATTCAGAAACACTCACTTCTACTCACTCATCTATCTGATCTGTTCATCAAAAACACCAGACGCTCAACTCGATCTGAGCGAGTGCTGAGCGCTTTTTGTTGACAATGTTTTCAACACACACACACACACACACACACACACACACACACACACACACACACACACACACACACACACACACACACACACACACACACACACACACACTCACACATTCACACACTCACTCTCACACATACACATGCTATGTGCTTTTAGTTGACAGTGTATCCAGCTGATGAAAACACACACTCAGCTCTGACCGATGTGCAGGTTTGGTCGAGTGTGTCGTTGTGTCGACACGAGTGTGTCACCAACTGAGAGGGCTTTCATTAGCAGGGTTTTTATTCCCGCCACTTTTCAAATGAACAACGCAGCCACACCTGCTGTATACTGGATAAGCTAACACAAACACACCGCGTCAGTTTCCTCATTATCACGTCTCGTGCGCCTCTCGACACACCAAACATTCAAATGCACTGTTTTTGCATTTGAATGTGCAGATTTTTTTTTTTGATTTTTTTTTATGCAACGAAAATTCAACATTCTAACATTTTACTTTTTTACTTAGTAATTTTATTAACAGCTGCTAATATATTCCACGAGTCATTATTTGTTTTAAACCGTAAATGAGGACTTCTTGTGTCATTGGTTTCTTCCAGAGTTCGCTAAGATCTGCTCAGCGTGGAAGACTGAGATGTGGTTGTGGTTTCGGATCTTTCTCACAGATATGCTCATTTATCAGGTATGATTTGGGTTTGATGATTTGTTGTTTGTTGCTTGATTGATTGATAATAGAGATCATATCTTAAGTCATATATTCATGTTTAACCTCTTAAGTGTCTTGCCCATATATTTTTAGACCAATAATATCTTAGTAAAAACCTAAAGTAACCTAAAAAATGTCTGAAAATGTTTTGAATATAAAGAAAAATATCATTGATTCTCGATTTGTGATGCGGCAGCGGGCTATAACGCACATGTGCTCTTTTTATGTGTTTATTCGAGGTTGAAATCAAATCAAATTGGAGGGTTGTGACAGTTAACGGTTAACTCTTTATATTCCTGTTTCTAGTTAAATATTATTAACAGCTTGATCTTGCTCTTTTGTGGAGAAAACGCTGCTCACAAACTTATGTTAGTTCAAAGCAAATTAGTTAATTCGGTCAAACTGATTCACAAATCAATCTGAATGAATCTGAATATTATTTTATTCCAGCTTTAGATTAATTAACAACAATATTTGTAATAGTTTAATTTTAGTTAATGAAAATAACCCATAGGAATAGACATTTTAAGGGAATTTCTGTGGCAAAAACTTTGTTAAAGTTATTCTTCATTGGTTTGTATGTGTGTGTTCAGGGTCAGTACCGGAAGTCTCTGTCCAGTCTAGCTCTGATGTCATCACTGCAGAACCAGCAGAACCAGAACCAGAACTCCCTCTCGACCTCCTCAAACCTGGAGACACACAGAGCGATTATACAGCAGGCCTCCTGTCACTACGCCCTGGGAGAGTACAGGGTAACACACACTCTCTCTCTCTCTCTCTCTGACACACACACACACACTCTCTCTCTCTCTCTCTCTCTCTCTCTGACACACACACACGCACTCTCTCTCTCTCTCTCTCTGACACACACACACACACACACTCTCTCTCTCTCTCTCTCTCTGACACACACACACACTCTCTCTCTCTCTCTCTGACACACACACACGCACTCTCTCTCTCTCTCTCTCTCTCTCTGACACACACACACACACACTCTCTCTCTCTCTCTCTCTCTCTGACACACACACACGCACTCTCTCTCTCTGACACACACACACACACACACGCACTCTCTCTCTCTCTGACACACACACACACACGCACTCTCTCTCTCTCTGACACACACACACACACACGCACTCAGACACACTCTCTCTCACACACACATTCTCTCTCTCTCTCTGACACACACATACACACTCACACACACACTCACACACACACACACACACACACACACACACACACACACACACACACACACACACACACACACACACACACACACACACACTCTCTCTCTCACACACACACACACACACACACACACACACACACACACACACACACACACACACACACTCATCAGCCCGCCTGTTCTCAGTGTGTCTCGTCTCCTTCCCGCTGTGATTGGTCAGATGGCGTGTGAGAAGCTTCTAGAAGTGGTCGCTGGTCTGACGCCCCAGAATCAGGACGCAGTGAAGAGCATCGAGGAGCAGCGCAAACCCCGGAGCAAAACCAGGAAAGGTGTGTGTGTGTGTGTGAGAGTGAGTGTCTCTGCGGCGACAGACCGTCATACGGCATTTACTGTATATGTAAAACTCAAGCCTGTAGCAGCGAAACTTCTGCACACAGTTCCGCACTTAATCCAAGTTAAATGGATTAAGATATGGATTAAAAAAGCATGTTAAATTTGTCACTTTTTGAGGGTGAGCAAAAACGCACCACTTTTGTGTCTGTCCCTTTAAATGCAAATGAGCTGCTGCTCCTGGTACAGAGGGCGGAGCTTCAAGAGCTTGTGTGTGTGTGTGTGTGTGTGTGTGTGTTAGCAGCTCTGATTACCTAACAAAGACATGCACTGAACATTTCAAAAACTTTTAGCCTTTTATGTTCAAACTGAAGTCAGACAAAGATGGAGAGACTCAAGAAGAAGTGACAACATGTAGAAGCAACAGGACATTTCTGAATGGTTAGTTGATGAGTTTATGAAGCTGATGTGTAGTTATCTTCTAGTCATTGATTAGCATATTCTGTCATGATAATCTATAAATCGCGTTCCTGGGGGCGGGGTTTATGTAAATTATAGGGTTAGTGATGTCACTAACCCGGGAAGAAACTCATTGTAGTTCCAGCCGTTTGTTGTAGTCCTTGAAAAGCGATTTCTGTAAAAAAAATATATCTCCTTTTGCTTTGAACTTTGAGCGTCGTAACTTTACAGAAGTTGTTTATGCTCTAACAGCAACATTACACACTCTATCGACAGGTAATGATCTGAGGCTCGTCCCCTGCACCAGTAAATCCATCCTTCCTTTCTGTCTTCAGCTGATGCTGGCGTGTTTCAAGGTACCAGATCTGCATATCTCACCTCACAGCTCAACATTTCAACTCAAGATTCAGTTCATAATGCGTTTTGATTCAACATTCAAGATTAAAACAGCTTTATTGGCATGGTGAAAGAAATCTTTACAGTGGCAAAGCATTAATAACACTATACAATAATAAAAAAAACATATATATTAATAATACAATAATAATAATGAAGAAAACATTTAAATTCAGCATGAAAATGAACACAGCAATAAAAATGTTTAATCTTCTAATATTTATATCAGTCTCTAGTATATCTTCTAATATATATATATATATATATGTGTCTCTAGGCATATAGTGAGTGTGTTGGTAGCACACGATAATAATTGTGTGTTACGTTTTGTCTCTCTCTAAGCTGAGGGCTTTCACAGACAACAGAGATGACCTCGCTCTTGGTCATGTGATCGTTCTCCTGCAACATGATTGGCCACAGGGTGAGAACCTCTTCCTGAAGGCGGTGGATAAGATCTGTCAGCAGGGCAGTTTCCAATACGAGAACTTCTTCAACTATGTCACCAGTATCCTTCACGTTAAACAATCTTCCTAGGGCTTGTATTGCGCGCACAGATTTTATATTCTCATATTAAAGACTTCTGAAAATTAACATTGTAAGGCCTGACATATGAAACAACAGTCCAATAATTCCAGTCATAATTGTATTTTCATGCGAATGTTTGTCCTTGACCAGCTTTCTCCACTAGATATTGACATGTTAGAAGAGTTTGCTTACCTCCGTACAACAGAAGGTGGGCGTGTCCAGCTGGAGCTGCTGCCCAATCAGGGGATGCTTATCAAGTAAGTCCCGCCCACATCACACACACACACACACATCAGCCGTTAGAACTGGAAATGATGACAGATCATCTGAGGTCTCTCCCTCCTTTCTGCTTCCTCTCTCCTTTTGTTTTGGACATAGTGAATCGGCTGCGGTTACGATGAACAACCATTAGCGAGTTTTCCTTACCCTGCTTTCTGATTGGCTCATTAGAAGTGTTTATGTTCTCCAGACGCTTTTTATTTTATTTTTTAAGGCATTTATGATCAGTTTTATGGGCTGTGTCTGAGCTGAGGTCTGTTTAGGGTCGGGAATCGAGAGCATAGTGTTAAAAATGAATCAAACAAAACGACTTACAGATATAAATCATAAAGTATTACTTTCATCATGTCCAATTTGAAATGAAGCAAAAGCGAATCTCTTTTTATAATTTTTTTGTCATTAAGATACTATTATCATTTTTATTAATAATTTGAATTGGGTTTTATTTTTATATTTTTCATTTTATTTTGTTTTACCTAAATGTTGTCTCATTTTTATTCGTTATGTCTATATTTGTATTAATTAATTGTAAAAAAATTGTATTATCGTTTTAGCAAAAAAGTTCAATGTTTAAGGTTTTTTATGGTTTATTATTATTTTAAATACAGTAAATAATTAGAAACGAAAAATTGGGGGATAATGTATCACTCTTCATATAATGGCTTTTCACCACATAAATAGTGAAATATTGATTTGAGAAGAAACCGTTTTAAAATCATATACACTAATCAAATCTCAACTTCTCAAATAAATATTTCATTACTGATCATGTGATTATTTATGTGGTGAAAAGCCAATTATACGAAAAGCGAAAAGTTGGCAGATTGTCGTTCTGGCAACAAGACGAACACTTCAACACTGTTACCGTAGGCCTATTAATAATACTGATGTCCTAAGGTTTGATTTTACAGTAAATATAGTCGATAACTGAGGCTGCGTTTAATTAAACGAGAGAGAGAGAGTGTGTTTATCTGCGGTGTATAGAAGCCATTATACGGCATTGCTGTTGACATCATTATCGGCCAATAGCTGGCCTCGGAATGTTGCGACTGACCAATCAGAACCAAGCATTTCAGAGAGGCGTGTGGTATCTCCTGACGAGGCGTTTGTTCCGCTGTGGGAGTGTGTGAGCTGTGGTAGAGCTGGCGGTGCGTTTGAGGTCAGCCCCGTCACTCGAGGTGCTGATGAAATGGTGTTTGCTGTCCGTAGGAACCCCAGCCCCGCCCTAGGGGTGGAGTTAAACACCCTGATGCTTCCAGGGGCTCAGAAGGCTGACAGGTACCCCGCCCCCTTCATCGAAACCCCGCCCCCATCATCGAAACCCCGCCCCCAAACTCCTCCCAGCCTGCTCATGCGTTTACATTCTCCTCCTTTTCGTTCTTCTCACTGGGTTTTCATTCTGTTCAAGCATTTTCATTTTGCAAGATTGTTCCTGTTCTCATACGGCTCCTTTTCTTTTGTGTTTTACTCAAATGGCTGTGAAGTCTTTGAAGAGCGTTCTTTTGTTTGTTTGACGACATTGTGTTTGTTGTTTTCATTGAATATCAGCGTTTTACATTTTACGAGTGAATCTCACAGGAAACGTCAAGAAACGTCCGGGTCATATTTCACCAAGAGGATCAAAAGACATTTATAATGCATAATGAAGAACAACCCATTTGCATTATTGACTGAATGTGGAAAAAGTCTGATTCTCATTATTGAAATGCAAAATATATTTTTATATAAATTGTAAACGTGTTTGTGAAGAACAAGTGAAAGTAGAGCTGCACGATTCTGGATAAATTGAGATCACGATTCTCCCACGATTCTAAACAACTAAACAAAATAAAAAGCTAAAATGTTTAGTTAATCTAAATAAATAATTTAAAAAATCTGTTTGAAGGAATGATTCAATGACTCACTCAAATATCTCACTTGTTTCAGAACTGGACGAATCCGCGTTTTTGAACGAATCTCTTGAGTGAATGATTCAATGACTCACTCATAAATACTTCACTTGTTTCAGTACTGGACGAATCCGCGTTTTTGAACGAATCTCTTGAGTGAATGATTCAATGACTCACTCATAAATACTTCACTTGTTTCAGTACTGGACGAATCCGTGTTTTGGAACGAATATCTTGAGTGAATGATTCAATGACTCACTCAAATATCTCACTTGTTTCAGAACTATATGAATCTGCGTTTTTGAACGAATCTCTTGAGTGAATGATTCAATGACTCACTCATAAATACTTCACTTGTTTCAGTACTGGACGAATCTGCGTTTTTGAACGAATCTCTTGAGTGAATGATTCAATGACTCACTCATAAATATTTCACTTGTTTCAGTACTGGACGAATTCGCGTTTTTGAACGAATCTCTTGAGTGAATGATTCAATGACTCACTCAAATATCTCACTTGTTTCAGAACTATACGAATCTGCGTTTTTGAACGAATCTCTTGAGTGAATGATTCAACAACTCACTCAAATATTTCACTTGTTTCAGTACTGGACGAATCCACGTTTTTGAACGAATCTCTTGAATGAATGATTCAATGACTCACTCATAAATACTTCACTTGTTTCAGTACTGGACGAGTCAGCGTTTTTAACAAATCTCCTGAGTGAATGATTCAATGACTCACTCATAAATACTTCACTTGTTTCAGTACTGGACGAATCCGCGTTTTTAACAAATCTCCTGAGTGAATGATTCAATGAACAATACATTTTTAACAGTCACTTGTCGCCACCTACTGGTGTAACGATGCAATCAATACAATTGTTATTTGACCTCCAAATTAGGCTTTATTTGGCATGGAATATGATCCAGACTTTCTTTGTGAGGTTCACCCTTATATGTATTTGTGTGTGTGTGTGTGTGTGTGTGTGTGTGTGTGTGTCCAGTGTTTTGTTGGACGGGCTGTGTACAGCTCTTATCGCTCTGAATGTGGAGAAACTGCTGTTTTGTTTGTTTAATTTCAGTTCTTTCTGTACTTTGAGACTCAGCTCTGTGTCTTCACATGCCGTGTGTCTGTTTTCATAGACATCACACCGTAACTCGAGGAATCACCAAAGGCGTGAAGGAGGATTTTCGGCTGGCGATGGAGCGTCAGGTGTCGCGGTGTGGAGAGAACCTGTTCACGGTGCTTCATCGTTTCTGCATTAATGAAAAGATCATCCTCATCCAGTCATTACCCTGAGCGACTCGTGTTTCAGTCGGATCTATCAGGTCTGCTTTACATTCTTATGATGTAAGAGGACATGATAAAGGACATGTTTTTTTTAAACATCAAGCTTTAGACATGTTTAAAGCAGAACCATCCAGCAGAACTCATTGTTTTATTTGAGGTATTAATTAAACAATAAAAAAAGATTCAGCATTTCCATATTTTTGTCTGTAAATGGAGATTGCACTGTTAAATTTATGTTTTTTTACATTGCGTTGTTGTACAATACATCATGAACTCGACTGTGTTTTGTGTGATATGTTTGCTGGCAGCTCATAATAAATAAGTGTTTCTCTAGTTGTATACTGAGATTTTTCATTAATGCTCTGCTCGTTTTATCACTTAAAATCATCTTTAATCACCAAAATTACATATTTAAATGATTTTTCCTTGAAAAAAAGTCTTCATGCCTTAAAATATCTTGAATGTAACTCGACACCCTTGCCTCATTTAGTATGCATGGTTCTATGAATATGCAAATGAGCCCCGCCTCCACTCACTCACTCAGCTCAGAGATCCACTGGTTGACGATCACACGTTGATCTGATTGGTTACAAGGTAGTTTGTGACGTCAGAAACACCAGCGATTTCAAAGCGTGTGTTTGAGACTGTCTTTGGTTCACTGCAGTTTTAAGGAGGAAATACTCAGCAATGCTGTCGACTTATGAACTTACACATGGTTTAAGTGTATTAAAAACACCACATAGACATATAAACAACATTAAAAGATGGATTTCACCACAGGGGGACTTTAACCAATGTCTTCTCCAGTTGTTTGTGATTCAATGCAAAAGGATTAAAGATAAGGATTTGTAAAAAATATTTTGTTCTCTCAAATTCCACCTGATAAAATATTTTAGAGCTTGGCGTGATCAGGAAAATGTATATTCATATAAAAAAATGCCCATTCTTTTTTTTTAAAGATTTTATTAATGCACATGACTTTTCTAGTACGTGATGACTATACAGAGTTACAGACTAAATTAAATGATTAAATGCATAATGGCATGTTGCATCATAAATTGCATAAATACATATGCTTTATAAATAAATTTTGCTTTTCATATTACATGAAAAAGGATATGAAATATGCCTTAAAATCATGAAATATGAAGTACACCTTGATGCAGATGATATAAAACTAATCAATATATCACAAATTAATTAAATGCATAGTGAAATGTTGCAATAAATACATTTTTGCATGAAATGTAACAAAAAGTGACCAGAGATATGACATTATATATGACCTTGAAATGAAAATAGAAACAACAACATGAAATTTGCGTTGAAATTAGTATTTTTACGTTCACATATCGAAGTCTAGAGGACGAGGTCTAAATAATTGCTTTGTTTTTTGAGTATAGAAATTGAGCTGAATTATTACGTATTGCAAGCTTTATTAATGTTAAATATTTATTGCAACATTCCATGGCTTATTTAATAATTCCATTATATATTTATTTAGTTTGTTAAACCCCTCCATATACAAGGTCACGCTTTAAAATTAGGTTACCTCTTGTGTCCAGGTTGATGGGTGAATTAAAGTCAGAAATACAGTCAAACCAAAAATTATTTTTTATATTTTCTTACTAGTGTGTGCAGGACACTATAGTCCATTAATGTAAGCGAGGAGAGCAAAATAAAGTAAACTGTGACATATTATACCCAAAAATAAAATTCTTCAAACAGCGACAACCAGTAAAATGTATACAAATTGGGGAGCAAATATTATTCAGACACTTTGAGCTGATCATGTTTTGCTGAAGTGTTTTGTCTTTAATTGCTAATGCTCTTTTTACACACAGACTGAACAAAATGAAGCATTGCTTGGTGATTGGTTGAGCTAAACTGGTATTATCTAATTGTGTAGTTAAATTTAACAGCTGACAGATATTCAACATAATTCATGTGTGAGACAGAAGGATGGACAAAACCAGTGAAATATCAACTGAGTTCTTGTCATATTTCATTACCATTTTCAAAACTATAGTGAATAAACTGTGATAACGTGAGAAATGTTGAAGGTGTCTGAATAAATGTTGGTTTGACTGTATCTTGATTTTAGACTTGTTTTGCTGAGCGGACCCCTGGTTGAGAACCACTGCTCTAAATGAATATCCGCTTGACAATCTCTATGAAACACATTAGTTAAATCACTCTTCGCCTCTCTCTGACTGAACGGGAAGGTTGGCCTGCAGAGACGCTCTAAGATTTGCCCAGAACAGCTTCTGTTTGGCTCCCTCTTGTGGCCACTCGAGATACGTGCGTCTGGACATCATGGCCTTGAGCTGGTAATACTTTGAGGGAATGAGATACGACGGCAGAGGTTCGAGCAGAATGAGGATGATGCTGTCCATCCCTCGCATCACCCGTTGGTGATTGGCGAAGTAGAGCTCGTAGTGGCACCATTCGCTCTGGACGAAGTGCGACGAGAGAACGAACACGCACTTTCTGCTCAGCTCGATGCATCGGAGGATGTTCTGAACGATCGTTTTCCCCGGGATGAAGTCCCGCTCGTGGTGACACACTCGCATCCCACAATCATCTTCGAGTTTGGGAAGAAATTGAGCTTTGACCCAGTCCGCGTTCCTTTGGCTGTACGATACGAATGCGTGAAAGTGCAACGCCTTCATATCCTCCGCCTTCTTTTTGGAGGTTATTGCGTGTTTCTTGGCGCTTGTCCATTTCCAAATCATCTTGAGGTACCAGGGCACGTCCAGACGGTGGCAAAGAAGGCTTACGGCAACTAGCAAAGTGATTGTCGGGATTAGAATAGTAATAGCAAGAATCAAGCCGTCGCATGCTATCTCTGGAAGGTAGAAGTCTTTTAGCATGGTGTTGCTTCGGGATTCTGGGTAACTGCATCGATATCCTTCCGGCCAGTGGTCAAGAGTCACGTTGTTATTTTGAGTCGCTCTGTCATTGATAAGAGCCGCAAATTCACGCAAAGCACATGTGCAGATGAAGGGGTTACGGCTCAAGTCGAGATCTTTAAGATGTCGGCAGGTCTCCAGGGCTCCCGGGAAAGGCGAATGAAGGGAGTTTGATCTTAACAGGAGCTTGTGGAGGTTTGGGAATGCTTGACATGTGGGGAGGTCGAGCAAACGGTTATACATGAGGTCTAAAACGCTCAAGTTTTCTAACACCCGAACGTCTCCCGGGACGAAGGTCACTCGGTTATTCCGGAGGTTTAAGATCTGTATGGAATCGGGCAAACACTTGAAGATGCTCTGGTCAAACCCATTGGAAGAGAAGTCAACGTGGACGACTTTGCGAGGCCAAACGCACTTGCCTTGCTCCTCGGAGTAGCTAAGCGTGTTCTGGCTGAGATCGATGTAGTTCAGCGAGTTCATGAGATTGATTCTCGAGGTCAGCGGTCCGAGATGTTTCAGGTTGTTACCTCTTAGAATCAGCGTTTCCAGGTTTGTAAGTGTATCGCATTCCTTGTCCGGACTAATCGAGAAGATTTTTTCCGTAAGAGCGCAATCGGACAAGTCCAACGCCTCGATCTTGCTAACAGTCAAAGGACAGGTCATAAAGATGATGGGCGTTTGGGTTAAACTGACGTTTCTCGCTGGCATGTTTATGAAGAAGTCGTAGAGCATTGTTTGGTCGAAGAGGAACTGGGTTACAGACGCTTGTCTCGTAGAGAAGGAGTCCAACACTCGGCTTGAGGACACATTGCTGCCGTTTTCCATTTTTGTCATGGTTAGCTCAGAAAAGGAAAGCCGTCGAATGACAGATGCAAATATAGTGTTTATACAGCTTGTCAGAACTTCCCATGTGGTTTCAACCTTGGAGATTTCCAGGCTAACGGTGTGGACGGTTCCTCGACGGCGGACCTCCTGGAGGACCTTCATCTCACGGTCCACCTTTGTGAATTCGACCTCTTTAAACGATGCAAAAACATCACCAGCGATTGCGATATCAGGGTTTCCGTTGGAAAGGGCGATGATGGCTTTCTCCGCACGTACATCCATTAAACTCCTCTCTTCGTACATCTGGAGTTTGTCGGTGTTAATAAAGAGCGTTTTCAAGGTAAGATTGGAAATGTGAGTGAAGTCGTCGTTGCTGATTGATTTTGCACTCAGGCCGAGCCATTGCAGGCGTTTCAAGGTGGAAAACTCCTTCCCTAGTGCCATGTCGGAAAACATGTTGGATGACAAGTCTAAGAAGTGAAGATTTCCCGTGTTAAACAGGTACGGTTGATCGGAGAGATTCTGGAGTTTGTTGTGCGACAGATCCAAGATTTCCAAAGCCGGTGTTGAGGTAAATGTGTCCTTGTCTATGTTTTCCAGTATATTCCAGGACAGATTGAGGAAATGGAGGCGTGGTGTTGCGTGGAAGTCTTTGCCGCTCAGCGTCTGGATGTGGTTCAGGGACAGATCCAAGTCTTCTGTAGACGGTTTCAGGCCGGGAGGAACCGAGGACAGGTTTTGAGACGAGTAATTCACTGTGATCCTCTTAATGGCCAGATTGAGAGGGAAACACGTGACATAAACGGACACCAGCAACCAGTCCGACGGCGTCATCTTTCTGACATGAGTCAATCTGAGGGAGAAAAAGATTAAACTTTCATTTCCTATTTTAAGTCAACCGCATTTTTGACTTCCCACAGTTTTCACTTTTACTAAAGTCCCTAGCATTAGTTTGCACTGTGGTTGCATATAATTTACTGGAAAAAAATAGTTTTTCAATGTAAATTTAGGCTTTTCTGCACTTTCTGCATTTTATTAACTGTATATCAGTTGTATGTTTAAAGCTCCTGTTCAGTTAGCATGTCATTGTTTTGCTGATACTTGTATTGTTTTTCACAGATTAAGCTGATTTTTGTTCATTAAATGAGATGTAATCTGAACTAAACAAATGCTTCTATTGGCATCAGATGGATAGATAGATAGATAGATAGATAGATAGATAGATAGATAGATAGATAGATAGATAGATAGATAGATAGAATGATAGACAGACAGACAGACAGACAGACAGATAGATAGATAGACAGACAGACAGACAGACAGATAGATAGATAGATAGATAGATAGATAGAATGATAGACAGACAGATGACAGACAGACAGATAGATAGATAGAATGATAGACAGATAGATAGATAGATAGATAGACAGATAGACAGATAAATAGATAGACAGACACACAGACAGACAGATAGATAGATAGACAGATAGACAGATAAATAGATAGACAGACACACAGACAGACAGATAGATAGATAGATAGAATGATAGACAGATAGATAGATAGATAGATAGATAGATAGATAGATAGAATGATAGACAGACAGATAGATAGATAGATAGATAGATAGATAGATAGATAGATAGATAGATAGATAGACAGACAGACAGACAGATAGTCCTCTTACCCGTCCGCTGTGGAGGTTAGCTTACACTTGGCTGATCAGCGTTCACCGTCTTATGAAACTGTTGATCATATTTAAATGATGTTGCTGAACTTCTGCTTTTCCTGCCGTTTCACTTCTCTAAACGTCACACATTTACTGACAGTCACAGTTATTCACTCTGAGAGATGGAGCTTCATATGGATGTGATCATTTGAATAGGCAGACGTCTTACAGTTTCTCCATCACAGAGAGCGTTCATGTCACAGTGAGTTTGTTCGAGTGCATGTTGTGTTGCATGAAGGCTCTGACCCGTCTGGCTTACGTTCACATATATGAATATGAATAAATCAAAATAGCTTACTGAACCTACAAGTCTTTTTTCCGCCCATGGTTGTGCAACTACTGTTTGTATGTGCGCACACATCCGAAGCCATGTCTCAGACAGCGCGCAAATACTAAACTGAACTCTCTTTCACGTCTTCTTGCACTTGAGTGGACAAATTCACACAAAATTATGTAAAAAAAATAGTGAATATCTTAGTTAACATAGTCAGTTATGTCTTAAGTGAACATAAACAGTTGAGAAAGTAAATGCATGTGTAACAGTATCAGTATATTAGATCGGTGCATTCGCTCTTAAAGTGACAGCAGCCTAATATCCCTGCTAATATCCCTGCTAATATCCCCGCTAATATTCCCGCTAATATTCCTGCCAATATTCCTGCTAATATTCCTGCTGTCTGTGTTTCTAATGTTAATCAAACAACAAAAGGACAAAGAAATATCACTCGCTGCTCTTGACTGAATAACTGTTGCAACTTTAATAAGGATTAATTAATAAGGATGTTTAATTTATACAGTGAAGACTGTACAGTGTTATTTTATATTTGCTTGCTTTATAACATTTCTGTTCCTGAAAAACCTGAAAAGCACTGTTTATTTCATTTGTGTCTTTATTATATTTCATTTAATTGTGCTTTTGCTTGTAATTAGATTTTTATTGGAGTTTTATTTTATTACTGACTGTTTACTTGTCTTTAATAATGTTTTTAATTAATATTAGTTAGGCTAGTAGTTTTTGCTGTGGTATCGAAATTGGAATAGAGAATTGTGAATTTTCACAGCTCAAATGTTGGTGTCATTACTGCCTATTTCTATTTTTCCATAAACAGTTTCATGGCAGGTAAAAAATATTTGTAGATTTTCTTAAGTCACCGGCCATTGACAGGTGTGGCAAAAAGTTCGTTTTCGTCCCTGTAAATGCCTATTGTTTGATATATATATATATTAAGAAAGCTGATATCTTTTTTAAGAGAAATCATCTTTGAACAAACGTGAAGACTGCCGTCTGGAGGACTGATAATGTTGTGAGGTTCAGAAATATGAAGCACTTTATTTACCTCAGACTCAGCAAATACTGTTAAGTGTTAATTATTCACCAACACCATCGAAGGCTGTGTGTGTGTGTGTGTGTGTGTGTGTGTGTGTGTGTGTGTGTGTGAGTGTGAGTGACTAAGTAACCATAATATTTTATTGGAGCGGCTTTTATCGAATAATTTGAAGTATTTTAATGCACGAGGCGACGGCTTGCTCCTGACGTTAATAATCTGTGATTACGGCAAATAGTTTTTGTGCTCAGTGAATAAATACATTAAAGATTGACTATTTTAACCAGTGTTTATATTTAGAACTAATGCTGTTGTATCTCTGCTTGTTTTCTGTGTTCGTGTTGCTGTTACTGTGTTGTTTTCCACTGGTTTCTGTTCACGTCCGGTATTATCAGTCACCTGATCTAATCAAACGTTCCTTTGGGCATCAGATCGTGTCTCCAAACTCAATCACACGCACCGTCGAGGCTTTTCTGCCCTCATAAAACTACAGTCACCTGTCCTGAAACTGCCATCGACTTCAATTGAGTTTGATCTTCAACCCTGCATGTAAAGCAAAGGTTTATTGAGGCCTTGTTTTGATCGTCTTCACTCCGGCCTGATGTTGAAGGTACATGACGTCTTTCGCGGATATTAAAGCTGTTCTTCAGATTCAGTGACAGGATGAAATGAAAGCATTGCTCGTGATGATGGAGAGATTGAGAGTTATTCTTAGTAAACATCTCTTGCTCATAACTAGGTGTGTTTTTTAAGCACATGCACTTTTATGTCCCACATTTGTTTGAAAACCAACATATTTCAACACGAGATTTGGATCACATCATTTATTTTCAAATGCTTTGCATGATTTTCTTCATCCCTGAACTAAATTTTCAATTACATTTTTGATTCTATAAAATAATAATAATAATATTTTAAAATAAATAATAATCTAGCTATTTCAATATTTATTGTGTCATTATTTTCACAAATGATGTCTGTTTCCATCATTATTAACAATTTCCCCCTTTATAAACTTTAGTTTTGGTTAATGAAGAGTTTGAGATGAAATATGGCCCGTGATGTGTGAAGAAAACGAAGAAAAATAAAGGTAAATATCACTTTTTTTATTGTTTGATGTGAATTTTTATTGTGCATACTTTTTAACCAATCTATAATTTTGTGAAGTTTATGCAAAAAGATGCAAATATTGTTTAATTGCATGCATTTAGGATGCATAATGAATAAAATGCTTGCTATGAAATTAGTCGTAGCAAGATTGGGCTTTAAAATTAAATTTCCACTTCTGAAAATGTTCAGAAAAAAAGATGATATTTATTTATTGTACTCATTATCAAATATTGTTTAATCGTAATGATGGATGTTGTTAGTAGAAAAATGTAATCAATGAAAAGTGTGTTTTAAGAGAGTTTACGCCAGATAAAACATCCTTCTTTCTCCTTTCTTTCAGTCTTTAAAATGAAATTTCAGGATGTTCAGAAAAAAAGAAAGTATTCATTTATTGGATCATTTTATTTTTGTTATTATTAAATATTGTTTAATCGTAATGATGGATATTATTAGTAGAAAATGAAAAGTGTGTTTTCAGTGTTTACAGGAACACACATCAGTTTCAGTAAAAGCCAAATTAAATCAACATCAGATCAAACATCTTTCTTTCTCCTCTCTCTGTTTCTCTCTCTCTGTTTCTCTCTCTCCGTTTCTCTCTCTCCGTTTCTCCTCCGTCTGTTTCTCTCTCTCCGTTTCTCCTCCGTCAGTTTCTCTCTCTCCGTTTCTCCTCTGTCAGTTTCTCTCGCTCTTTCGTTTTCTCTCTCTCTCTCGTTTCTCCGGCTCTCAGACGCTGTAAGTCATGAGAGGATCAGAGTTCATGTTAATCATTGATCCGAGGTCCGTCTTCCTGCACTCCGAGATCTCCAGTGTTTACGCACGGATCTCAATGCGCTTCACCTTTTCTTTCCCCAATGATGCCTTTCTCCAGTTTTCCGGTTGCATTCATGCTCCGATAGTTCGCTCAGGATGCTGCGAGTCTCATCCGTGTGTCTCTCCTTAATCCCAGCGCTGGTTTTATGTGGTTTGGATTATAAAGCATCCAAGCTGTGGCTCCAGCCTCTGAACGAGACGTTCCTGCAGACGGGAACGTTTCCCAGCGAGTTTCTCTGGGGCGTCGGGACCTCTGCGTTCCCGACTGAAGGCTCCTGGGATGCGGATGGGAAGGGTGAGTCCGTGTGGGATCGTTTCACACATCATCCCCGCACCAGTGACAGTTATCTCCGATGGGAAGAGGATTTGAAATCAGTTCAGTATTTGGGTGTGAAGTCCTACTCCTTTTCTCTCTCCTGGACTCGTCTTTTCCCGAATGGAGACGCCACGGAGAATCCCAACCCGGCTGGAGTGGAACATTACCTGCGTTTGATCAGAAAGTTAAAGGAGCTTCAGGTTGAGCCTGTGGTGACTCTGTTCCACTGGGATTTTCCGCAGGTCCTGCAGGAGCGTTTGGGAGGCTGGTTGAACGGGAGCATGGAGGACGTTTTCGCCGATTACGCCTCGTTTTGTTTCCGAACGTTTGGCGGGGAGGTTCGCTACTGGATCACGATGCATAACCCGTTCCTCCTGGCCATTCAGGGATACGGGACGGGGGCTCACGCTCCAGGGGTCGCCGGGGGTCACGCCGAGCCCTTCATCGCGGCACACAACCTCATCAGGGTGAGTTCGGGCTCAGAGGTCAGAGGTCACCCCAGCTGTGAGAAACAGAGCTGTGTGTCACGGGACGGTTGGGAGCCTCCGATAGCCACAAGTGTGGGATACATCACTGTTAAAAATATCACATTTCAACCCAAAATCAATATGGCTAATTTGATTTTATTTTGCATGAAGAAGATGCAAAATTACTTCTTTATTTATGTTTTTTTTTTTTTTTACAGCCTACAGAGGCCATGCATTAATTTCTCTGATAATTTTAACATTTAACCAAATCTTTTTTTTGGGCAAAAAATCTTAAAGCAAGTGCGCGCACACACACACACACACACACTCACTCACTCACTCACTCACACACTCACAAACACACACACTCACTCACTCACTCACTCACTCACACACTCACAAACACACACACACACTCACTCACTCACTCTCTCTCTCTCATACACACACACACACACACACACACACACACACACACACACACACACACACACACACACACACACACACACACACACACACACACACACACACTCACTCACTCACTCACTCACTCACTCACTCACTCACACACTCACTCACTCACACACTCACTCACTCACTCACTCACTCACTCACACAGACACACACTCACTTACACTCTCACACACACACACACACACACACACACACACACACACACACACACACACACACACACACACTCACACAGATACTCTCTCTCACACACACACACACACACACACACACACACACACACACTCATCAGGGTGAGTTTGGGGTCAGAGGTCAGGCTCGTTCTTCACCTCAGCTGTGAGAGAGTGCATGCAGAGATGATGAGATCTTCTCTCTGAGGAACAGAGCTGTGTGTCACCAGACGTCAGCCAAATGTTTCAGTATTTCAGTCAAAAATGTCCTGGTCACATTTCAACCCAAAATCAATAAAATAAAATAAAAATTATTTTGCATGAAGATAAAGCCACTTTATTATTATTTTATTGTTTTGCATTGACATTATTATTGCATGGCGATTAAGCCCATTTTATTTCCTTTCCCCTTAATTAAAAAATGTATAACTAATGTCAAGATTTGTTGAGGGTTTAAAAAAAAAAAAAACTTTAAAAGTGATTTAAAATTTGATATAATTTTTTTTTCTCCCTTATTTATTTAAAGCCTGCAGAGGCCGTGCATTATTACTCTGATCATTTTAATATTTAACAGAAGTAAATTTTTTGGGCAAAAATCTCAAAGCAAGTACACACTCTCTCTCTCACACACACACACACACACACATACATATTGAGGCCATGCATTATTTTCTGTCTTGTTTATTACTGTCTTTTATTGTCTACAACGATATACATTTTCCAGGCGTTATCTACCGTCAGATAACTTATGCATTTTATTTATTTCTATGTTCTTACTTGCAAGCTCTTCAAAATGAATGTACGAAATGTGTTAAATAGTGTAATGTAGAAATGAACTGTTATGCATTAAGTGTTTTTTATATCTACATATCTCTACATATGTGGTGATTCTGCTCAGATCTGACCGGTAGAAATAGGTTTTTACTGCATAAGATTATGAGTTATGGAGAACATGACTGATTTGTGCAGTGATGATGGTGTTGTGTGTCTGCAGGCTCATGCTAAAGCGTGGCACGTTTACGACCAACACTTCAGACCTCATCAGAACGGTAAAGTCTCCATCACTCTCGGCTCTCATTGGGTGGAGCCTCATCAAGGCAAGGCCTCCGATCTGGAGCTCTGTCAGAAGTCCATGGAGGCTGTGATTGGCTGGTTCGCAGAGCCCATATATGGAAGTGGAGATTACCCAGAGTCCCTGAAGGCCTCGAACCGCGGCGCGATCCCAGAGTTCACTCCACAACAGAAGCTCTCAGTGAAGGGAACCGCTGACTTCTTCTCTCTGGCCTTCGAGCGGGAGACCCTGCGGGTGGCCCGAGGACTGGCCCTGTTCGGGCAGACGCTGACCTTTGACCTCAGGAGTGTTCTGGTGTGGGTTCGGCACATGTACGGTGACCCGCAGGTGCTGGTGGCCGAGAACGGGTGGTTCTCTGACGCTTCTGTCGGAGTCGAGGACACATGGGCCATTTATAACATGAAGAGGTTCATCATGCAAGTCATGCAAGGTGTGTGTGTGTGTGTGTGTGTGTGTTTTAAACCCTGTTCACACCTAGTATTGACATGCATCACAAATGCATCTCATGTGAAATTGTACAAATTAATTTGGGATTCACAAAAAACTATTTTATTCATTCATTCATTCTAAATGCATAAAACACATATTTATTTGTTTCTAAATAATTATTTATTTATAATAAATAAACTGCATTTACTTATTTTTAATAAATACATAAGTATACAAGTATATATAATTTTTTTTCTAAATTTTGTTTTACATTCCCTTTTTTAATTAAATATTTATTAATACAAAAATATATAAATACATACATTTTATTTAATGATTATTATTTATACAATATAAACAATTTATATATTACATTTATTTATAATATATACATACATAAAGTATTTTAGTTATAATTAAATGTATTCATTTATAATAAATAAAATGTATTTAATTACTGTATATTTAATAAATACATAAATAAAAAGTATATATTTATTAATTATTTTATTTCTAAATATGTTTATTTTAAATTATCTTTTAATTATTTATACACTATTAATAAATGCATACATTTCCTTTATTTCTTCATTTTTATAAATTGTATTTATAGTATATAGAAGAAATATTTCATGACAAATCCTCATTTGTTCATTAATGTCTCAGTGTTTTATGATGCCTAGAGAATTTTGAAAGATGGGGTGAAATTTAAATCTGCTAAATGAACAAATGGATCACAACACATCTCCATAACACACCGGGTAATGATTAAAACATAGATGCGTTTATCTAATCTTTATATACTCAGCAGTGTGAGATTGTGACAATGAAAAAATGCTGAATATGACACTTATATATGACAAGAAGTACCTTGAGATCAACAACTCAAAATTTGCTTAAGATTTTAAAAAAAATACAAAAATAATTGGTAACACTTTATTTTACAGTATACATAATTACATGCAATTAAGTCAAGTCAAGTCAAGTTTATTTGTATAGCGCTTTTCACAATACAGATTGTATCAAAGCAGCTTCACAGTATTAAATTAAAATAATACAACAAAGTTAGTTTCAAGAGGAATTTATTGATAAAATTAAATTAAATATCCCCAAAATATCCCCAACTGAGCAAGCCAAAGGCAACAGTGGCAAGGAACCGAAAAACTCCATCAGGTGACCTAATGGTGTCCTAAAACTCCATCAGGTGACCTAATGGAGAAAAAAAAACCTTGGGAGAACCCAGGCTCAGTCGGGGGCCAGTTCTCCTCTGGCATTTATGAGCTAGAGGCCGGATTGTAGTTTGAACTGTAGGATTATATGAATGCCTGGCTGAAGAGATGCGACTTTAATCTAGTTTTAAACTGGGAGAGCGAGTCTGAGCAACGAACAGTATCAGGAAGACTATTCCAGAGTTTTGGAGCCAAATGTGAAAATGCTCTTTATTAACCCTCAACCAAACCCTAACCCTATAGTAAGTACATGTAGTTACTTAATATTACTCGGTTCTTGAATATATAATTACATTGTAACAATGACACCTTAAAATAAAGTGTAATTAAATTTCTAAAAAAACAACTCAAGACACATTTCTTTGCCATGGCCTATTCTTCCTTTTCATGATAATTTTTATAATTTTTATTCTATTACTATTGTACTCTTTTGTCTATCTCACTGAGATGATGTAAAGCACATTGATCAACATGTGTTGTTTTAATAGTGCTATACAGATAAAAGTGACATTGACTTATATGGCATACGAAAGGCGCTATCTTTGCTTGTGTGTGTGTGTGTGTGTGTTCCCTCAGCCATGACCGTGGACGGAGTGAGTGTGTTCGGATACACCGCCTGGAGTCTGGTGGACGGCTTCGAGTGGAATCACGGATACAGCATGAGGAGGGGCTTGTTCTACGTCGACTTCAGTCAAGCCGAGCGCCACAGGGTCCCGAAGACCAGCGCGCACTTCTACAGACGCCTGGTGCGGGACAACGGGTTCCCGGACGACAACATCGAGGGCCGATTCCCCTGCGACTTCCAGTTCGGTGTGTCGGAATCAGTATTACAGGTGATTTTGCATTGATTTATAGGGTTAGTTCACCTTAAAATGAAGATTCTGTCAGTAATTACTCTCCCTCATGTTGTTCAACCCCGTTAGACTGTCGTTCATCTTCAGAACACAAATGAAGATATTTCTGATGAAATCTGAGAGCTGTCTCACTCCTCCATATAGGCTTCTAGGTAATCGAGATCTGCCATCCCAGAAAAGTTAGTAAAGACATTGTTAAAATAGTCCAAGTGACTACAGTGACTCAACCTGAAGTTTATCTGACGGGGTTGAACAACATGAGGGAGAGTAATTACTGACAAAATCTTCATGTTTGGGTGAACTAACCCTTTAAAATTTTGAAAACTCTTTACGGTACTTTGTCAAAATCTCCATCTTGGCGAGTATTTACATAATGAACAATAAATGGAATTAACAGTTGGGAAAGAAATCGGATGCGTATCATTATATTAGATCCATGCATTCAGTCTTAAACCCTAATACCTGCCGCTGTCTGTCATTAACGTTCAGCACAACAAGACAACATCACTCTCTGCTCTTGACTGAATAACTTTAGTAGGTTTAATAGTAACATTTCATTCATACAGTGAAGACTATGCAGTGTTTTAAACTTTAACTCAGGGTTTAATGACTATCTTGACAACAGATTGTTTAATGCAATACTGTGTTTTAAATGGTGCATATAGATAAATCCATAGGCTTCTTCCAGTCTGGAGACCGATCTCAAGATCGCCCACTTTTACTTGTACTCTATTGTCGCTCTATTGTTTGAGCTACAGG
The DNA here is from genome assembly GCF_965113295.1 of Leuciscus leuciscus. Classification (NCBI taxonomy): domain Eukaryota; kingdom Metazoa; phylum Chordata; class Actinopteri; order Cypriniformes; family Leuciscidae; genus Leuciscus; species Leuciscus leuciscus. The sequence goes on along the minus strand of NC_138732.1, from coordinate 2,349,280 downwards.
AATGCAGTTGTATGTAAACTGTTTGTGTATACTACTATTGTGTTTACTATTTGTGAACGTTTGATACTAATGTGTTCTCCCAGGTTCATCTGCACCCGTTCTCGCCCCAGTTCACGGATCCGCACCTGTACCGCTGGAACTACTCCGGCGACGGCGCTCTCAAACCCGTGACGGGGATCGAGCTTCACAACCGGGCCGCCCAGTGCACTGACTTCCTCTACATCAAGCGCCACCTGTTTCTCCTCGGGGTCACGGGGTCGTCACACTACCGGTTCGCCCTGGACTGGACCCAGCTCATGCCCAGCGCCGACCCGTCGTCTGTGGACGCGGAGAAGGTTCGGTTCTACAGGTGTGTGTTGAGCGAGCTCATCAGTAGAGGAATCCAGCCGGTTGTGACGCTGTATCAGCCCAGCAACCAGTCGCATTCGCTGGGAATGCCTGAAACGCTACATGCTAACGGCGGATGGAGGAACCACAGCGCTGTCGAGGCCTTCGTTAACTACGCTACGTTCTGTTACCAGGAATTCGGTGCGTTTGTACCGACGTGGATCACTATTAATGAGCCGAACCGGTTAACGGAACTGTACGGCGGGACGGTGGAGGACATGCGGATGGTAGCGCGTCACTTGCTTCTAGCACACGCTAAAGCGTGGCGCGTTTACGATACACGGTTTCGCCGCCAGCAGGGGGCGACGGTTAGTTTCGCGCTTCATGCTGATTGGGTTGAACCAGCCAATCCGTTCGTAGAATCGCATGAAGCTGCACGGCAAGATTTTTTGTCGTTCGAACTAGCCCGTTTTCTCGACCCCTTGTTTGAGGGGCGTGGCAACGCTCTGATTGGCTTCACCGACGACGAGAGGGAGGAGCTTAAAGGAGCGCTGGATTTCATCGCTCTGAATCACTTCACGACACATCTGGTGTCACCGTTACACAAACCTTCACCACGAAACCCAAACCCACCCAAACCGGCGAACCAGGACCACGGCTACCTGGTGATGCCACCTGACGTCACCTGGCCGAAGTCACTCCGCGGACAGGCGCTCGTGCCCTGGGGTCTCCGCAGGGTGCTGGGATGGGTGAAGGATCGCTATGGTGACGGCCTGCCCATCATCATCACAGCGTCAGGGGTGGATGATCAAGCATCCCATAATGACCAGCTGAGACAACGCTATATCAGGGACTACCTGCAGGAGGCGCTGAAAGGTGAGCTGAATCTGAATATAATGATTGAAGAATTTCAGAAGCACATTTTTGGCTGTTTTTTAATTATCATTATTTTAATTTTGTTCTTCATTAATTTTATTTTATCATTACTTTAATTTTATTTTTTATTTGTAGTTTATTTTCTTATTTTATTTTAATATTGATTTATTTTATCTTTTTTTTTTGTTTTAGTTTTAGTTTTTTTATATCTTTTTTTATATTATTTGATCACTAGTTTAGTTTATTTTTTGCTTTTAATTTTAGTTTAGTTTACTATTTTATTTTATCATCATTTTTTGTTTATTTTTATTTTTATCTTATTTTTAGTGTATTTTATTTTAACAATATTTTATCACAATTTTATTTTATTTATTTTTATTTTATTTCATTCGTTTTTTGTTTATTTATTTTTTATTTTTGTGTATTTTATTATTTTATTTTAATATTTTATCATTATTTTATTATTATTATTATTTTTATTATTAATTTTATTTTATCATAATTATTATAATTTTTTTATATTTATATTCTTGGTGATCAGATTTATCAGACATCATTTTACTGCATGTCGCAATGTCTTGTTAAATTCTTTAAAATATTAACTAAATCATACATTTTATATATAAAATTTTTTCATTCCTTAAACCAAATCAACCAGTTTTAAATCAGAAAAATACAATTATATAAAAAAAAGTGGAAGTCAAGCCTCTGATATTTTGGCCATCATGATAATATGAGGTGTTGCCTCAGCAAACATCACTAATGAGCTGTGATTATGAAACATGTTCCTATTATATAATAACAACATCAGAGATTAGCCGTATTGCAGAATGCTAGAGCTGCAGTGTGTGTTATCTAGTGTTATCTGTTCTAACACAAGAACACTGCGTAATCAGCCTCTTCCTCTGAGGTTTGACATCATGGGGTCAAAGGTCAACCTGCTGTTTATGAGTGACCTTTGAGATGGAGTGACACACAGGGTCACATGGACATCATGAGGAGACTGTCTGATCCTTGAGCCCAATGAGGGTTTTTTTACAGTGTTTGTGCGGATGTGAGTCACAGTCGCTTCCTCTCGTGTGTGTGTGTGTGTGTGTGTGTCCCGACAGAGTAGTCCATGTGATTAATGTGTGAGCAGAGAGTCCTGTTTTTACCTGTGTACATATTTGAGAAACAGTGCTGTGTGTGTTATATCTGGGTTTCCCACAGTGCTGTTCATGAACCCTGGCTCATAAAATGGTAAATAAAAAATAAAATTGTGGCGAGCAGGACGAGGCCGGTGGTGTGACTGACGATGAGCGACTCCTGTGCGTATCTCTCGTATCTCTCACGGAGGAGCGGAGGCCTAAAGGAGGAGCGGCGGCAGTGAAGAGAGAGAGAGGACCAGACCTGGACTTTATGTTGTGTTTTGTTTATGTTTTATTATATCGTCCGTGAGGGGGTGCCGTCTTTACTTTCATTTTGTTGTTTATTTTATGATTATTAAAGTTTTTGAACGTTCGCCGGTTCCCCCTCCTCCTTCCCAGAACAACTAAATAAAATACATTTTTTAAATCCAAAAATTAAAGATAAAAAAACTTTTTTTTAAACTTTTATTTATTTTGATTACCTGTATGTCCACGTGACCATTAACCGAAATCAGAGAACCATGAACTACATAAATATAGAATTGTGAATGCATTGATAAATTATTGAAATATTATTGAAAATTTAAATATTATTGTTAACTCAAAGTTGCATGCAAACTGTACTTTTTTGCATAGCAATATGAGCTCTAGTTCTAGTGTCTACTAACCTCTCTCTCAATTCAATTCAATTCAATTCAATTCAATTCAATTCAATTTAATGTGTGCTTTATTGGCATGACAATTATTTCATTGTATTGCCAAAGCATTTCCAATCATCATACATGTACATATACATACATACATAAACAAATTAAAAAAGGTAAGTAGAACAATTAATCAACATTTCAGAATTCTATGAACAATTTAGAATTCAGTGTGTGTGTGTGTGTGTGTGTCTGTGTGTGTGTGTGTGTGTGTGAGAGAGTGCATCACTGATTAGTCGACTGCTCTCTTTTTGTGACAGGCATCAGTATATCTTGCTCTTTTTCCACCTAATAAATGTTGAAGTTGTATAAATTATGTTTATTGGGGGAATGAAAGAAAGTTTTTCAATGAGAAGGACAATATGTTTATTAAATTATTTGATGGGAACAGCTAAACTTGCAATTTGGACAACAAGAAAGAGCAAAGGTCTACAACAGATCCTGAAACGATGAGACGGCTGGCGGAGGGAAGACTGAAAACCGAATTTGCTCATTACAGACTTACGAATAACGTGGTTTTCTTTTACATTTACATTTAGTCATTTAGCAGACGCTTTTATCCAAAGCGACTTACAGATTAGGACTAAATTAAGCGAGTCATCATGAAGAGGCAAAAACAACGCAAGTAGTGATCAAAAAACAAAGTTCAGGCATTATTCAGAGTAGCATAAGTGAGGTTTTAAAGGGAAGGGGAAGGATTTTTTTATTTTATTTATTTTTTATAAGGTTAAGTGCTCACGGAAGAGAAGGGTTTTCAGCTGTCTTTTGAATGTCGTCAGGGATTCTGCATTCCGGATGAGGGTGGGGAGAGCGTTCCACCAGCATGGAACTGTGAATGAGAATGTTCTGGAAAGTGATTTTGTGGCTTTCTGTGATGGAACCACGAGACGTCGCTCGTTGACCGATCGTAGGCTTCTGGTAGGGATGTAGACTCGTAGGAGTGAGTGAAAGTAGGAGGGAGCTGAGCCTGTGATAGTTCTGTAAGCAAGCGTCAGTGCCTTGAACTTGATGCGAGCAGCGAGAGGTAGCCAGTGCAGAGAGATGAACAGAGGAGTGACGTGGGCCCTCTTGGCCTCGTTGAAGACAAGACGAGCTGCAGCATTCTGGATCATCTGTAGAGGTTTAGTTGCACATGAAGGAAGTCCGGCCAGAAGAGCATTGCAGTGATCAAGCCTAGAGATGACCAGGGCCTGGACGAGAGGTTGTGTTGCATGCTCAGTTAGGAAAGGCCTGATCTTCCTGATGTTGTGCAGTGCATGATCGAGCTGTCTTTGAAATGTGATCTGTGAAGGTCAGCTGGTCATCCAGTATTACTCCAAGATTTCTGACCGACCTTGATGGGGTGATTGATGATGAGTCTAGCTGGATGGTGAAGTCGTGCTGTAGAGACGGATTGGCAGGGAGGACGAGAAGCTCAGTCTTTGCCAGGTTGAGCTGCAGGTGATGTTCCTTCATCCATGTCGAGATGTCCGCCAGACAGCTTGAGATCCGTGCAGCTACTGTGGGATCATCTGGTTGAAATGAGAGGAAGAGCTGTGTGTCATCAGCATAGCAGTGGTAGGAGAAACCATGTGCCTGTATGATGTGTCCCAGTGATGTGGTGTAGATGGAGAAGAGGAGGGGTCCCAGCACTGAACCCTGAGGAACCCCTGTGGTCAGTTGATGTGCTTTGGATACCTCGCCTCTCCATGCGACCCTGAAGGACCTACCTGTGAGATAGCCCTCGAACCAGCGGTTCCTGTGATGCCCAGAGATGAGAGGGTGGACAGAAGGATCTGATGATTCACAGTGTCGAAGGCGGCAGACAGATCCAGGAGAATGAGGACTGAAGATTTGGAAGCAGCTTTTGCGATCCGTAGGGCTTCAGTGACCGACAGTAATGCAGTCTCAGTTTTTTTTGTGATGTGTGGTGTTTTAATGAGGGACTATAGTACAAAATGATCAGCCCATTGTGAATTTTTTTATTATAAAGTAATTCATTTTTTTATTATTATTTTTTAATAACTGCCAGTAATGTAACGTGATGTAAGGTTCATTGAATAATAAAGTGCTTGTTAAACTTCTCTCTCTCTCTTTCTCTCTCTCTCTCCCTCTCTCTCCCCCCCTCTCTCTCTCTCTCTCAGCTCGTGAGTTGGACGGGGTCAATCTCAGAGGTTTTTATGTCTGGAAGCTTCAGGATCATCACGATCTTCGGTTTGGTCTCTTCACCTCCGCCGCTCGTCACTCTCGACCCAAAGCGTCCGTCGAACTTTACCGTGACATCATCACCCACCGCGGCTTTCCGTCCGCCGCTGACCTCCGACCTTTCACCTGCCAGGTCACGGTCAAGCGGACGACCTGTGAACTCTGCACACACATCGCAGAGAACAAACCGCTGCTGTTCTTCAGCGTGTGTGTGTCCGTCAGCGTGTCGATGCTCAGCGCGCTCATCATCATCTCTGTGGTGAGGAAGAGGAGGATGAGGAGAGCGGTTAACGTCCGGCGGCAGAGACTCGCTGTCCCGCAGAGGTTCCCCATGATGAGGGTCGCACTCAGACCCGGGCGCTTACACTATTAAACCGGCTAAATGAGACAATTAAACACAGAAAATGTGCATAAACACACTGGGATCTCACCGCACACACTTAACCTCACCCTTCCCTTGGGTCAGTTTAACCCGGAACTAGGACTTTTGTCGCACTTGAACCACGAAACCACGAAAAAAAATGAATGGATGGATTCGAGGAGTTTTGTGGTTGAAATTTAAGAAAAGTAACAAATCCTTCTTTCATTGGGCAATTTGACCCCCATAGGAATGAATGGAATGCATGCTTTAATACACATAGAAAAACCTAAAAATGCTCAAAATTCTAACTAAAAATGCTAAAATGTTGCCAAAATTTTTTTTTTTATAATGTGTGTCTGAATGCATACTGAAGCGACCTGACTTTAGGAGCAGAACTAGACCCAGCTCCAGATAGAGATATAAGGCCATCTAGAGGTCAGCTAGAGGTCATCTAGTGGTCGGCTAGAGATCATCTAGAGGTCGGCTAGAGGTCGGCAAAGACGCCCAATGTAGGATATTTTTAATTTAAGTGGAAAGAATGTAAGGAATGTGCTTCAGTTATTATTTATTATTTATTGATCAAATCTGGTGATGTAAAGGTAAATCAAATTAAAAATAACAAAAAATCTCTAAAAAAAAAGTTTATTAAAAAATTGAAAAAAAGTATCAAAATGAAATAAGCTTTCTGAAAAAAAAAAGAAGAAAAGATTAAAGTCTAATTTTAGTGCTTCTGGTCATTTTGACCAGCGAAGGGAAAGATTTGTTACAAAGTGCGAGGGAAAGATGAAGGTTCAAAATCTAATATCTCCAGATTGGCTGTGAACCGACACACACGATACACTTTAAAACACACACATGTGAGTCCAGCCCAAAGACCTGAACATTACATGTGTTAACATGAGCCGTGTGTGATTAAAACCCTGTGAACTTTACACGCAAGGATACAAGAAAAGCACTTTTTATACATTTAGAAATATACACACAGGAATTATATCAGTATCACCAGAAGTTCATCTGGCTTAAATAGTAGTCTGAACTCAATGATGATTTAGACATTACACGGCTCAAAAAGTGCACGTTAGTGCATGTTTTAGGGAATAATTAATGTAAGTGCTTTAACAAAAATACAAGAATCACATTTCTGTTTTAAACCCTCAAGAATGATTCCTTTATTTACATCATTGTAAGTTCTCGACTGTTAAGCTATTGAACTGTCAGGAAGGATTGTGTTGTTGTTGTTGTTGTTTTGTGAGCAGAACTGTAATATTTCTGGAGGAACTGTATGATATCTGTCCATTAGATGGCGCTGCTGCATCTGAGTTCTCCTCACACTGGCTGGCATCAGTTCTAATGATTAATTGTTCACTTTTTTGTAAATTTTGATGAGTAGAGGGATTGCTGAAGGAAAACAGAAACAATTTGACGATGAATCTGTGATGTTGTAAATTATAACAATAAATAATATAGTTTGAGAACTGCTGCAGACCCACTTGTAATAAATCACCATTATGTGAAGCTGCTGAAGCATTCCTGTCAAACTCTCATTTATGATGGCGAAGGCATCTTTAACACTAAAAAGCACAAGACATCCAATTTAAAGAGACATCAATAAATGTATTGCTGTGATGTATCTATTCAAAAGAGTACACGTGAGACGGAATGACCACAACTTTACTCTGTATTTTTAATCTGCGCAAAAACGCGCGCACCCGAACATTTCCCAACATTCCCAGCACTACAGCTACGGACTCTCAACTGTCTCAAATGCAAAACATGCAAGCATACAATCAAGGGGGTAATGTTTCAGAAAACACTGAAGCTTCCCCGGGCGCCGCCATTGATTAGCGGACCATCACCTGCTGTTAGCACTCCATTGACTCCCATTCATTTTGGCGTCACTTTGCCAGCGAGTAACTTTACATCTGAGGCGTTTACAGACTCCATTTGTCCATTATTTATTTCTAAAGAAACACGCAAATGTATAAAAGGCTCCATTACCTTGTATCTTACGTTATGGCCCCGTAGAAGCAGTTTTTGTAAGAATAGGCTAACGATTGCGTCATAACCACGCGACTCTCTGTCGCACAGTAGAGAGATTACCGTATAGACAGGAGGAGAAGCTCACGGGCAATCGGGGGGACGTGGAGGCAAAATGACAAAATAATTAATCAGAATACATAGCAAAAGTTTCTCCTGCTCCTAGCTCATGGACACCTCCTACTCACACTCTCTGTCTCTGCAAGTTTCGGAAGGGAATGATTCAGATTTCTCTTGGCACAGCTACTTGAAGACAGACGGGTTGCTCACGTCACATCTACGTCGTCAAGCTCAGTTTGAGTCTGCGCAGTACGCTCGACCATCAGGAAGTGAGAGCTTCTAATTGACTTCACTTGTCTCCGTTGAATCCAATGGGGTCGCTGTGTCCATTTCTTTTACTGTCTATGCGTACAATACATCACATTTTTTCCCAGACACACAATACAGAAATGTCTCGTCTCACGTCATATTTAACGGCTCTGGTCTCACGGTCATTCAAAAATACTACCGGGTTTCTACTGATACAAAGCTTAATGCTAATCGGTGAAGTGTCCCTTTAAGAAAAAGATCTGCTGGCGATTGGCCTGTAGTGCAGTTTGGAGAAGTGCGACACTACATTAGGAAAACAGAGATCTTATCTTCCAAGTCCATTGTTAAGTGTGCAAGTTTCTTTATTGCGCTTTTAAATGTCTGCACATACCTTTCTGCAAGGCCGTTGGTTGCAGGATGACCTGGCGCACTCGTTGAATGAAACTGCATGAAGTTTTTGAACTCCTCAGACGTAAATTGTGTTCCATTGTCTGTGACAATTGGCTCAGGAAGTCCGTATGCCGCAAAAAACCTCCTCAGTCTTGCGATGGTAGCTTGTGCAGCCACTTCGAGTATGCATCCACAAGTATCATAAATGTGTGTCCTAAGCCCTATTTGGACGGGATTAACTTTACAAGGGTAGATGGAGTAATGTAATTTTACCACAGGACTTCTGTAATAGTAATGGCCAATTCGCAATTAAATCTTTTCTCAAAAGAATAGGCTTTAAACGTGCAATAGTCCTAATCTGGAACAAAGCAACTCTTAACCACGGCATTAATCTGCTTATCAAATTTCAGCTCTGGGTCAAACACAACACCTACATTTTTTACTTGGTCATGGCAATAGTCTGACCATGTGCCAAAATATGTTGCAATATCGAAGCATCCTCTGGCAGGGCAAAAAAGCATAATCTCAGTTTTACTTTGGTTTAACTGAACCAAAGTATGGGTCATCCAGCTCTTAACCTCCTCCAGACCTGCCAACAGTGAGTTAGACCACAATTCTCTCCTGATTTCAAAGGGAGATCAATTTGTGTATCGTCGGTGTACAAATGGTAAGACATGCCATATTTAAATAAAAAATTTAACTCATGGGCAACATGTACAAATAAAATAAAATTGGGCCCATAACAGAACCCTGAGGAACCCCACAAGTGACAGGCACTGTTGTTGAAACAAAGTTACCATACTTCACTGAGAATGCTCTATCAGTAAGATAAGACTTGAACCACTTTAAAACTGTCCCACGTATTCCAACCAATTGGGATAACCACTTTATGAGAATCTGCAGCAGAGCTGCAGCATTACAGATCAGATTAAACAAAGGTCATTAACAACTCTCAAGAGTGCAGATTCTGTACTATAACCTGTCCTAAAACCGGACTGAAATTAAACATGTTTACTTAAAAATGACATCAGCTGTGCATAAACTACTTTCTCTAAAACCTTTGATAGACATGGAAGTTTTGAGATGGGCCGGTAATTCTTTAATTCAAATGGGCTTTTTAAGAAGCGGCTGAATATCTGCTTGCTTGAGGGCCGTTGGAAATATCCCATTATGAAGACTGCTGTTAATAATAGAGGCGATACTTGGCCTAACAACATCCACCAATTCCTTGAGAAGGCGTGAAGGAGTCACATTACAATCCTCAAATGTAGGCTTCAAACGAATAATGATGTCCTTAACTTCACCACTGACACCTGCTCAAAGAGGTCAGAACTCTTGACACTAGCTGTCAACAACACAGTCTCAACCAGCAATATAGGAAGACGAGGTCTAATCTTCTCCACTTTTTCCATAAAAAATGCCTGAAACATTTCACATGTTTCCAACGAGGGAGTCAAAGCAGAGCAGCCAATTGGTTTTAGAAGTCTATTAATCGTTCCGAAAAGGGCTGTAGGGGCATTACATTTCTGTGCAGTGACACTGGAGAAATAATTTTACCTCGCAGTTCTCACAGCAGCCTGATAGTCTGAAAACACTAATACACTATGTGCTTATACACTTAAACACTATGCACTTATACACTTAAACACTATGCACTTACTGTATACACTTTGCACTTTTACACTATGCACTTATACACTATGCGCTTATACACTATGCACTTATACACTATACACTATGCACTTTTACACTATGCACTTTTACACTATGCACTTATACACTGTGCACTTAAACACTATGCACTTATACACTTATTCACTATGCACTTATACACTATGCACTTATACACTATACACTATGCACTTTTACACTATGCACTTTTACACTATACACTATGCACTTATACACTATGCACTTTTACACTATGCACTTTTACACTATGCACTTATACACTGTGCACTTAAACACTATGCACTTATACACTTATTCACTATGCACTTATACACTATGCACTTATACACTATGCACTTATACACTATACACTATGCACTTTTACACTATGCACTTTTACACTATACACTATGCACTTATACACTATGCACTTTTACACTATGCACTTATACACTGTGCACTTACACACTATGCACTTATACACTTATTCACTATGCACTTATACACTATGCACTTTTACACTATGCACTTATACACTTATTCACTATGCACTTATACACTGCACTTATACACTATGCACTTAAACACTATGTACTTATAGACTATGCACTTATACACTATACACTATGCACTTATACACTGTGCACTTAAACACTATGCACTTATACACTTATTCACTATGCACTTATACACTGTGCACTTAAACACTATGCACTTATACACTTATTCACTATGCACTTATACACTATGCACTTATACACTGTGCACTTAAACACAATGCTCTTATACACTCATTCACTATGCACTTATACACTGTGCACTTAAACACTATGCACTTTTACACTATGCACTTAAACACTATACACTATGCACTTATACACTATGCACTTTTACACTATGCACTTATACACTGTGCACTTAAACACTATGCACTTATACACTATACACTATACACTATACACTATGCACTTATACACGATGCACTTATACACTATGCACTTATACACTATACACTATGCACTTATACACTTATTCACTATGCACTTATACACTATGCACTTATACACTATACACTATGCACTTATACACTATGCACTTTTACACTATGCACTTATACACTGTGCACTTAAACACTATGCACTTATACACTTATTCACTATGCACTTATACACTGTGCACTTAAACACTATGCACTTTTACACTATGCACTTTTACACTATGCACTTTTACACTATGCACTTATACACTATGCACTTTTACACTATGCACTTTTACACTATGCACTTATACACTATGCACTTATACACTATGCACTTATACACTATACACTATGCACTTTTACACTATGCACTTTTACACTATACACTATGCACTTATACACTGCACTTTTACACTATGCACTTTTACACTATGCACTTATACACTGTGCACTTAAACACTATGCACTTATACACTTATTCACTATGCACTTATACACTATGCACTTATACACTATGCACTTATACACTATACACTATGCACTTTTACACTATGCACTTATACACTTATTCACTATGCACTTATACACTATGCACTTATACACTGTGCACTTAAACACTATGCACTTATACACTATACACTATTCACTATACACTATGCACTTATACACGATGCACTTATACACTATGCACTTATACACTATACACTATGCACTTATACACTTATTCACTATGCACTTATACACTATGCACTTATACACTATACACTATGCACTTATACACTATGCACTTTTACACTATGCACTTATACACTGTGCACTTAAACACTATGCACTTATACACTTATTCACTATGCACTTATACACTGTGCACTTAAACACTATGCACTTTTACACTATGCACTTATACACTATACACTATGCACTTATACACTATGCACTTTTACACTGTTCTTATACTTTTAGCTTCTGACCAAGGCTGTATCTCAATACTAGTTTTACTTGATCTTAGTGCTGCGTTCGATACTATAGATCATACATTACTCTTAGATCGACTACAAAATTATACTGGTGTTCAAGGACAAGCACTAAGCTGGTTCAAATCATACCTATCTGACCGCTACCATTTTGTCAATTTAAATGGAGAAAAATCGATCATAACTCCAGTAAACTATGGAGTGCCGCAGGGATCTGTATTAGGCCCTCTGTTATTTTCCATATATATGATGCCACTTGGAAATATTATAAGGAAACATGGAATTAGTTTCCATTGTTATGCAGATGACACTCAAATATATATTTCATCACGGCCGGATGAAAACGCTAAATTTTCCAAATTGACAGAGTGTGTTAAAGATATAAAAGATTGGATGACGCGTAATTTTCTTTTATTAAATCCAGACAAGACAGAGGTAATACTTATCGGTTCAAAAAACCGCCCACAAAACCTCGCACAATACAACTTTAACATCATAGGATGTCCTGTTACTTTATCCTCTACAGTAAAAGACCTGGGTGTTATACTCGATTGCAACCTGTCTTTTGAAAATCATATTTCATATGTTACAAAAACAGCCTTTTTCCACCTTAGAAACATTGCTAAGCTACGTAATATGCTATCAGTTTCTGATGCAGAAAAGTTAGTTCAAGCATTCATGACCTCGAGACTGGATTACTGTAATGCTTTATTAGCTGATTGTCCTGCATCCTCAATAAACAAGCTACAGTTAGTCCAAAATGCCGCCACTAGAGTTCTTACGAGATCAAGAAAATATGATCATATAACACCGATTTTATCATCACTGCATTGGTTACCTATAAAGCTCTGTATTAATTATAAGATATTGCTACTGACTTATAAAGCCCTAAACGGCTTAGCTCCAGTCTATTTAACGGATCTTCTATCGCCCTATAATCCATCGCGCTCTTTAAGATCACTAAATTCAAGGCTTTTGGTCATACCTAGGATATCCAGAACCACCAAAGGAGGGAGAGCATTTTCACATTTGGCTCCAAAACTCTGGAATAGTCTTCCTGATACTGTTCGTTGCTCAGACTCGCTCTCCCAGTTTAAAACTAGATTAAAGTCGCATCTCTTCAGCCAGGCATTCATATAATCCTACAGTTCAAACTACAATCCGGCCTCTAGCTCATAAATGCCAGAGGAGAACTGGCCCCCGACTGAGCCTGGGTTCTCCCAAGGTTTTTTTTCTCCATTAGGTCACCTGATGGAGTTTTAGGACACCATTAAATCAAATCAAATCAAATCAAATCAAAGTTTATTTATAAAGCACAGTAAAAACAACAATAGTTGACCACTGTGCTGTACAATGTCATACTAAAAAAGGTATAAAATAAGTGATATACACATATGCATATATACACATATACATGTACACATGCACAAATATACATACATGCGTATATACACAGTACACACCTATACACAAAAACATGCATAACACATACATACATACATACATAAATATAATAAAGACCGCAATGCAAAAAAAAGAGAGAATGAGTAAATCAGAACACTGATAAATGGTCTAAAAAGTCTAGGAACAGTTATATGCCTGAGAAAAAAGGTATGTTTTTAGCTTAGATTTAAATTCAGCTTCTGATGAAACTGATCTGAGGGAGACCGGGAGACTGTTCCACAACTTTGGCCCAACAACAGAAAAAGCCCGGTCACCTCGCAGCTTTAATCTAGATCTAGGGACCATCAGTAATTTTTGTTCAGAGGATCTCAGAGATCTAACAGAGGTTTTTGGGTTCACAAGGTCGCAAAGATAAGTAGGGGCTGAACCATTCAAAGCTTTAAAAACAAAAAGTAAAATTTTAAAATCAATTCTGTAGTGGACCGGCAACCAGTGCAAGGAGCGCAGTACAGGGGTAATATGTTCGAACTTGCGAGTACCAGTCAAAAGTCTGGCAGCTGCGTTCATTAGGTCACTTGATGGAGTTTTTCGGTTCCTTGCCACTGTTGCCTTTGGCTTGCTCAGTTGGGGATATTTTGGGGATATTTAATTTAATTTTATCAATCAATAAATTCCTCTTGAAACAAACTTTGTTGTATTATTTTAATTTAATACTGTGAAGCTGCTTTGATACAATATTGTATCAAATATCTGTATTGTGAAAAGCGCTATACAAATAAACTTGACTTGACTTGACTGTGCACTTAAACACTATGCACTTATACACTTATTCACTATGCACTTATACACTATGCACTTAAACACTATGCACTTATACACTTGTTCACTATGCACTTATACACTATGCACTTATACACTATACACTATGCACGCACTTTTACACTATGCACTTATACACTGTGCACTTAAACACTATGCACTTTTACACTATGCACTTATACACTTTTACACTATGCACTTATACACTGTGCACTTAAACACTATGCACTTATACACTTATTCACTATGCACTTATACACTATGCACTTATACACTATGCACTTAAACACTATGCACTTTTACACTATGCACTTATACACTATGCACTTAAACACTATGCACTTATACACTTATTCACTATGCACTTATACACTATGCACTTATACACTATGCACTTAAACACTATGCACTTTTACACTATGCACTTATACACTATGCACTTAAACACTATGCACTTATACACTTATACACTATGCACTTATACACTATGCACTTATACACTATGCACTTAAACACTATGCACTTTTACACTATGCACTTATACACTATGCACTTAAACACTATGCACTTATACACTTATTCACTATGCACTTATACACTATACACTATGCACTTACACACTGTGCACTTAAACACTATGCACTTATACACTTATTCACTATGCACTTATACACTGTGCACTTAAACACTATACACTTTTACACTATGCACTTATACACTATGCACTTATACACTATGCACTTATACACTATGCACTTTTACACTATGCACTTATACACTGTGCACTTATACACTTATTCACTATACACTTATTCACTATGCACTTATACACTATGCACTTATACACTATGCACTTATACACTATGCACTTATACACTATACACTATGCACTTATACACTATGCACTTATACACTATGCACTTATTCACTATGCACTTATACACTATGCACTTATACACTATGCACTTATACACTATGCACTTATACACTGTGCACTTATTCACTATGCACTTTTACACTATGCACTTATACACTGTGCACTTAAACACTATGCACTTATACACTTATTCACTATGCGCTATAAAACGCATCATAATAAGGGTAGGAAAGAACAAAACAATAATTTAACACTTACAATCAAGTCATTTGAATTTGTTGGTTTTAATAATAGTTTTAACTTGGTTATGAATGTTGAGGTTCTGGAGGTTTGACTCGTGTAAAGAGCTGCAGGGCAGGGCCCTTTCTACTTTATCGTCACTTTCAGATTAATCAATTCCTCTTTTGACTTCTTCTGAAGATGATAAAGCAGGTTGCCAAAAAAGGGCTAAAAACTTCTCCATTTATGGCATCTAACCCATGACTGTCCAATAAAGATTTGAAGGTAAAAGCTTTAGTGTTTTGTGTGTGTGTGTGTGTAAATGTGTCAGATACAGAGGAGGATCCTGACAACTGGAGAGATATTTAAAGACACATCTCTCGTCTGTCTGAACATTCACAAGATTCTCAACCCATACGGTGAGTTTAATTTCTGGTCGTTTTGAAAACGATGCAGGTCTCAGCAAATTATACGTTTTATTCTTCAGGAAATGACTGAATACGTGTTCACGTTCAAGCAAAGGTGATTTTATTTGTCTGAGCTGTATTTCAGGTGCAAACCCCACCTAATCCTCTGAGCTGGACCTCTGAAGCAACTCCGCAAACATGAGTGTGAGTTTTTGTGTGTAAGAATGTCAGATTCAGTCAGACAGCAGATCTTGAGTTGTGTGTCTCTCTCAGGTGTTGCTGTGTTTGTCTGCGCTGTTTCCAGTGTTGATGGCGACTGAAGTGCCCAAAATGGATTGCTTTGCCACTGACTGCTCTGATATTTATTCGAGTGGGAAAACTGACAGTGGCGTTTACACCGTCTCCTCAATAGATGGACCGGTGCAGGTCTACTGTCAGATGGTCCCCACCGGACAACATGAAAGAGGCCACTGGACGGTATTTGCATATTTTATTGTAATATATACTATTGTCACCTAGTGCTTTTATTTGTGCTCTTTTATTTTACTTATACAGCATCTAAGTGTGAAATAGTTCATAAAAGACTGTCATGCATTTGGCGGCTTAGGAATCACACAACAAAATTTACATTTGTTGCTAAAGAAAGCCTGTGAACTTTAAAAAAAAAAAAACTTTTTTAATGCTTTACACCCTTAAAAGATCAATGATGTAAAACCGATGAATGATTTATGAATGTTTCAGGTGATTCTCAGGCGAATGGACGGCAAGGTGAATTTCTTCAGGTCATGGGACAGCTATAAACGGGGTTTTGGTAATAAAGAAGACGAATACTGGCTGGGTGAGTGTTTTTGGGACATTTTGTGCAAAAAAAAAGCAAACAAAGAGAAAAATATGCAATCAGACACATGGAAATGGGCCGTTTACACAACACTGTTTTCAACGTAAAAATAATAATAAAAAATGATGTGTTTTGAAAACGGATTTCAAAGTGCACGTTTTTTAAAAGCGACACTGAACTAAAAAAAGAAACGTGAGTTTGTGAATACAGCGTTTTTAGTGATTTCAGCGGATCCGCCCGAACGCAAAAAAATACAGTGGATAAACTTTTCTATCGTTGATGTGTAAATCTTCCCTAATCTGGACCACAGCCTATAAATGCAGATTTATTTGGACATTTCTTTGAGTTAGCCTGCTAAACCGGTTTCATTTCATGTTTTCAACAGGTTTGGAGTTTATTCACCTGCTGACACGCAGGAATCAGTATAAACTCAGAGTAGATCTGGAGGATTTTGATGGGTCAACGGCTTACGCTGTGTACGAGTCCTTCTCTGTGGATTCTGAGGCTGATGGGTACAAACTGCACATCAGCGGCTTCGTAAATGGAGGAGCAGGTCAAATATCCACAAATGTTTTCAGGTTTTCACTTGTGTGACCCTAATGATGAATTTACACAAGCTGGATCGTTCAATTAAGGAGGAAGAAAATGCTTTTTAAAAGTCCCTCTGTGGTGAAATCCAGCTTTAAATGTTGTTTATGTGTCTATGTGGTGTTTTTAATACGCTTTAAGACAAACCATGTGTAAATTCATGACAACACCATTGCTGAGTATTTTTACTCTTTGAAATCGCTGGTGTTTCTGACATCACAACCAATCAGATCAACGTGTGATCGTCAACCAGTGGATCTCTGAGCTGAGTGAGTGAGTGAGTGGAGGCGGTGCTCATTTGCATATTCACAGAACCACGTATACTTAATGAGGCAAGGGTGTCGGGTTACATTCAAGATATTTAAAGGCATGAAGATTTTTTTTTTCAATGAAAAAAAAAAACGTTTAAATATGTCATTTTGGTGATCAAAGATGAGTTTTAAGGGATAGAATTTTTGACTACAGGGGGACTTTAAATAATTGTATTTTAGATGAATGAAAAGATAAATAAAAGTGTGTCTATAATGAAAGTTTCTCCTTTTTGCAGGTGACTCTTTGAGTACCCACAATGGAATGAAGTTCTCCACCTTTGACAAAGACCAAGACAACTGGAACGGTGGCTCCTGTGCTTTAAGTAAATCAGGAGGGTTTTGGTACAATAATTGTTATAGCACAAACCCCACTGGTCAGTATTTGTGGGGGAAAGATAATGTGGATATAAATGCTTCGGCCAACTGGTACCACTGGAAGAAAAGCTGGAGATCTCTGAAGTCCATCACCATGAAGATCAGACGCGTGATGTAGACCAGGGGTTAAAAATGCTTTGCATATCCACAACTATAATGCATTCATGTGGATCTTTCTTAAAATATGGCGACCAGCATATTCCCATCAGAAAAAAATGCACATAAAAAATTTATTATAATTTGACATTCGTTGTCCTTTTAAATAAAAATGTTAAAAATTGGGTCCATGACTTCAAGCTTTTCAATGCTTTGTTTGCTTTGATTTTTAAGCAATAAAAGTGTATGCTCAATGCAAGCCATATGTTGTTTTTGTGTGTTTTATGTATTAATCAACTAAATAGACAATAGCAATACTCATGTGGGCTTCATATATGAATTAGGAAAATAGTGTATTCAGCGTTTCAAGTAAATAATAGGGGACACAATATGTCAATGTGTTCTCGAAACATAAATGTCTATGGAGCAAATGAGTTGTTTTAGCAACAGGTTGAAAATGCAACTTCCAACATTATGTTTTAATTCATTTGACAAAAAAGCTAGAATATAACTTCTATAATATGTATATATATATAGAATAGAACTTCTACTGCAAAAAAAGTGCTGTTCTTCCTCAGTATTTTTGTCTTTGCAATCATAGTCCTCAAAGATCAATCTCTACCATATAATGGCATATTAAGAAATATAATATCAAGTAAGAGAGGTCAGATGTCAAGTAAGAGAGTTCCCGGTTTGTGTGTTTGTGTGTGTGTGTGTGTGTGTGTGTGTGTGTGTGTGTGTGTGTGTGTGTGTGTGTGTGTGTGTGTGTGTGTGTGTGTGTAAGTGTGTCCAAGGCCTTGTTTTGTCAGGGTGTGTCCATGATGTGCACATAAGAAGTTACACACAGACGGTCTTACACAAGAATAGTCAAAAGTGGAGCCTAAGAAATAAGAAAATAAAAACATGATTATATTTAGATGTAATCAGAATAATAATAATAATGTACAGTGATTTGAGCAGGTAGAAATGAACCAACTTCGTCTTCTGTGACAGCAGACTCACTGAAACATATTCAAGGTCGGCTATACGTTAAAGCACAACGAAGTTGCAAAATAAAGCAACTTCACCAGCATGATGAACTTGAAGAACAACAATGACTCTGACAATGAGTCGACTTTTCCATATAGAAGATGTTTTGAATTTTTTTTTTTTTTTTGCCCTATTAGGCTATCTCTCCAAGCAGCCTTGGGTGAACTTCTGATGAATTAACTAGATAAACACACACACACACACACACACACACACACACACACACACACACACACACACACACACACACACACACATGTATTTATTTAATGTAGGCTATTTATTTCAAAATGTATTTCAAATGTTTATGTAAGGCTGGAAGCTTACACTGCTATTTTGAACTATAGCAGTTGAAGGATGAAGTGCATAATTCTTATGATCTTATTTACTTATAAATTAATTTTATTATTTAACTTTGTATTTGTCCATTACACAGTTTTTATGTTGTTTTGCACTACTTTCCAAATGCTTTGGAAATACGAATGTAAAAACATTCGTCATGCCAATAAAGCACCTTAAAACTAAAACTTCTTACTCTGATATAGAGACACAACATTCGCTCTGAATGCAGTATAGGAAAAAAACTGAAGGTTGTGCAAAAGGTACTGTGGTGGTTATTACTGGTATCAGGAGTCAATACTGGTACTTCGATATCATTACCATATTCATGTAGCCAAGGCACATCAAAAATACCATGGTACATGAGCATAAACTGTACTGTTATTGCACTTTTGCACATTTTATTGTATACATCTGCAAATGAGGAGAGAGAGAGAGAGAGAGAGAGAGAGAGAGAGAGGTGTGTGTGTATGTGTGTGTGTGTGTGTGTGTGTGTTGTTGGTGGTGGTGTATGAACAGCATGGCCAACATCGCGGTCCAGCGGATCAAACGGGAGTTTAAAGAGGTTCTGAAAAGCGAAGAGGTTCGTTTAACACTTACACACATGTGTGTATTTCGCTTGACAGCTGTCAATCATGCCTTATGACTGACACATGTGCATTTAATCATGTGAGATGATGGACGGATCAATTGTGACTCTCTCTGATCCGGACCGAGTCCGCTACAGCTGTGATTTGTCTCTTTCATTGAGACAATGCAGTTTTATGTGTGTTTGTGGTGTCAGATACGCGATTTGGGGGAATATTATGGGATGTTTGTCCCGTCCAGGCCGAACCGCATTTAAACGAGTCCAAACCCGCCGAAACGAGCCACAACACATTTCTCTGACATTCAAATGGCTTATTTAATCGATTCTGCGGTGTCTATTGGGTTTATGCAGTGGTTTGATGTGTATTTATGTGTGTTTATAGTGTTTTTTAAGAAAGGCCTGTGTGTGTGTGATTAGCCGCATGCTAACTGAAGGCCAGCTAGTGCTACGTAAACACACATATTACGCTTACGTTTGACGTTAAAACAACATTTTTAGACGCACAACAATGAATATTTGGGTTAATTTATGTGGGCTGACAGGTTTGTAAACTTTTTATTGTAGTTTTGTCATGGATTTGATAATAGTTTCGACAGAATCACAACAATGATTATTATAATTGTATTACGGGTGCGAAATTTCATTAAAACCTTCATTTGTGACTCGTGATTAAAGTTTATTCTTTAAATAATTTGTGTTATGATGTACTAATGTGTGTATTGAATGTTGTGTGACACTTTTAACACGAGTATAAACGAAAACTTAAGAAACAATGAACTGAATTTACCATCTAAATCTCTGATCCTTCATTTAGTATTAATCTAACTTAAATTACAGGTTTAGTTGGGTATAACCAATTCTAGTGAGTTGTCACAACTGTCAGTCACAAATGGAGTGCCAAAAATACCATAGTATTACCATAGTACAAAAACGATCACATTTTTTATTACATTTAGTTGCATTTTACCTTCTTATATCATCACGGTACTACAGTATCCCAGTTAACAAAAGTATGTTTTGCCAAGAACGTTTGTTCATAACTTTGAGAGAGCCTTGTCGGAACTTTCTGGGATGTTTTTGCTAGAGTTAGTCCTTTTGAATTCTGGCGAGTTGGGCATTATTGGGTTTGAATTTTGGATTTAGTTGCGAAGTTTAGGGGTTTTGACTTTGGATTTAGCCATTTAAATGTCGAGCTTTGACTTTAAATTTTGGAGTCTGTGTTTATTTTTGAGTACATCAAGAAAACTAATAGCTACCATACAAAGTTGGAAACCTAATCCATACTTTCCTAGGCATTTTCGGCTCTAATTTTGGGGACAAAAGTGGCCAATTTTGTGGAATGGATGTTATTTAAAAAATAATTTGTTGACTAATTTTCCTGACATTTCTTTTTATTTTCACAGACGAGTAAAAACCAGATCAAGGTTGATTTAGTGGATGAGAATTTCACAGAACTGAGGGGGGAAATCGCAGGACCGCCAGATACACCTTATGAAGGCGAGAGCAAAGGAATTATTCTGATCTATTAACTGTGTTTCTGTCTTACCTGATCAACCACATACATCTCAAGATATCTGCACTATTTGATGCCACGCCCGCCAATGGCACCTAAATAATCTTCTTTCTCCTTTTCTATCCGGTTTTTGAATGCAGAATAGCACAGTTACAGCTGTTATCAAAGTGTTTAGCAACATTATTAATGCCTTCATTGCAGGCAAATTTGCTCTTTTTCTTGATTTATCGAAGGCTTTTGACACAGTTGATCATGACATTCTTTTAAAGAGACAAGCCATCGTTGTTCTGTCTCTAAAGGAGTCCCTCAGGGGTCTGTACTGGGACCCATTTTATTTTTCTTGTTTATAAATAATATCTGTGATAACATTCTCAATGCTAGGTCTTTATAAAGATGATTCTGCCATTTATTGTCATGCATCATCTGCTTCACAAGCTCTTTAATACTAGCAATCAGCGTTCGATATTGTACAGTCTTGTCTGTGTTGACTTAAAATGATTTTAAATACAGATAAAACCAAATTAATGTTATTTTCAAATTCCAAAGCTCTACAAGGAATCGAATGAAATGACAGTGTGTAGTTATTTAGCCACTATTTAGCCGTCTTGTACATTAGTGTCTCATTTCTAAAACCTTCCCTTTCTAACATTGGAACGTCAATCAATTTTCTAAATGCACGCACTTGTTTATGTTGATGTTTCTAAACGTTTCAGATTATGTTTTTTAACATATGCCTTGATGACACATGTATGCATGCTTACTGGAATATATATTTACACTAAAATGTTGATTTCATAAATTGTTTTGATTTTGTCTCTACTTTTATGTGACTTTCTGTCTTTTCCATTTTTGTAGGTGGCAGATTTCAACTAGAAATTAAAATTCCAGAGACGTATCCATTTAATCCACCAAAGGTGAGTAAACACTGGGTTAAACGCTGGGTTAAACACTGGGTTAAACGCTGGGTTAAACGCTGGGTTAAACACTGGGTTATACACTGGGTTATACACTGGGTTATACACTGGGTTAAATGCTGGGTTAAACGCTGGGTTAAACACTGGGTTATACACTGGGTTATACACTGGGTTAAACGCTGGGTTAAACGCTGGGTTAAACGCTGGGTTAAACGCTGGGTTAAACACTGGGTTAAACACTGGGTTATACACTGGGTTATACACTGGGTTATACACTGGGTTAAACGCTGGGTTAAACACTGGGTTATACACTGGGTTATACACTGGGTTATACGCTGGGTTAAATGCTGGGTTAAATGCTGGGTTAAACACTGGGTTATACACTGGGTTAAACGCTGGGTTAAACGCTGGGTTAAACACTGGGTTAAACGCTGGGTTAAACACTGGGTTAAACACTGGGTTAAACACTGGGTTATACACTGGGTTATACACTGGGTTAAACACTGGGTTAAATGCTGGGTTAAACACTGGGTTATACGCTGGGTTAAACGCTGGGTTAAACGCTGGGTTAAACACTGGGTTAAACACTGGGTTAAACACTGGGTTATACACTGGGTTATACACTGGGTTAAATGCTGGGTTAAACGCTGGCTAATCTAGTTTAACTGTTGGTATCATATGGTAGATCAGGAGTGCTGTGAAGTTTGTGCAAACAATTTTATGCAGGAGCCTTCATACAAGTACAATAAAAACAAAGTTCAATGTTCTTCATAAGTCTTGTTTTATGAACAAATGATCAAAAACTAATACTTAAAACAAGAACAAATATCTACCAATGGAGTCAGAAAAACAAACTTAATTCTTAAAAAGTTAAGAATCAAACTTAAAAATTTGTTTGGCATTGCCAGATATTTGTTCTTGTTTTAAGCATAAAGTCAATTAATTTTTAATATATTTTACTTAATATCTGAAGTCATTTTGCTTCTCAAGTAAATTAATATTTAATATTTCGACTGGAAAACAAGATGGAAATACTGTGGAATATTTTACTGTAAAACAAGAGAAAAATATGTTTAGATATGGCATGTCTTTGCACAGGAACACGTGCATCACACACTTAAACGTTGAATGTTCCCGCGCACAACCACAGAAAACAAGACGCATGCCGACTGACAACAGCAACGTTTGAGGCGGCTCTGATTCATAATCTCATTTACAGCATAAAAACTGCTGAGTCGCATCTATAAGAAGCTTATTTACCTTCTTATTCTTCTACTTCTGTTGTCTGTGCACACGAACAATCATCTTTAGAGTGTGTTGTAGATTGTAGTGCAGATTTTTATTGCAACAAGATGCATTAATCCGCCAAATATTAGCGCTTTAGATGCATTTTGTATTTGCATTGTGATTCACTGAATTTAAACTGAGTCACATTGTGAGCTGCGTGCTCTGCTATTGACTGATGTTTTTTACTTTAGGTACTAATAATTCCACTTGTCCGCTGATGTTTTTCAGGTTCGGTTTATAACGAAGATCTGGCATCCCAACATCAGCTCAGTAACAGGTGCCATTTGCTTGGACATCCTGAAGGACCAGTGGTAAGATCTTACTGAACGCACTATATAGCTGTGAAGCAGCAGTGAACACTGAAACTGATGAACTCTCTGCTGTGTGTGTGTTTCAGGGCGGCAGCCATGACCCTCCGAACAGTGTTACTGTCACTACAGGCTCTTCTGGCCGCTGCTGAACCAGATGATCCACAGGACGCTGTGGTCGCCAATCAGGTATATAGAGAATTATGTATTTATTAGGATTAACCCCTTGAGATGAATCATCTTGTTTTCGGGGGGGTCCCACCATATAACAGTCACTACATATCAAAAACAAATGAACAATACATCTACAAACAACAAAACACAAACATTCATTGAAAAATAACACCACAAAGTTGAAATAATAACAAATAATACATGTATATGTGAGCTTGTGTTGGGAATGAGCAACAAAAAGTGGGCGTGCAAATAGTAAAGCAAAATCTCTAGTGGTTTTAAGAGTTTCTGTAGTGTTCAGAGTCCCCATGTGTGCTTAAAGTGGGCATGAAACAGAAGTTGTGCTCATCTTTTCTTCTCTATTGTGTCGTATATCCGAGTGAAACGCTTCAGGAACGAGAACAAATGTGGGTGGGGCTTGAGTTTGTCTGTGTGGAATTGATTGGATGGTTGTGGTTTGCTATTGGCTGATCTCATGTGAGTGACAGGTTGCCCCGCCCACATCATCAGAGAAGAGAAGAGATGCTGCGAGAGGAACTTATTCTCATTCAAGATTACGAGACATGAATTTAAAATAATAATGATGTGCACGGATAAATCATAAAAATAAATAAATAAAATATTTTTAAGGCCATACATTTTTTTAAATATCTTCAATGGTATTATCATACTCTTAATTATCATGATGTATTAAATTTGGCGACAGAAAGACAGGAATCATGATGCGTCCTAATGTGATTATTAAACTTCGAAAGACAATCTTTTTTTATTTAAATTTTTATTAATATTGAGCAAGGACGCATTAAATTGATTAAAAGTGACAGTAAAGACATTTATAATGTTACAAATGATCACTGTTACAAATAAATGCTGCTTTTTTGACTTTCTATTCATCATAATATAATCATAAGTGTTTCTTGATCATCAACTCATATTAGAGTGATTTGTGGAGGATCATGTGACACTGAAGACTGGAGTAATGATGCTGAACATCCAGCTTTGATCACAGGAATAAATTACAGTTTACTATATATTCACATAGAACACAGCTGATTTACATTGGAATAATATTACAGTATTTTACTGTATTTTAATCAAATAAATGCAGCTTTTGTGAGCAGAAGAGACTCTTTCAGAAACATTAAAAAAACCTCAAACTTTTTTGTACCATCGTAGTTTTACTATTGTTTATGACTGCAAACGTGTAATTCAGAAAGTTATGTTCTAGAATAAGAGATACTAATAACTCTACCATAATTACTAGCTAATATAAGGAAACAAGATTCTGCTTCATTTGGGTGTCAGGCTGATGTGGTCACTTCCTGTTTTCACTGTGTTTACTTCCTGTCTGCCAGTATAAACAGAACCCAGAGATGTTCAAACAGACGGCTCGACTCTGGTCACATGTTTACGCAGGAGCTCCCGTCTCCAGCCCAGACTACACACGCAAAATAGACAAGCTCTGCGCCATGGGCTTTGAGAAGGTGAGTAGCGAAACACACGCTTACTAAAAAAACACACTTATGAAAACAAAATGTTATTTTTGAATGTTCAGAATGTTTCAAAAAATATTTTTCTTGGTTATACGAATGTTAAGGGAACATTTCATTTTATCATTCTTCAAACATTATGCAAACGTTACTTTTGAACGTTCTGAAACAAGTAGAAACATTTAAAAAACGTCAGACGAACGTCCAATTTATGGATTTCAAAAAATGTATGCAAGATGTATAAATAATGTTATTGTGCTAACGTTCTGAGAACATAATTAAAAACCAGATAACATTGAATGATCTTTCTATTAATGTTACTGGAAGAAGGTTTGTCAGCTGAGCTTCTTCTGTTGCACTTTTATGCAAAATATTTGTTCAAAAAGCATGTACAAAAATCAGGGCCCTATGAACTCCTTTATATTTTCCCCCAAATTCCATTTTATTATTTTTGGACTCCTTTTTATTGGTTAAATTAAATTTTAGGAATCAGACAGCATGTCTAATTAATTGAAACCATGCAACTTAATCAATTTAAGAACAATTTATTAAAAGTTTAACAAAAAAGTATGTGTAGGTTTGAAATAGGTTTTATTAATTTTTCTCAAATTCCATTTGATGTTTATTTAAAAAATTTTAAACCAAATTCTGTGTTAAGGTTTCTGGATTCCATTTTATTGGTTTAAGTTTTAATAATCAAAAATCATGTATATTTAATTGAATTAATAAAAACAACAATTTATAAAATAACTAATTTTTATTTAAAAACAAATTGAAAAAATATTATAAATCATTTTTATTATTTATAAATTCCCCCTATAAATTCTGTTATGTATTTACATTTTTCTTGCAATCAAATAAAGGCATAAAACATTAATTTTAACCATATGATTAAACCAATATTACTTTTAATCATATAAATCATACAGAGTTTACATCTGTAAAATATTTCTGTCACAATTTCTTCAAGTTAAACTGAACTTTTATTTTGAGGTGTTGCTGTGAAGAGAGTTTCTGTGTGTTTGTGACAGTAGTTGTTCTTAAATGAAACAGTAAATGCTGATGAAGTGACTCAGAGCGGCTCTGGAGCTGAAGTTCATGCGTTCTCATCCTCATAGAGCTATACAGTAAATCCTGTTCCTGTTTTATGACTGGATTCAGTCCACGTTTTCCCGCATTGTGGGATCCATAGGGCCCTAACAAGTGCACATGCTCTGCTTTAGAAGCCACTAATGTGATTCTGCACACTATTTAGTCTGTGTAGTATTTCCTCCCGTCAGAATGCCGTGTGTTCCTCTGTGCAGAACGCAGTCATAGTGGCGCTGTCGTCGAAGTCCTGGGACGTGGAGACGGCGACAGAACTATTGCTCAGCAACTGAGTCCGACACGAGGAGCCAAAGCACCTGATCTGACACAATCACACTCTTTCTCTTCATCCTCCTGTTCTCTCTCCATCTTTTCCATTCCTTTACTCAACATAGTTCATCCCAAACTGAAAACGTCATGTTTATGTTGTTCTGAACCCGTATTTGTTCAGCAGGAGACGTTTAGCCGAATGTTCACGCCGCTCTTTCTGTATGAAGAGAGTGGCTGGTGATTTTGCAGTACAAATGCCGGTTTTTGAACAACATGAGGGCGAGGAAAAGATACGTTTACTTTCATTTTTGGGTGAACTGACTGTGAACTTTTCTATCTCTTTCTTTTGTTTACTTATTTTGGTTTGGATGTGCCTTTTTTCTTTCTCTCTTATAATCTTCATCATCATCATTTCCCTCAGAACGGTGCAGCAATCTGACTCCAGCCCGACTGTAGCCCCGCCCCCTCTCTCACACACACACACACACACACAATCAGCACTGCAGTCTTTCTCCCTGCCGCACAATCATTGGCTCTTTTATCTGGAAAACATTTTTAAAACTACAGTGTCAAACAGAACGACTTGAAATGGTACATTCACTCATAGATGTTAATCTCAAACATTCAAGACTGGAAAACACAAACACACACACACACACACAAGCAAATATATGAAAGACGAGTTCATCTGTAAATAAAGCTATTAAAGTCTGTATAAATTAAAGCAATGTGGCAATGCCTTTATTTATTATTGCTTTGTGGAATAGTGAAATAAACACTAGTTTCATGGCTGAGCATGTGATGTTTGGATGATCTGTGTTTGCATTGACTGCAGGTTCTGAGAGCACAAAATCATCACACAGATGTCTTTCTCTGAATATATGATCATGGAGACAGATCTTGGCATATATATATAGAGAGAGAGACTGCCGTTCAAAAGTTTTGGATTGATACGATTTTTAATGTTTTTAAAAGAAGTCTCTTCTGCTCCTTCAAGGCTGCATTTATTTGATTATAGAAAATACACACACAAAAAAACAGTAATATTGTGAAATATTATGACAATTTAAAATAACTTATTTATATTTTGATATATTTTAATATTTTCAGCATCATTACTCCAGTCTTCAGTGTCACATGATCCTTCAGAAATCATTCTAATATGATTTGATGATTAAGAAACATTTATTATTATTATCAGTGTTGAAAACAGTTGTGGACACTTTTTTTCTGGATTTTTTGTTGAATAGAAAGATCAAAAGAACAGCATTTATTTGAAATAGAATCTTTTGTAACATTATAAATGTCTTTACTGTCACTTTTGATCAATTTAATTAATTCTTGATGAATTAATGTATTCATTTATTTTATTTCTTTCCCCCAAAAAATAACATAAAAATTCTGACTGACCACAAACTTGTGAACGGTCGTGTTTAATGTTACGGAAGCTTTCTATTTCAGATAAATGCTGTTCTTTTGATCTTTCTATTCATCAAAGAATCCTGAAATAAAAATGTAAATAACTGATTTCAACACTGATAATAATCATAAGTGTTTCTTGATCATCAACTCATCATATTAGAGTGATTTGTGGAGGATCATGTGACACTGAAGACTGGAGTAATGATGCTGAAAATTCAGCTTTGATCACAGGAATAAATTACACTTTACTGTATATTCACATAGAAAACTGATGATTTACATTGGAATAATATTTAACAATATTACTGTTTTTCATTTTATTTTCATACAAATCATTTTTTCTCTCTAAAATCATCATTTCATCTGTTCACTTGTATTTCCGTTAATCAGCATCAGAGAACACATGCGACTGTGTCGTTGAATTATTGAACTGTTCACTTAAAGCGCAATGCTAGGCCTACTTCGTGTTACACGAATCGTGTACATCATGTGTGTGTGTGTGAGGGGTTCGGCTGACAGAAGAGTTTAGGAAGCTCTGGTCTAGTGGAGTTGAGGAGAGAGAGAGAGAAACTCGATCGCCTCCTGGAGGAGAGAGGAGGAATGACGAGGCTGAGCTGTGCTTTTCCTTTCTGCACTCATAGCGGACATAAGCCAAAGAGAACGATAAATGTAAGAAAATAAATAGAATTTGAGAAGATAAAGGAAAAAGCAACAGAGCTGAGCCTCGGTGAAGTGGATTATGTGAGTAATGAGGATGAAGCAAAAGCTTACAGCACCTGGTATTCCCAGGCGGTCTCCCATCCAAGTACTGACCAGGCCCGACCCTGCTTAGCTTCCGAGATCGGACGAGATCGGGCGTGTTCAGGGTGGTGTGGCCGTAAGCGGGAGACTTCGCCGAGAGAGGGGATTTAAAGAAGGACACCAGCACCTCTACACGTGACGTGGAGTAACTAAGAATAAATAAGGCCGTTGACTCGTCCCTTTTTCTTAAAAGAAAGAAAGAAAAAGCGCAAAAAGTGGTAATGATACCTTAATTGTTATGCATCCTAATGATATTGAATACAAATTTGTTAGTTGCCAAACATTAGTGAATATAGGCTATTACAGTCCAATTAAATATGAGTCAATATCATTTGTTTGTTTATATATTTAATAATTTTTAATAATTGATTTATATGCACGCGTTTGATCTTGAACTCGTATAAAAACTATACATTAAAATAATTAAATAAACAAAATATTATATTGACATATTTAATTGGACTGCAATATATTCATGGAACTGACACATTTGTATATCATTAGGATGCACTCATAATCTCCACTCTCAGTCCCTCACTGTAACCGCGCTTTTGCCTTTTTCATTCTTTCTTTTTTTAAGAAAACGGGACGAGTCAACTTTTCTTCTTAGTTACTCACCGTTATGGCACAGATGTTGTGAACGGAGTTGTCATTTGATATCTGTGTGTGTCACGTGTAGAGGTGCTGGTGTCCTTCTTTAAATCCCCTCTCTCTGCGGAGTCTCCCGCTTACGGCCACACCACCCTGAACACGCCCGATCTCGTCCGATCTCGGAAGCTAAGCAGGGTCGGGCCTGGTCAGTACTTGGATGGGAGACCGCCTGGGAATACCAGGTGCTGTAAGCTTTTGCTTCATCCTCATTACTCACATAATCCACTTCACCTTTGGGGATATTTAATTTTATTTTATCAATCAATAAATTTCTCTTGAAACAAACTTTGTTGTATTATTTTAATTTAATACTGTGAAGCTACTTTGATACAATCTGTATTGTGAAAAGCGCTATACAAATAAACTTGACTTGACTTGACCGAGGCTCAACTCTGTTACTTTTTCCTTTATCTTCTCAAATGTGATTTATTTTCTTACATTTATCTTTCTCTCTGGCTTTTGTCTGCTATGAGTGCAGAAAGGAAAAGCACAGCTCAGCCTCGTCATTCCTCCTCTCTCCTCCAGGAGGCGATCGAGTTTCTCTCTCTCTATCTCTCTCTCTCTCTCTCTCTCTTCTGGAGCCGCTCCTCTCCTCAACTCCACTAGACCAGAGCTTCCTAAACTCTTATTGTCAGCCGAACCCCTCACACACAGATAATTGACACGAAGTAGGCAGCATTGCACTTTAAGGTAACAGTTCAATAATTCACATATATATATATATATATATATATATATATATATATATATATATATTAGTGTTTACATTATTCACTAGTACCATGTTTTTTTTTTTGGACTATTTTTGGATATTATATTTTCAGACGGTACCATAATAATTTAAGCAATTTACAGTGACTTGCAAATTGTAATCAATACATGTGTTTGTATGAAAGTACCACAGTATGACACTGAGCTCTGGTCCTCTGGTTCCAGTCCAAACTGATCAGGATTCTCGGGTTCCGTCCGTTTTGTCGTGTTTCTGCTGGGTAGATGCATATCTTTCTTCTGAAAGCACGGATAAACTCCGTCACCTTCCCAAGCCACAGATCTCACACCGCTCTTTTAAAGGGATAGTTCACCCAAAAATTAAAATTAGCCCATGATTTACTCACCCTGAAGCCAACCTAGGTGTTTGACATTCTTCTTTCAGACGAATACAATCAGAGTTATATTAAACAATTTCCTGGCTCTTCCAAGCTTTATAATGGCAGTGAATGGCTGTTTCTGTTTTGAAGTTCATAAAAGTGCATCTATCATCATAAAAGTGCATCTATCCATCATACAAGTGCATCTATCCATGATAAAAGTGCATCTATCCATCATAAAAGTGCATCTGTCCATCATAATAGTGCATCTGTCCATCATAATAGTGCATCTATCCATCATAAAAGTGCATCTATTTATGATAAAAGTGCATCTATCCATCATAAATGTGCATCTATCCATCATACAAGTGCATCTATCCATGATAAAAGTGCATCTATCCATCATAAAAGTGCATCTGTCCATCATAATAGTGCATCTGTCCATGATAAAAGTGCATCTATCCATCATAAAAGTGCATCTGTCCATCATAAAAGTACATCTATCATCATACAAGCGCATCTATCCATCATACAAGCGCATCTATCCATCATAAAAGTGCATCTGTCCATCATAAAAGTGCATCTATCCATCATAAAAGTACATCTATCATCATACAAGTGCATCTATCCATCATACAAGCGCATCTATCCATCATAAAAGTGCATCTATCCATCATAAAAGTGCATCTGTCCATCATAAAAGTACATCTATCATCATACAAGCGCATCTATCCATCATACAAGCGCATCTATCCATCATAAAAGTGCATCTGTCCATCATAAAAGTGCATCTATCCATCATAAAAGTACATCTATCATCATACAAGTGCATCTGTCCATCATACAAGCGCATCTATCCATGATAAAAGTACATCTATCCATCATAAAAGTGCATCTATCCATGATAAAAGTGCATCTCTCCATCATAAAAGTGCATCTATTTATGATAAAAGTGCATCTCTCCATCATAAAAGTGCATCTATTTATGATAAAAGTGCATCTATCCATCATAAAAGTGCATCTATTTATGATAAAAGTGCATCTCTCCATCATAAAAGTGCATCTATTTATGATAAAAGTGCATCTATCCATCATAAAAGTGCATCTATTTATGATAAAAGTGGATCTATCCATCATAAAAGTGCATCTATCCATCATAAAAGTGCATCTATTTATGATAAAAGTGCATCTATCCATCATAAAAGTGCATCTATTTATGATAAAAGTGCATCTATCCATCATAAAAGTGCATCTATTTATGATAAAAGTGCATCTATCCATCATAAAAGTGCATCTATTTATGATAAAAGTGCATCTATCCATCATAAAAGTGCATCTATCCATCATAAAAGTGCATCTATTTATGATAAAAGTGCATCTATCCATCATAAAAGTGCATCTATTTATGATAAAAGTGCATCTATCATCATAAAAGTGCATATATCCATCATAAAAGTGCATCTATTTATGATAAAAGTGCATCTGTCCATCATAAAAGTGCATCTATCCATCATAAAAGTGCATCTGTCCATCATAAAAGTGCATCTATTTATGATAAAAGTGCATCTATCCATCATAAAAGTGCATCTGTCCATCATAAAAGTGTCTCTATCCATCATAAAAGTGCATCTATCCATCATAAAAGTGCATCTGTCCATCATAATAGTGCATCTATCCATCATAAAAGTGCATCTGTCCATCATAAAAGTGCATCTATCCATCATAAAAGTGCATCTGTCCATCATAAAAGTGCATCTATCCATCATAAAAGTGCATCTATCATCATAAAAGTGCATCTATTTATGATAAAAGTGCATCTATCATCATAAAAGTGCATCTGTCCATCATAAAAGTGCATCTATCATCATAAAAGTGCATCTATTTATGATAAAAGTGCATCTATCCATCATAAAAGTGCATCTATCATCATAAAAGTGCATCTGTCCATCATAAAAGTGCATCTATCATCATAAAAGTGCATCTGTCCATCATAAAAGTGCATCTATCATCATAAAAGTGCATCTATCCATCATAAAAGTGCATCTATTTATGATAAAAGTGCATCTATCATCATAAAAGTGCATCTATCCATGATAAATTGTGTCATGGCGGAGTGTAAATATCCGCAGTGTGTCGCATTACTCGCATAAGCATTTAGACTTAGAAGTGGAATCTGTATGTTCGTTTGACGCAGTTATTTTACTTTATAAAGTTTTAAATATGAATATTTTTCTTACACAATCGCATCGCTTCGTAGGATGACTTGAGGGTGAGTAAATCATGGGCTAATTTTAAAGTGAACTAGGATTCCCAGGGTAAGCAAGAACTGATAAGAATGTAAATGCGTCCGCCAAATGCATAATGTAATGTAAATGTACTACTCCTTAAACATCTATAAACCAAAGGCGCTCTAGACAGATGACCTATAGATTGCATGTCGCTCCCGTGTTATTTCAGGACACGGTAATGATGATAAAGGTGTTATTTCCGTCTCAATCCCACATCATCTCGGTTACCTGTCCGCGAGCCCACCTGTTGCGCGCATGATTGACAGCGGAATAGCGGCGCGTCTGGTTACGCGGAGCGACACGCGACACCCGGAGCTCCAGTGACGGCAGATCCAGCGCGGAACGGGGAGAGGAGAGCAGATCCAGCGCTGATGCTCCTGTGGGATCTCCTGTAGGATCTCTGCTCGGGGGGATGGAGAGGATCTGTGTGGAGATGCTGTTCTTCTCCGCGCTGCTGCTCGTTGAAGGTGAGACACATATTCTGACCAGATTATACATTCATATTAATATCAGGCTGGTTTGGTAGGCCTAGAGGTGGCTAGTTCAGCAATAGTTCTTCAAAGACAACACAAATAGTTCTAACGTTTCGTTGACGTTCCCATTAAGGTGTGAAAACGTCATTTTTGAATGTTCTCTGATCATTCGAAATTATTTTTTAACGTTATTCGAACGTTTAGGGAACATTCCATTTCAGTGTTTTCCAACAGTCACGTTACTTTTGAATTTTCTCTGAACGCCATGAGAACGTTTAGGGAACATTCCATTTCAGAACATTCCATTCCATTTGGCAAACATTATGGGAACGTTACTTTAGAATTTTCTCTGAACGTTCTGAAACAAATAATAATAAAAAAACAATAAATGTTCAACAAAAACTTTTTTTCTGGGTTACTGGTTAAGAAGTTTAATCAGGTTAGTTGCAAGTTTGTATTTTAACACACAGTAGCCTACAGTATAATGCTGATAAATGTTTTGTTTTCCAGTACAAATGTTAACATTATAAAATCAAGATTTACTTGAAAAGCAAAATAACTTTGTTTGATATTGTTTTGTTTTATGAAAAATATATTGAAAATTAAGTTAGTTTTTGCTTTTTAAAAAGTGTCAGTGGAGTCTGAAAAATAATAGTTTTCCCTTTGAATGAAGTTTATGTGTGTGGTGTATTACAGATATTTGTTCATGTTTTAAGCATAAACTTAGTTTATTTTAAAACTTGTCTTTTACTTAAATTGTTATTTAAACATTGTTTTATATCTAAATGTTTTAATATATTGCTTTTTCTTATTTTTTTCGCACAGCATGAGACTGGGGAAATGTGACACATTTTGTTCGTTGTTTTGTGTTGCGTCTTAAACTTTCAATATATTCTCACATTTATAAGCCATAAATTGGTTTAGAAATCTCAAATTGATCCCAAATGTTGTTACAACCAGCCCCATTAATCTTACAAGAAAACATGAATGTGTTATTATGAATATTTGTTGGCTCTTTGACAAAATCATTTTAATCAGCTTAAACAGGGAACGTTCACAGAACTTTAGTTAACGTTCTTCCAGTAACGTTAATAGAACATTCGTTCAAAGTTATCGGGTCAAAAACATTATTTATACAGTAATTGTTCATGGAGCTTTTTCCTGAAATGTTTTACTAGGATGTTTTTTAAATGTTTCTACTTGTTTCTGCATGTGTGTGTGTGTGTGTGTTCAGCAGCTCATTGTGCTCAGGGTCGATACGCACACAAACTCTTGAATGATCTGATGGAGAATTATTCCACCGCTCTACGACCAGTGGACGACACTGACAAAACCCTGAACGTCACGCTGCAGGTCACGCTGTCTCAGATCAAAGACATGGTCAGTATCTCTCCGTCAGTTCACTGGTTCATTCTGGGAAAAGAACTAGCCATGACATCATACACTCGGAAAAATAACGGTTCCAAAAGTGAGTTTTCGCAGCTGTCAATAATATGACATCATACACTCGTAAAAATGAAGGTTCCAAAGTGAGTTTTCGCAGCTGTCAATCATATGCCATCATACACTCGTAAAAAATTAAAGTTTCAAAAGTGAGTTTTCGCAGCTGTCAATCATGTGACATCATACACTCGTAAAAATGAAGGTTCCAAAAGTGAGTTTTCGCAGCTGTCAATCATGTGACATCATACACTCGTAAAAATGAAGGTTCCAAAAGTGAGTTCCAAAGAACCTTTCAGTGAACAGTACTTAAAAGAACCATTTTCCCTAGTCTGAAGAATTTTTTTTTTAAATGTAAGTATAAAATCTAACCTTTTTCACTCCAAAGAATCCTTTTGTGCAATGAAAAGGTTGAATATATATGAAACTTCTATACATGTTAAAAGTTCGATGCCAATAAAGAACCTTCAGTTAAAGAGTGCACATGTGATATAGCCATCTATAGTCTCTCTCTCAGCCACTCTCTCTCTCTGTGTCTCTAGTTGGCATCTAATATTAACAGCAGTCTGAGCGTCTCTAGTAACATCATTATAGCTAATGCTAGACACAGCAGTGCGTGCGAAAGGAGTAGAGAACGGAAAATGTGCATTTCAACGCTGCATTATTTCATCGCACATTAAAATAAAATAGATGGTTGATCAAACTCAACATCAGCTGTCCATCTCCGTCACTTACATTTTTTTTATATAGCTTTTTTTTTTACAATATAGATAGTTTCAAAGCAGCTTTACAGTGATAATAGGAAATGAATAATGGGAATAATAGCTGATAGGAAATGACCTCTGTGCAGGACGAGAGGAACCAGGTGTTAATCGCGTACCTGTGGATCCGACAGACGTGGAACGACGCCTACCTGAAGTGGAATAAAGACGAGTATGATGGTCTGGAGGTCATTCGCATTCCCAGCAGCCTCGTGTGGAGACCAGACCTGGTGCTGTATAACAAGTACGCCCGTACGTTCATGCACACGTTAGCTTTCCTCTCATTTTCCCCTGTTGACGTCTCTATACAGCTGCAGTATAAGAGCAAAGAACATACAACATCTAAAGAACCTTTTTCCACTATAAAGAACCTTTTTTACAAAGGAAAGATTCCATGATTCTTCATGGAACCATCGATGACAATAAAGAATGTTTATTTTTAAAGAACACCATGCTTTCACATCTTCATCTGTCTTCAGTGTGTAATGTTGCTGTTTGATCATGAAAAATCTCTGCAAAGTCACACAGTTCTTCTCTATATCAGTGTCAGTGTTTCTGAACTCCTGAAACGCCTCCATTGTAGTCTTGAGTTTCTTCCGGGAACGAACACGTCACAATATTCCTCATTATAATAATTAATACGCAGAATAAATGGGCGGGGCCTGGTTGAGTAAGTTAGTAGTGTGTTAAACTGGCGGTTATGGGAAGGGGCGGAACATTTCCCAAACACACTCGAAGTGCTCAACCAATCACAACACACTGATCCAGCCGACCAATCAGAGCACAGTGTGCTTTTCAGAAGGAGGGGCTTCATAGAGACGGTAACTAAACAGAGCGTTACTGACAGACTGGAAAAAGAGGAGCTGCAAAAATATGAAAAATAATGTGTTTTTGAACATTCAAGGATGAAAACATATTTTAGTAGACTAAAACTAAAATCAAGGCTTTGTAAAAGGGCATAATAGGTCCTCTTTAACTCGAATTCTCTCTCTGTGTGTTTTCCTCTTCTAAACACACACGTGTGCGCTGGCAGGGCGGATGATGATTCCTCCGGGCCGGTGGACACTAATGTGGTGTTGCGGTATAACGGCGAGATCACGTGGGACGCCCCGGCCATCACTAAGAGCTCGTGTGTGGTGGATGTCTCCTACTTCCCCTTCGACAGCCAGCAGTGCAACCTTACCTTTGGCTCATGGACCTACAACGGAAACCAGGTACAAACACCAAACACAGCTGCCAGGACAAGAAAGGGAAAACAGAGAGAGAAAAAGCACATTGTAGTGCTTTTAAATAATCACGTTTTCTTGAGATTTTTAGCTTTTAGTTTGTTTATAAAGGGTTTCTAAATAAAATGGGAAAATTTTGGTTGGCAAAGAACCCACTTTTTTTTATGTATGTGGTATTTTCCTAATAAAATAAATAACTGCATAACATATAATGTCCACTTAAAGGTACATTGTGTAATATTTAGGAGGATCTGTTGACAGAAATGCAATATCATATACATAACTATGTTTTCAGTGGTGTATAAAGACCTTACATAATGAACCGTTATGTTTTTATTAGCTTAGAATGAGCATTTCTCTCTACACACACCGCGGGTCCGCTTACATCCACATGTTTCTACGGTGGCCCTGAGCGGACAAACGCGTTCCGTCACTATGTTGTTCTTCGTGCAAAGTAGCTTCAGCTAAAGTCAGCGAATAAAACACTGACACAATGATGAACAGGTAACAATAATATTCGCAAAAACATAATTTTACTGAATAATTAAGTAAACATAATTTCTTAATTTATCTTTGTAAAGAAACCTCATTGCTACTCTCTGCTGTCTCAGACACCGACATCACTTCCTGTCAGCCACCGTAACTTCTGTTGGATGCAATTCACAACCTCACCACTAGATGCCACTAAAGATTACACACTGCACCTTTAAAATATATAGTATATAGTGTGTCATGCGTTATAAAGTCGTGACTATCTGGTCTCTAATCGGTCTCCTCCAGGTGGACATCGCTATGGGGATGGACAGCGGCGACCTCTCGGACTTCGTGGAGAATGTGGAGTGGGAATGTCACGGGATGCCGGCCACGAAGAACGTGATCATGTACGGCTGCTGCTCTGACCCGTATCCCGACATCACCTACACGGTTCTGCTGCAGAGGCGGAGCTCGTTCTACATCTTTAACCTGCTGCTGCCCTGCTTCCTCATCTCATTCCTGGCTCCTCTGGGCTTCTACCTACCCGCCGACTCGGGAGAGAAGGTTTCGCTGGGCGTAACGGTTCTGCTAGCACTCACCGTGTTTCAGATGATGGTGGCGGAGAGCATGCCTCCCTCCGAGAGTGTTCCTCTGATCGGTGAGTCTCTGATCTACTGATTAGCTGTTTTAGTGAGGGTCATATTATCATACATTTAATTATGTTGGCTTGACAGAAACAACGTACTGAAATCCCATTTAAGTTGCTTCATCTGAGACCAAATTTCAAATAATGTTTTAAATAATGCTAGCGACATGTTAAACATGCTAGCGACATGTTAAACCATGTTAGAAACATGCTATCAATGTGATAAATCACACTAGCAACATGTTAAACGCGTTAACGATGTTAAATCATGTTAGCAACATGTTAAATCATGCTAGCAAAATGTTAATTCATGCTAGCAATGTGTTAAATCGTAATAGCAACTTGTTAAACATGTTAGCAATGTGCCAATTCAAGGTAGCAACATGGTAGCAGAATGTTAAAACATGCTAGCAATGTGTGTTAAATCATGCTATCAGCGTGCAAATCATGTTAGCAACATGTTAAACCATGTAAGCAACATGTTAAACATGTTAGCAATGTGTTAAATCATGTTAGACAAATGCTAGCACTGTGGTAATTATGTGTTAAAATGTGTGTTAAATCATACCAGCTACATGATAGCAATGTTAAATCGTTAACAACATGCTAAATCATGTTAGTGACATTCCAACAATGTGCAAAATCATGCTAGCAACACGTTAAAACTTGCTGACAATGTGCTAAATCATGTTAGCAACATGTTAAAACACGCTAGCAATAAATATATATGTTATTATAAAGAGATTGTAAAACATGCTTTATATATATTTGTGTGTCAACAATTAAATTCAAACTTCAAGCTTTTAAAAGTTATTTCAAACTTTCAGGCACATTATGCCAATAAAACAGCCAACTGGCGAAAAACCTTTTACTCGATTTTGACTTCTGATAGTATGCTATTCTGAACACAGCAAATTAGTGTCTGTATCTGAGTGTGAACGTGCTGAGATCAGATAGACAGTGTATATTTTAAAAGACAAAATTTACGCAGAACTCTGTCTTTCTCCGCTAGGTAAGTACTATGTTAAAGGCTACATTCTAGGTTAAATCATGCTAGCAACATGTTAACAAAATGTTAAAACATGCTAGCAATGTGCTAAATCATGCTAACAACGTGCTAATCATGTTAGCAACATTCTAATTAAAAGATAGCAAGAAAGAGATTGACTTTCAGCTCTGTCTTCCTTTGCTGGTAAGTACTATGTTTATTAAGGCTACGTTCTAGGTTAAATCATGCTAGCAACATGCTAGCAATGTGTTAAAACATGCTAGTAATGTGTTAAATCATGCTAGCAACGTGCTAATCATGTTAGCAACATGCTTATTAAAAGATAGCAAGAAAGAGATTGACTCTGAGCTCTGTCTTCCTTCGCTAGGTAAGTACTATGTAGCGACGATGACTATGATCACAGCGTCCACTTCTCTGACCATCTTCATCATGAACATTCATTTCTGTGGAGCGGAGGCCAAACCGGTGCCGTACTGGGCCAAAGTTCTCATCATCGACTACATGTCCAAGATCTTCTTCGTCTACGAGGTCGGCGAGAGCTGTGCGTCACCGTTCGGAAAGTCGGAAGAATCCGAGCCCTTCATTCGCAAACACAACAAGAACCTCAAAGAGAAACCAAAAGGAGCTCCGCCTCCCTGTTGCCCCGACGACGAGAAACCGGCCGCATTCCATCTGACCTTTAACCCCTGTGTTTACTGCAGTTGCCGTGGCAACGGCGGAATTCTCGGGTGCGACCCGAAGCTGGTTTGGAATGTTGAGTATATCGCGAACTGCTTCCGCGAGCAAAAGGCCACGTGCCTGAAAGTGGCCGAGTGGAAGAAGATCGCCAAGGTGATGGACCGGTTCTTCATGTGGATATTCTTCATCATGGTCTTCCTCATGAGTATCCTCATTATCGGTAACGCACCTTAACACCGTGTCCTAACCAGACGCCTAAACAAACAAATAATTTGTCTGTCCACACTAGACGCGACTGCGAGATGCGTCAAAATCAATCAAAACCCACAGCCAATCAGAACAGCGTGTGGGCGGAGTCTTGTGGCACCAGAGAGTAATCTTGACGGCACTTGCAAGAAAATGGATAAGTAGATACATAATCAAATTCACAAATATTACACAATTTAAACATTATTATACATAGGCTACTGAGTTACTAAAACAATCTTTGTCAAATAGGAATACACTTGTTTGTTCACAGT
>NC_138732.1:2301430-2303930 GCF_965113295.1 Leuciscus leuciscus | reverse complement strand
AAAATAAATTAAAATTTGATTTAATTAAAATAAATAAATAAATAATTAATACATTAGAGTAAAATAAATGGATTAAAATAAATAAAATTTGATTTAATAAAATAAATAAACAATTAGAGTGAAATAAATTGATTTAATAAATTAAATTTGATTTAATAAAATAAATAAACAAATAAATAATTAATACATTATATTATCAATAATATTTGATTTAAATAAATTAATACATTACATTGATCGATTAAAATAAGTAATACAATTTGATTTTAATAAAATAAATAAATAAATACTTTAGATAAAAATAAATAAATAAAACTAGATTTTAATAAAATAAACTAATAATAAATTAATACTTTATATGAAAATAAATGGATGGAAATAAATCAATAAGATTTGATTTTAATACACATAAATAGCTGTGTTTTGTTTATGTATTTTCAATGACGATTACATTGCAACACTTTCCATTAGAGTGATTCCTTTAGCTGATGTTAGTTAATTATTAATACATTACAGCATTTATTAATCTTAGTTAATAAAAGCACAGCTGTTCATTGTTAGTTCATGTCTGCTCAGGACAGGTCCATTAAATAACATTAACAGATACAACTTTTGATGTTAATAATATATTATTAAATGTTGAAATTGACACCAACTGAGATATTAAATGTTTTAGGATTATTTTTCACTGTTAGCTCATCTTAACTAATGTAGTTGTTAACAAATGGAAGTTTATTGTAAAGTGTAAATAAAATATACTACATATTTGGACACTAGTGTCTGGACAATATTTTGCATTAGATCAAGATCTGTCTCTCTTTATCTTTTTATCAAATGTTTTATTGGTAAAGTGTGTTTGTGCATCTTTCTTTACAATAAAAATGACATTTATTTCATTTTTTTTTCAATGCAGTGACTTGGGTTTCCAAATACATCTGAGACCGAAATGATTGAAATGAAAATAAATGGATTAAAAATAAATAAATAAAAATGTATTTAAATACAATAAATTAATAATAAATGAATACTTTAGATTAAAATAGATTAAAATAAATAAATAAAATAAAATTTCAATAAATAAATAAAAACTACATTGTGTTTTATGTATTTAAAATGACAATTACATTGCGACACTTTCCATTAGAGAG
Source organism: Leuciscus leuciscus (assembly GCF_965113295.1). Lineage (NCBI taxonomy): Eukaryota > Metazoa > Chordata > Actinopteri > Cypriniformes > Leuciscidae > Leuciscus > Leuciscus leuciscus. The sequence goes on along the minus strand of NC_138732.1, from coordinate 2,302,782 downwards.
ATTCCATCAGGCTGTATCTGTCTCTCTTCATCTTTTTATCAGATGTTTTAATGGTAAAGTGTGTTTGTGCATCTTTCTTTACAATCAAATGACATATTTAGTCAGTGCAGTGACATGCAGACTTGGGTTTCCATTACATTTGAGACTGAAATGATTCTCTGCTCGCATTCAGCGTCTGAGCTTTGTATTTATAGAGTGTTTGATTGTTGGTTTGATCAGGATGGTCAGGAAAGGAGCATCTTCTGCGCAGCGTTCATCCAAACATGGCCCTCAAACCTCGCGTCTCAAGCGTCTCTCTCTGCTGGATCCGGGCGCTCCAGAACCTCCTCCGCTCCAGATCGAGCCGTCGGATCCTGATGACCGGGTGTACCTGCACGCGGCGGCCATCTTTCAGAACACACACCTGGAGAAACCCGCGTCTCAGAGGCTCATCAGCTTCGGGAACAGGTCAGAGGTCAGCGTGCCTGAGGTCAGCGGCGAGGCGTCTCAGCGGTTAGCGTACAAGCTCGCTTTCAACACGCTCAAATGTAAGTGCCAAGCATGTTTCCCACACTAATGAGGAGAAGCGTCTCAGGTTATGACAACTAAAAGCAGATCTAGGGCTGGGCAACCATTAATCACCATTAATCACACCCAAAATAAAAGTTTGTGTTTACTTAATATATGTGTGTGTAGTGTGTATAATCATTTTGTATATATAAATACACACACATGCATGAATATATTTAAGAAAAATGTGTTATTAATACACTACCGGTCAAAAGTTTGAGATTTTTTATGTTTTTAAAAGAAGTATCTTCTGCTCACCAAGGCTGCATTTATTTGATTAAAATTACAAAAAAATACAGTCATATTGTGAAATATTATTCCAATGTAAATCATCAGTTTTCTATGTGAATATACAGTAAAGTGTAATTTATTCCTGTGATCAAAGCTGAATTTTCAGCATCATTACTCCAGTCTTCAGTGTCACATGATCCTTCACAAATCACTCTAATATGATGATTTGATGATCAAGAAACATTTATGATTATTATCAGTGTTGAAAACAGTTGTGGACATTTTTATTTCATGATGCTATGATGAATAGAAAGTTCAAAAGAACAGCATTATCTGAAATCTAAAGCTTTTGTAACATTAAACACGACCGTTCAAAAGTTTGTGGTCAGTAAGAATTTTAATTAGATTTTTGGGGGAAATAAATAAAATAAATCAATACTTTTATTCATCAAGGATGAGTTAAACTGATCAAAAGTTACAGTAAAGACATTTATAATGTTAGAAAATATTCTATTTTAAATAAATGCTGTTCTTCTGAACTTTCTATTCATCAAAGAACTTTGAAAAAAACT
>NC_138732.1:2293930-2296430 GCF_965113295.1 Leuciscus leuciscus | reverse complement strand
TGATGAAGACCAGCACTGAGGCTTCTGGGCCCGTCTCTATCACTCGCGTGATACTCCAGCTCTTATCTGATTGGCTGGCAGCTGAGCTTTGGCCACGCCCACACACAGTGCTGCTTCATTAATGATGATGTGCTCCACTGGAGGTCATTTGTTTTCTCCGATGTTCATTTTAAATGTTTGAACACAATTAATTGTGTAATGAGTCAAAGATCAGAAGGTTAATGACTGTAGCAACACAAGACATGAATCAGAGAGATTTCCTCATGCATTAACACCCTGTGTGTGTGTGTGTGTGTGAGTGTGAGTGTGAGAGAGAGTTAGTGTGTGTGTGTGTGTGTGTGTGTGTGTGAGAGAGAGAGAGAGAGAGGAAGGTAGAGATCATGTTTGTGAGTGTGAGTGTGAGAGAGAGTTAGTGTGTGTGAGAGAGAGAGAGGGAGGTAGAGATCATGTTTGTGAGTGAGTGAGTGTGTGTGTGTGTGTGTGTGTGTGTGTGTGAGTGTGTGTGTGTGTGTGAGAGTGTCTGTCTGTCTGTGAGAGACACACCCGTCGCTATGGGCGGGCCATAGGGGGCCCCCCCACTTGAGCCACAGATCTCTTAAAAAAATTACTTTAATTTTAATTTTATATGATCATAGTTGCTAATTTTGCGTTGCATTAATGTTGCATTCTTTATCATTAAAACATTAAAAATATAAAGGATCCATTTGCGATCCATTCCATTCTGAATAAACAAACAACGCAGTTTACATGCTTCGTCGTTGTTGCATTATTCATTAAGATAATAATTAATAAATGCATGCACAATTATCCGTGAACTTGATAAATGTTGATAAATGTTTTACTATGCACAAACAAATGCCTTTCAACTTATGTGTGCAAAATTCAGAATTAATTGAATGTGCAGCAGTTTGTACAAATAGAGAGTCTGTAGGCCTACTATACTGGTGTAGCCATTCAACACACTCAGGCGTATTTAGTGTCATATTTGTTAAAATATTATAATGTTATTTTTTTCCATCTATGTTGATTATGAAAAGTGAACAGCACGAGTGAGATAAGATGCGCAATATATCGGGAGACATGGAGCGGGTCAGACATGATTTTGACCACTTTCTTTAAAGTGAATTTCGTTTTGTATAAATTGTATCTTAATTTTTATCTTTTTTTTTATCAACCAATTGCCTGGATTTAATAAATAAGAATATAGCAGACGATATAAATCATGACATGGAGGCGCGGTCACTGGCATTGCTCGTGAACTGGAGCGCATCTCATCATAAATTAACCGAAACTCAGACATGAGAAATACATCCTATCTAAAGAAAGCTACAAACGAAACAATTCAAAATGAAAAGAAATAGGCTACTATGTAATCCATGATGTGCATTTCTCTCTAGGCTATAGGTGCGTTCACTACGGAGATGCCGATCGTCAACTTCATCTTTGCAGCCGACACTGACACAGAAAACACTAGTTTATGAATAAAAATCAATGCACGCGTCACCGGATTTACAAATGCACATCTTGCTTGTTGCACGCACACATATGTCAAAACAACGAGATATTATGTTGAAATAACATTATTAATAATAATAAATCTTTAAGAATATTTGATTGAGTGCTGAATGTTGTGCTTGTTCAATTTAATAAAATGAATACTTTCATTGGTACAATTAAAATAATTGAATATGTAAAAACAAATATTGCATCACAATAAGTGTAATTGTGATTGTCAAAACATTTGGTAACTAAATAGAATTTTATGAAGTTTAGTGACAACATGTTACAATGTTTACATTGTACAATGACTGGTAGGATACAGTTTTTATTATTGCTTGACAAAAATTTCAAGATTTCAATTCCATTCTTGTGATTTGATTCCGATTTTGATTCAATATTGACTACTTTGGATACATGTTTATTTTAAATTTTATTTAAAAAAATAATCTCACCTAATGCTGTAAACATAGAGGGCCCAATCTGCTGGTATTATTAAAGGTTAAAAATAACAAATGAAATTAAATATAATGCAGTTTTTGTTATAATAACAATTATTTAATGACATAAGTAAAAATATAATAAATATGTAATATAGTGCTCAGCAAAATCTCCTCTCTAGCTATTTTTTCTGTTCAATTAACATGCTATGGTCATTAAATGGCTTTCCTGAGGAAAATGTAACGTTATGTGACATAATTGTTCTCCTGCTATTATATATTGACCTCTTTCCGTGGTTGAAAAACACTAATTGGTCGATATTATGTATACTTTCGGTAAGTTGTACTGCATCTTTAAATAAAAGAGTAACAGATGATGGGTTCACGTGCACTTGAGCTGAGACACTCAGCGATCTGTCACGTCACATTTACAAGCGCCAAACGTATTTTTGTCTGAATTTCGTAATAAAATTGACGGAATCTAAGAGCTGATAATTAGTTTAATATTAAAAGTACCTCTTTGCTCCGCAATTTTTCTGTGCGTGAGAAAATGGATGTGTGGC
>NC_138732.1:2256430-2288930 GCF_965113295.1 Leuciscus leuciscus | reverse complement strand
AGTGTCTCAACTGAAAAAAAACGCAACGCTGCCAAAACGCTCTCAAGCGCCCATAGCTAGGTGGACACACGGTGGACACACGGCCTTAGGAACGTTTTCCTGGTTGCGTTCGCACCGCCAGTAGGAACTCTGAAGTGACGTGAGCCGCGCTTGTTGTTGGGACTTTTATTTTGACGGCGCTGAGAACGACTGAACACACAGCGCTCGCATTCTCCATGTTCATTAGTTTACGATCTATCTAACACTCCTGTCTCATATGTTATTAGATAGAACTGTCATTCATAGAAAGTAGACAGTGATGAAGAGTTATTAGCGTATGGCGTGTGGTTGATGTCCAGTGTTGCTGAGCAGAAACACATAATCATGTTTCTCTTGATTCCCTCAAAGTTGTGTTGGATTTTCTCCTCGCCGTAAAGATTATGAGGCTCATCCATCAACGTTTTCCATGTTCGTAGAGTTAGTTTGTGGAGTAAATATAAAGGCTATAATCTGTGTGTTTACACAGCCTTTTCCAAAATGGCGGGTGCTGGTGTTTCACGTGCGTTCGGCCAATCAGCGAACACTACCGTTACGGTAGTGCGTTAGTTTATAGTGCGTTCAAGTCCTCCTGGGAAGTTCGTACGTACGAGGTGGGAAGTCGTGTTTACGATGGCATGTCGAGTCACTTTCGTCGTAGTAAGATTCTTAAAGCAAGGTTCTTAAATTCTAGTTCTAGAAAATGAAGAACAAAGATTTGCATCAGGTGTGCTTTGCTTTTTTATGTTTTTAGTTCATTTATGAAGCCACTGCAAACTTTATCGTTACATATTACATTGTTATTTTATAATGCCATCATATTCTGTGCAGGCAATCGGTTCACTGCGCTGTGAATAGAAAAGCCTGACAATATCACGGCTAAATACCTGTAAGTACTGTGGTATTCCGCCATGTTTCTCACTGACACGCACACAACTCGTAAAGCCCTGGGGCCGGTTTCACACAGATAGACTTTGACTGGCTTAGATATAGTAGATAGTCAGACTTCAGATAGACATCTAAATCAGACCGTTGCACAAAGCACTTAAGACTCTGACTATCTTAAGGAGGACTACACTGCAATGCATTCTGGGTAAAATAAGACACTTTTCAAAACAAAAAAACATGGCGGATCGAGTAAGCACATTCAGCCGCTCAGTGCAGTTTACCCCAGCGGAAGAGATGTGTTGGAGGAGTATAACAGTTACAAGGACATTTTACTTGGGAAATTTTGCGGAGAATGAAGTAACAAGAAGAAATGTTTAAATTATGAGCCATTTTCCCTTTTCTTTTGGCTGTTTGTAATGTAACTGATTGTTACTGCTGGTTGCCAAGGTAACAGAGTCTTAGACCTGAGTTAGCCTGGGGATAAGGTGTCTAATTAAGTCAGTCTTTATTTTTGTGAAACAATCTAACTTTCATTAGACTAGTAGTAGAGCACATTATAGACTCGTCTAACACTATAGACCGCTCTAAAATAGCTTTGTGAAACCGGCCCTGGGACTTAAAGAAAATCCTGACATATTCAAGACATTGTTGTGGCGTTTATGTGCGTTCAACTCGTAAATACGATCTATACGAGATGACTTGAACGCACCATTAGACCCGACTCTGGAGTATGAGTAAATTAGTTCCTCCAAAGGAGTTCCTAGTTCCTGCGGTGCGAACACACACACACCAAAATCCGGGAACTTCCGCCAATAGTTTAGGAACTATGAAAAGGTTCCTCTGGTGCGAAAGCCCCTTCAGATCTTCAGTTAATAATACGTCTGTTTCATTTTAAATGCAGGGATTTTTGTCTTGTTTTTCCATCACGAGCATCAGGTTTATTTTTTTGACCCCACTGGGAGATATTTGTTCTTGTTTGAAGTCGTTTTGCTTCTCCAGCGAATGCTGAGATATTTGTACCGGAAAACAAGACTAATATACTGAGGGAGAACATGGTGTTTTGCCCCGGGGTTTGTTTTCTTCTCCTTCTCTTGTATTGCCGTATGATTTTCCACTGAAATTATTTATTGTATATGAGGTAGAAGAAGAGAATGTGTTTGTGTGAGGGTGATTTATAGTTCAGATGTGGCATTATTCTGGTTCTCCCCTGTTTAACCTCCATTCTGGGGTGACCAGTCTTATTTATTGTGTGTGTGTGTGTGTGTGTGTGTGTGTGTGAGAGAGAGGCTGTAAATTTCACTGAGTTGCAGACAGATCCAATCACCAGCACTGGAGGTCACACACACACACACACACACACACACACACACACACACACACACACACACACACACACTGAGTCACAAACACACTTGCACACACAGACACACGCTAACTCACACACACACACACACACACACACACACACACACACACACACACACACACACTGAGTCACAAACACACTTGCACACACAGACACACACTAACTCACAAACACACTCGCACACACACACACACACACACACACACACACACAAACTAACTCACTTACAAACACAATCACACACACAAACTATCTCACTTAAAAAACATACTCACACACTAACTCACTCACACACACACACACTCACTGACTGACTCACAAACACGCTTACACACACACACACACACACACACACACACACACACACACACACACACACACACACACTCACTGACTGACTCACAAACACTTACACACACACACACACACACACACACACACACACTAACTCACTCACACACACACACACACACACACACACACACACTTACACACACTAACTCACAAAAACACTCGCACACACACACACTAACTCACTTACAAACACAATCACACACACTCACTAACTCACTTAAAAAACATACTCATACACTAACTCACTTACAAACACACACACACACTAACTCACAAACACACCCTCACACACACACACACACACGCTAACTCACTTACAAACACACAATCACTCACACACGCTAACTCACTTACAAACACACAATCACACACACAAACTATCTCACTCAAGCACACAAACACGCACTCTCTCTCACAGTCACACACACATACACACACACTCACACTCACTCACACACCGATTTCTCCACTCCATCTTGTTGCTCTTGGCTCACATTTGACACTTAATTTCATCATCTCTCTCTCACTCTCTCTCTCTCTCTCTCTCTCTCTCTCTCTCTCTGTGTGTGTGTGTGTGTGTGTAGTTTTGAGGAGGTCAGGGAAGTGTTACGCACATCAGAGTTTTCGTGTGTTAAATCTGTGGGACAGCTGGAAGGACGGAGCTTCTGTAGAGACACACACTGTCAGGATCTGCTGGTGTTTCCCAACAGCATGAAGAGGGAACTGACCAACACCAGATTACTGAGCGACTGCAGGCTCGTGCTCCAGGTACACACATTTATCCGATAAATAATCGACATATTACTTCATATTATCTACATATTTATATTGCACAATAAACCCAGAGAGGGTGATCAGTAGCGATGTTCCATTCTGACATTTGTGGAATCGACATTTGTGGAATTCTTGTTGTTTGGGAAGTTGCGTTCATTATAGGCTCTAGTCGTGTTTTATTTCGCCATTATCATTGGCTGGTTGAAAGAAAACGTAATAAAAATAGGTAGCATTTTATTTTAAATACAAATTAAGATAAAGAACCTCATGTCAGGCAACTATTAGCTCTTCAAGTAGTCCAAGCGGTGCTCAAAACCTTTCCGTTTCATCACCAAATCATGTTTTATTATAACGAACCTGCAAAAGAACCTGTTTGCAGAAATTAATCAGACCTCCAATCATTATTAGCAAGCGAGAGGCGAATTAATGATTAGCACTGTTGGACTGAAAAAGAGTCGATTCTCTTTGATTGAATTGATTCCAACGCCTCGGAATTGATTATTTTTGGAATTGACTCCCAGCCCTAGTGATCAGGATCAGGACTGCGTTCCAGTCCACTTTTAGACATGCACTTGCGAACTTCCCTAAGCACTTCCCCTCGGAGGAATCTCTGCCACCATTTTGAAGTGCGTTCCACTTCGTGAAGTGGACGAGGGAAGTTTATATGGACAGACCCTCGTTCCCTCGATTCTGACCGAGGGAGCGAGTCTACTTCATATGTACACTTCAGGCACCTATATGTCCCACAATGCAGTACGACTGTGACGTCACCACATACCTCGTCTAATCACCAGCACAACAGACAACTCTATGATATATTAATTATATATTTTTTTGTTTAAAACAACCCAAACACACCTATATACATTTGGATGCTGCATTAAAGGTGCTCTAAGTGATGTCACGCGTTTTTTAGGCCAAAACATTTTTTGTCACATACAGCAAACATCTCCTCACTATCCGCTAGCTGCCTGTCCCCTGAACACACTGTAAAAAAACGCGGTCTCTGTAGACACCACAGGCTCGACAAACGGCAACAAAAACAAACTGGGCTCACCCGCACCATGAAACACAACAAACAGTGCTCCAGCCAATCACCGACAAGAAGTATTTGAGGGGTGTGGTTTGGAGGTTAGTGCACGTGCACATGAAGGGGGTGTGGAGGAGAGAGAAGCATGAAGAGGGAAGTTTGAATTATGGCCGACACACTGACACGACTAAAGAGACGACGTTCCGATGAACAAATTGCAAAGAAGAGGGACAAGGATAAGGAACGCGCAAAGTCCCGAATTTACATCGGAAAAACCCTCGAAAGGTGGCGAGAACGCCGCCGGCAGAAGGGCTTCCAATCAGACATTCAGTTGCTCTGTTTTTGCAGAACAGGTAAATCCATTTTTCTTTCTAAACTGACGTTCATGTTCGCCAAACCAACACAAGGATGTAATTAGCTAGAACTATGCAGTCAGCGTTAACTTTGGTGAATACAACATATATGTTTCTAGCAGCTAGCGATCAATCTCTATTGTAAATGGTCAAACAAATTCACAGTAGGGCGACAATTTGTGTGAATGATTGTTTTCACCCACGGTTTGTTATGGATTTGAATGTTCATTTATAGGCTATTGACAACTTTGACTAAATTTGTTTACGCCGCCGCCGTTGTTTATGCTCACTGGGAAACGCGAAGCTAACGTTATCTTGCTATTATTGCGTCCTTGTATGGGAGCTATAGTTATAGTATAACCTCAGGTGGCGAAACGATTTTAAGACAATGTTTCTCTTTTTCTGCATTCTGTTCTGCAATATATAAAAGCATTTATCTAACTTGGTGACATTACACATTGAATGAAGTATCAGTAAAACTTAACTTTGTTTTTAGTGATTACTTTGACTTTCCTTTATGCCGGAAGGGAGGGGAGGAGGGAGGAGACGGGATGAGGAGGAGGGAGGGTCTAGCTAGCCTCCATTTTGTTTGACAACAATTCGAATGTCAACACTCCCGGCATCACTTAGAGCACCTTTAAACAAATTCTTAAAGGAAAAAAAAAAAAGTAAATAATAAATAAACTCTATTCAAGTGATCAAGGGCTGTTCCAGTTCAGCCCGCCGCAGTTTCCGTCAGTAGTGGGCACTCGTGCAACATAAGCAATGACGTACATCCGAGTGAACGAGACGGAGGGAAGTTAGCGAGTGAAGGGCATGACAATTTTGGACTGGAAGGCAGCCCCAGTGTGTGATACAAGACAGAGGAAACGAGCGCCTCAAATACCCGGATGAGTCCCATCCCATTATACATCATCAGCGAATCAGTGACCTCGTAACACCGTGTCCTAACTACACGCGACGCGCGATAAAAGGTTATTTTCCATGTTAATCAGAGTGTCCTATCCAGCCGTGACGGCGACACGCTACGATTCTGTTTTAGAAACGGTTTCTATTTTTCTGCGACGTCGCGCTGGAACAACAAACACAAAGTGTGGCGATGATAATCTCAGGTACTGTTTATGTGCTTTATTTAATGTTAAAAGCGTGTAATGTGACTCTGAATATCATTTAGTGCTCCAGCTTTGAAGCTGTAAAAGCAACAATGGATAATTCACCTCAGATCTTCAAATTAAACAAATGGAAACAAGAACGTTCAAACTGTGAACAAACAAGTGTATTCTTTGACAAAGATTGTTTTAGGAACTCAGTAGCCTATGTATTTTAATAATGTTTAAATGGTGTAATATTTGTGAATTTGATTATGTAGCTACTTATCCATTTTCTTGCGAGTGCCGTCAAGATTACTCTCTGGTGCCGCGAGACTCCACCCACACGCTGTTCTGATTGGCTAACTCCGCCCACACGCTGTTCTGATTGCCTGACTCCGCCCACACGCTGTTCTGATTGGCTGTGGGTTCTGATTGATTTCGACGCATCTCGCAGTCACGTCGCGTCTAGTGTGGAAAGACAAATTAATTGTCGCTGGAATCTTATCGCATTGTTAACCAGCAAATCTGGTTAGGACACGGTGTAATGTTGCGAAAGACCCATAGGCCTCAACCACGGGAAAAAACGAGATATTCTCCAATGATTTTAACCAATAAAAAAATGATTGCAGCTTTCAGACACGATTATCTTCACCTTTTTTATAGTTTATTTGAGGCCGCTTCTGTGGCGTAATGTTAATGACAAATGTCGAGAGCGCATCCAAGTGATGCGCGAGCACAACTCTCTCAACTCGCGCTCGCAGGCGTATTTACTTCACTCTCGCACTAAACTGGACGCGCTCGCAGGCGTATGTACTTCACTCTCGCACTAAACTGGACACGCTCGCAGGCATATTTACTTCACTCTCGCACTAAACTGGACGCGCTCGCAGGCGTATGTACTTCACTCTCGCACTAAACTGGACGCGCTCGCAGGCGTACTTCACTCTCACACTAAACTGGACGCGCTCGCAGGCGTATGTACTTCACTCTCGCACTAAACTGGACGCGCTCGCAGGCGTATGTACTTCACTCTCGCACTAAACTGGACACGCTCGCAGGCATATTTACTTCACTCTCGCACTAAACTGGACGCGCTCACAGGCGTATGTACTTCACTCTCGCACTAAACTGGACGCGCTCGCAAGCGTATTTACTTCACTCTCACACTAAACTGGATGCGCTCGCAGACGTATGTACTTCACTCTCGCACTAAACTGGACACGCTCGCAGGCGTATTTACTTCACTCTCGCACTAAACTGGACGCGCTCGCAGACGTATTTACTTCACTCTCGCACTAAACTGGACACGCTCGCAGGCGTATTTACTTCACTCTCACACTAAACTGGATGCGCTCGCAGACATATGTACTTCACTCTCGCACTAAACTGGACACGCTCGCAGGCGTATTTACTTCACTCTCGCACTAAACTGGACGCGCTCGCAGGCATATTTACTTCACTCTCGCACTAAACTGGACGCGCTCGCAGGCGAATGTACTTCACTCTCACACTAAACTGGACGCGCTCGCAGGCGTATGTACTTCACTCTCGCACTAAACTGGACGCGCTCGCAGGCATATGTACTTCACTCTCGCACTAAACTGGACGCGCTCGCAGACGTACTTCACTCTCACACTAAACTGGACGCGCTCGCAGACGTATGTACTTCACTCTCGCACTAAACTGGACGCGTGCGCAGACGTATGTACTTCACTCTCGCACTAAACTGGACACGCTCGCAGGCGTATTTACTTCACTCTCGCACTAAACTGGACGCGCTTGCAGGCGTATGTACTTCACTCTCGCACTAAACTGGACGCGCTCGCAGACGTACTTCACTCTCACACTAAACTGGACGCGCTCGCAGACGTATGTACTTCACTCTCGCACTAAACTGGATGCGTGCGCAGACGTATGTACTTCACTCTCGTACTAAACTGGACACGCTCGCAGGCGTATTTACTTCACTCTCGCACTAAACTGGACGCGCTCGCAGACGTATGTACTTCACTCTCGCACTAAACTGGACGCGTGCGCAGACGTATGTACTTCACTCTCGCACTAAACTGGACACGCTCGCAGACGTATGTACTTCACTCTCGCACTAAACTGGACGCGCTCGCAGGCGTATGTACTTCACTCTCGCACTAAACTGGACGCGCTCGCAGGCGTATGTACTTCACTCTCGCACTAAACTGGACGCGCTCGCAGGCGTATGTACTTCACTCTCGCACTAAACTGGACGCGCTCGCAGGCGTATGTACTTCACTCTCGCACTAAACTGGACGCGCTCGCAGACGTACTTCACTCTCACACTAAACTGGACGCGCTCGCAGACGTATGTACTTCACTCTCGCACTAAACTGGACGCGTGCGCAGACGTATGTACTTCACTCTCGCACTAAACTGGACACGCTCGCAGGCGTATTTACTTCACTCTCGCACTAAACTGGACGCGCTCGCAGACGTACTTCACGCTCACACTAAACTGGACGCGCTCGCAGACGTATGTACTTCACTCTCGCACTAAACTGGACGCGTGCGCAGACGTATGTACTTCACTCTCGCACTAAACTGGACACGCTCGCAGGCGTATTTACTTCACTCTCGCACTAAACTGGACGCGCTCGCAGACGTATGTACTTCACTCTCGCACTAAACTGGACGCGTGTGCAGACGTATGTACTTCACTCTCGCACTAAACTGGACACGCTCGCAGACGTATGTACTTCACTCTCGCACTAAACTGGACGCGCTCGCAGGCGTATGTACTTCACTCTCGCACTAAACTGGACGCGCTCGCAGACGTACTTCACTCTCACACTAAACTGGACGCGCTCGCAGACGTATGTACTTCACTCTCGCACTAAACTGGACACGCTCGCAGGCGTATTTACTTCACTCTCGCACTAAACTGGACGCGCTCGCAGACGTATGTACTTCACTCTCACACTAAACTGGACGCGCTCGCAGGCGTATTTACTTCACTCTCACACTAAACTGGACGCGCTCGCAGACGTATGTACTTCACTCTCGCACTAAACTGGACGCGCTCGCAGACGTATGTACTTCATTCTCGCACTAAACTGGACGCGCTCGCAGGCGTATGTACTTCACTCTCGCACTAAACTGGACGCGCTCGCAGGCGTATTTACTTCACTCTCGCACTAAACTGGACGCGCTCGCAGGCGTATTTACTTCACTCTCACACTAAACTGGACCCGCTCGCAGACGTATGTACTTCACTCTCACACTAAACTGGACGCGCTCGCAGACGTATGTACTTCACTCTCGCACTAAACTGGACACGCTCGCAGGCGTATGTACTTCACTCTCACACTAAACTGGACCCGCTCGCAGACGTATGTACTTCACTCTCGCACTAAACTGGACGCGCTCGCAGGCGTATTTACTTCACTCTCGCACTAAACTGGACGCGCTCGCAGGCGTATTTACTTCACTCTCACACTAAACTGGACGCGCTCGCAGGCGTATGTACTTCACTCTCGCACTAAACTGGACACGCTCGCAGTCATATTTACTTCACTCTCGCACTAAACGACGCGCTCGCAGGCGTATGTACTTCACTCTCGCACTAAACTGGACGCGCTCGCAGGCGTACTTCACTCTCACACTAAACTGGACGCGCTCGCAGGCGTATGTACTTCACTCTCGCACTAAACTGGACGCGCTCGCAGGCGTATGTACTTCACTCTCGCACTAAACTGGACACGCTCGCAGGCATATTTACTTCACTCTCGCACTAAACTGGACGCGCTCGCAGGCGTATGTACTTCACTCTCACACTAAACTGGACGCGCTCGCAGGCGTATGTACTTCACTGGACTAAACTGGACGCGCTCGCAGGCATATGTACTTCACTCTCGCACTAAACTGGACGCGCTCGCAGACGTACTTCACTCTCACACTAAACTGGACGCGCTCGCAGACGTATGTACTTCACTCTCGCACTAAACTGGACGCGTGCGCAGACGTATGTACTTCACTCTCGTACTAAACTGGACACGCTCGCAGGCGTATTTACTTCACTCTCGCACTAAACTGGACGCGCTCGCAGGCGTATGTACTTCACTCTCGCACTAAACTGGACGCGCTCGCAGGCGTATGTACTTCACTCTCGCACTAAACTGGACACGCTCGCAGGCATATTTACTTCACTCTCACACTAAACTGGACGCGCTTGCAGATGTATGTACTTCACTTCACTCTCACACTAAACTGGACGCGCTCGCAGGCGTATGTACTTCACTCTCGCACTAAACTGGACGCGCTCGCAGGCGTATGTACTTCACTCTCGCACTAAACTGGACACGCTCGCAGTCATATTCTGGACGCGCTTGCAGATGTATGTACTTCACTTCACTCTCACACTAAACTGGACGCGCTCGCAGGCGTATGTACTTCACTCTCGCACTAAACTGGACGCGCTCGCAGGCGTATGTACTTCACTCTCGCACTAAACTGGACACGCTCGCAGTCATATTTACTTCACTCTCGCACTAAACTGGACGCGCTCGCAGGCGTATGTACTTCACTCTCGCACTAAACTGGACGCGCTCGCAGGCGTACTTCACTCTCACACTAAACTGGACGCGCTCGCAGGCGTATGTACTTCACTCTCGCACTAAACTGGACGCGCTCGCAGGCGTATGTACTTCACTCTCGCACTAAACTGGACACGCTCGCAGGCATATTTACTTCACTCTCGCACTAAACTGGACGCGCTCGCAGGCGTATGTACTTCACTCTCACACTAAACTGGATGCGCTCGCAGACGTATGTACTTCACTCTCGCACTAAACTGGACACGCTCGCAGGCGTATTTACTTCACTCTCGCACTAAACTGGACGCGCTCGCAGACGTATTTACTTCACTCTCGCACTAAACTGGACACGCTCGCAGGCGTATTTACTTCACTCTCACACTAAACTGGATGCGCTCGCAGACGTATGTACTTCACTCTCGCACTAAACTGGACACGCTCGCAGGCGTATTTACTTCACTCTCGCACTAAACTGGACGCGCTCGCAGGCATATTTACTTCACTCTCGCACTAAACTGGACGCGCTCGCAGGCGAATGTACTTCACTCTCGCACTAAACTGGACGCGCTCGCAGGCGTATGTACTTCACTCTCGCACTAAACTGGACACTCTCGCACTAAACTGGACACGCTCGCAGGCGTATTTACTTCACTCTCGCACTAAACTGGACGCGCTCGCAGGCATATTTACTTCACTCTCGCACTAAACTGGACGCGCTCGCAGGCGAATGTACTTCACTCTCGCACTAAACTGGACGCGCTCGCAGGCGTATGTACTTCACTCTCGCACTAAACTGGACACGCTCGCAGGCGTATTTACTTCACTCTCGCACTAAACTGGACGTGCTCGCAGGCGTATGTACTTCACTCTCGCACTAAACTGGACGCGCTCGCAGGCGTATGTACTTCACTCTCGCACTAAACTGGATGCGCTCGCAGGCGTATGTACTTCACTCTCGCACTAAACTGGACACGCTCGCAGGCATATTTACTTCACTCTCGCACTAAACTGGACGCGCTCGCAGGCGTATGTACTTCACTCTCGCACTAAACTGGACGCGCTCGCAGGCGTATGTACTTCACTCTCGCACTAAACTGGACGCGCTCGCAGGCGTATGTACTTCACTCTCGCACTAAACTGGACGCGCTCGCAGGCGTATTTACTTCACTCTCACACTAAACTGGACGCGCTCGCAGGCGTATGTACTTCACTGGACTAAACTGGACGCGCTCGCAGGCATATGTACTTCACTCTCGCACTAAACTGGACGCGCTCGCAGACGTACTTCACTCTCACACTAAACTGGACGCGCTCGCAGACGTATGTACTTCACTCTCGCACTAAACTGGACGCGTGCGCAGACGTATGTACTTCACTCTCGTACTAAACTGGACACGCTCGCAGGCGTATTTACTTCACTCTCGCACTAAACTGGACGCGCTCGCAGACGTATGTACTTCACTCTCGCACTAAACTGGACGCGTGCGCAGACGTATGTACTTCACTCTCGCACTAAACTGGACGCGCTCGCAGGCGTATGTACTTCACTCTCGCACTAAACTGGACGCGCTCGCAGGCGTATGTACTTCACTCTCGCACTAAACTGGACGCGCTCGCAGACGTACTTCACTCTCACACTAAACTGGACGCGCTCGCAGACGTATGTACTTCACTCTCGCACTAAACTGGACGCGTGCGCAGACGTATGTACTTCACTCTCGCACTAAACTGGACACGCTCGCAGGCGTATTTACTTCACTCTCGCACTAAACTGGACGCGCTCGCAGACGTACTTCACTCTCACACTAAACTGGACGCGCTCGCAGACGTATGTACTTCACTCTCGCACTAAACTGGACGCGTGCGCAGACGTATGTACTTCACTCTCGCACTAAACTGGACACGCTCGCAGGCGTATTTACTTCACTCTCGCACTAAACTGGACGCGCTCGCAGACGTATGTACTTCACTCTCGCACTAAACTGGACGCGTGTGCAGACGTATGTACTTCACTCTCGCACTAAACTGGACACGCTCGCAGACGTATGTACTTCACTCTCGCACTAAACTGGACGCGCTCGCAGGCGTATGTACTTCACTCTCGCACTAAACTGGACGCGCTCGCAGACGTACTTCACTCTCACACTAAACTGGACGCGCTCGCAGACGTATGTACTTCACTCTCGCACTAAACTGGACACGCTCGCAGGCGTATTTACTTCACTCTCGCACTAAACTGGACGCGCTCGCAGACGTATGTACTTCACTCTCACACTAAACTGGACGCGCTCGCAGGCGTATTTACTTCACTCTCACACTAAACTGGACGCGCTCGCAGACGTATGTACTTCACTCTCGCACTAAACTGGACGCGCTCGCAGACGTATGTACTTCATTCTCGCACTAAACTGGACGCGCTCGCAGGCGTATGTACTTCACTCTCGCACTAAACTGGACGCGCTCGCAGGCGTATTTACTTCACTCTCACACTAAACTGGACCCGCTCGCAGACGTATGTACTTCACTCTCACACTAAACTGGACGCGCTCGCAGACGTACTTCACTCTCGCACTAAACTGGACGCGCTCGCAGACGTATGTACTTCATTCTCGCACTAAACTGGACGCGCTCGCAGGCGTATTTACTTCACTCTCACACTAAACTGGACCCGCTCGCAGACGTATGTACTTCACTCTCACACTAAACTGGACACGCTCGCAGACGTATGTACTTCACTCTCGCACTAAACTGGACATGCTCGCAGGCGTATGTACTTCACTCTCACACTAAACTGGACGCGCTCGCAGATGTATGTACTTCACTCTCACACTAAACTGGACGCGCTCGCAGGCGTATGTACTTCACTCTCGCACTAAACTGGACGCGCTCGCAGGCGTATTTACTTCACTCTCGCACTAAACTGGACGCGCTCGCAGATGTATGTACTTCACTCTTGCACTAAACAAATATAGAACGCGTGTTTCAAATATACAGTGTGGCAGATTTTTCCTATGTACATGGAACCTAATTACCTGGGGCGTCTGCAATCGACACACAAGCAAGTCGACACTTAATAATCTTTATACTCTAGCTCTGCGTCTACAGTCGACAACTGGCTTTGAGTTTCTAACCCTAACTTGTTCCCCTAACTAACTTGATGCGCAGCAATAATAACCAACAGACTTCAGACAATGTCCTTCAAATGTCTCGAGCAATTCTCAGAGAATCCCACCCGCAAAAGAAATGCATGGCGAAAATGACATAATGAAAATGACATTCATTACATAATTTCCCTAGAATTTGATTGGTTCTTCATAGGCAAACCCTTCTGTTGCTAGGTAGAAGCAATCATTGTTAATCACAAGTTTTCAAACCTAGACATCTGTCTAGTTTCATTCCCCCTATTTGTTATTTTTACACTCACAACACTCAAAGTCATGAGTTTTCAACCAAAGGTTTTGGAAACATTCAACATTCAAAAGCATATGAATGTTCCTCCAAGAAAAATAAATGTTAGTTATGATTAATTACGAATTACGGATTCGCATTTATTTCATGAGATATTATGAAGAGATATTGGATATAATTCAAGCTGATTCTAGTCAGCCAGTTCTCAAGTTTTGTTTATTATTTAATAGTTATTTTTGAGTTAATTGCTTATTGTAAATAGTACACTGCATAAAATGCTTTTTTTACTTAGTATTTTTGTCTTGTTTCCAGTCCAAATATCAAACATTTCTTAAATCAAGATCCATTTACTAAAGTAGTAAAATGCCATAAGATATTATGTGTTGTTTTCTGGGGAAATTTTTGCTTAAAACAAGCAAAATTATCTGCCAACGGGGTGAGAGAAATAATCTTGTTTCTGTTTGAATTAACAATATTTTTCTGACCCCATTGGCAGATAATTGTGCTTTTTTTAAGCAACAACTTTCTTAATTTTGATTAATTCCCCCGGAAAACAGCCAGGATGGCATTATGGCATTTTACTACTTTAGTAAATGGATCTTGATTTAAGAAATGTTTGATATTTGGACTGGAAACAAGACAAAAATACTGAGTAAGAAAAGCATTTTTTGCAGTGTATGTATTGAATTATTTTATTTACTGAACCGCTACTGATCTTTTTGGGCACCCACCAGAAAGATCCCGCAGGAAACTCAATCGAGTGCCAAGTCGTGTTGTGTGTGACGGTGTGTGTGTGTGTGCAGGATAAGTCGTGTTGTGTGTGACGGTGTGTGTGTGTGTGCAGGATAAGTCGTGTTGTGTGTGTGTGTGCAGGATAAGTCATGTTGTGTGTGACGGTGTGTGTGTGTGTGCAGGATAAGTAGTGTTGTGTGTGACGGTGTGTGTGTGTGTGTGTGTGTGACGGTGTGTGTGTGTGTGTGTGTGTGTGTGTGTGTGTGTGTGTGTGTGCAGGATAAGTCGTGTTGTGTGGGCCCCTGGGCGCTGCGCCCCCTGCTGGCTGAAGGAGGAGACGTCCTCATGACCGGGTGTTTCTCGGCTCGGACCGTTGCACACGTGTCTGCGGTGTCTGCACACACACACACTGACACACACGCTGACACACACATCTCTCCGGCGCAGAGCACAGTGATTGTGTGTGTGGGAGATGAACCGCAGGCACAGACAGATGAACTACAGAACACACTCGCCAAAATGGGCTGCAGGAGTAAGAGATTATTTTATTTTATTTTATTTATTAGTATTGAACACGTCATCATTTTTCTCAGTAAATATATTTCCAAAGGTGCTATTGACATGCAATTTTCACCAGATGTTGGTAACAACCCAAGTAAGCCATACATACAAAGAAACAAACAAAAATAAGTTCAGAAATTAAGTTATGTGTAATTATGTGAAATGACACAGGGAAAAAGTATTGAACACATGAAGAAAGGGAGGCGCAAAAAGGCATGGAAAGCCAAGACAACTGCTGAAAACTTACAGTAATTAAAAAGCAATCCAGCCCCCTGTCAGTGGACATTAATAACAGCTGGTTCAGTCCCAAATGATGGCCTACAAAAAGGTCTCATTGCCAAGGTGTCACACAAGACACATCTCATGATGGGTAAAAGCAAAGAGCTGTCTCAAGACCTTCGCAACCTAATTGTTGCAAAACATAATAATGGCATTGGTTATAGGCGCCATTCTAAGCTTCTGAATGGTCCAGTGAGCACTTTTGGGGCCATAATACAGAAGTGGAAAGACAATAATTTCACCATAAATTTGCCTCGACCAGTGCTCCTCGCAAGATTTCTGATAGAGGAGTGAAAAGAATAATCAGAAGAGTTGTCCAAGAGCCAACACCAAGTTGTATGGTGTTTTTAGGGTAATGTGCACTGCCATTTCTCCTCCAAATATGGTGTGTATTATGGCATCCAAACAGTTCAATTTTGCTCTCATGTGACCACACTATATTCTCCCAGTATTTCACTGGCTTTTCCAAATGTTGTGCAGCAAACTTTAAATGAGCTTCAACATGCTTTTTCTTCAGTAATGGAGTCTTGCGTGGTGAGCGTGCGTACAGGCCATGGCGGTGGAGTGCATTACTTACTGTTTTCTTTGAGACAACAGTACCTGCTATCTGCAGGTCTTTTTGAAGCTCTCCACAAGTGATCCTTGGCTCTTGGACAACTCTTCTGATTATTCTTTTCACTCCTCTATCAGAAATCTTGCGAGGAGCACTGGTCGAGGCAAATTTATGGTGAAATTATTGTCTTTCCACTTCCGTATTATGGCCCCAAAAGTGCTCACTGGACCATTCAGAAGCTTAGAATGGCGCCTATAACCAATGCCATCATTATGTTTTGCAACAATTAGGTTGCGAAGGTCTTGAGACAGCTCTTTGCTTTTACCCATCATGAGATGTGTCTTGTGTGACACCTTGGCAATGAGACCTTTTTGTAGGCCATCATTTGAGACTGAACCAGCTGTTATTAATTTCCACTGACAGGGGGCTGGATTGCTTTTTAATTACTGTAAGTTTTCAGCAGTTGTCTTGGCTTTCCATGCCTTTTTGCGCCTCCCTTTCTTCATGTGTTCAATACTTTTTCCCTGTGTCATTTCACATTATTACACATAACTTAATTTCTGAACTTATTTTTGTTTGTTTCTTTGTATGTATGGCTTACTTGGGTTGTTACCAACATCTGGTGAAAATTGCATGTCAATAGCACCTTTGGAAATATATTATTTACTGAGAAAAATGATGACATGTTCAATACTTATTTCCTCCGCTGTATATGTGTGTGTGTGTGTGTGTGTGTGTAGATTATACATATATGTATATATTGTATATAAAACAAAAGTATAGAAAAAGTGAATTTAGACATCACAAAATTATAATGTACTATATGAAAAATTCTTTGTGTGTGTGTGTGTGTGTGTGTGTGTGTGTGTGTGTGTGTGTGTGTGTGTGTTTGACCTTGATATAAAAAAGTCATTTGGGGACGCTCACTAAGAAATGGAAACAAACTTTTTTATTGCCAAAGTTATTGTTAGTTCCTCTACAGCAAATATTAATTGAAGAGCAACTGAAACCGAAACTACGGTGTGTGTTTGTCAGATGTGAAGCTGCTTCCAGTGTCTCTGGAGTCTCTGGATGTGTGTGACCCGCGTCTCGAGGAGGTTCGCGTGACGCTTGTGATGCCGGCGTGTTCCCTGTCTGCCATCAGCAACCCTGTGGATTACATCATGCAGGAGAACAGAGGTACACACACACACACACACACACAGAGACTCTGAGCATCCGTCACATGTGTTTGTTCTGATCCGCTTTCAGACCCGCGGCTCATGCTGGATCTGTCACACGGTTCCGTCTCTCCAGAGAAACTCCAGACGCTCGCGTGCCGACAGAGGAAAGACCTGCAGCGCATCGTCCAGTGTGAGTGTGTGAGTGAGTGTGTGAGTGAGTGTGTGAGTGAGTGTGTGTGTGTGTGTGTGTGTGTGTGTGTGTGTGTGTGTGTGTGTGTGTACTGCAAAAAATGCTTTTCTTACTTAGTATTTTTGTCTTGTTTCCAGTCCAAATATCTAAAATTTTTATCAAGATGCATTTACTATAGTAAAATGCCATAAGATATTATGTCTTGTTCTCTGGGGAAATAAATCAAAATTAAGTGAGTTGTTGCTTAAAACAAGCAAAATTATCTGCCAATGGGGTCAGAGAAATAATGTTAATTCTGACAGAAACAAGATTATTTCTCTCACCCCATTGGCAGATAATTTTGCTTGTTTTAAGCAACAACTCACTTAATTTTGATTTATTTCCCCAGAGAACAAGACATAATATCTTATGGCATTTTACTACTTTAGTAAATGCATCTTGATTAAATTTTTAGATATTTGGACTGGAAACAAGACAAAAATACTAAGTAAGAAAAGCATTTTTTGCAGTGTGTGTGTGTGTGTGCATGTGTGAGACGCGAGCTGCGTTTCACTCCGAGTTTAGACACTTCAGTAAAGGATCTATAATAGTAAATCAGGATGAGTTAAAAACATTTGTCTAAAAAATTATTCACTCTAGAAATTTCAGAATAATTCAGAAAAATTATTCACTATAAAAATTAATTCAGAAAAATAATTCACTATAAAAAATTTATTCAGGAAAAAATAACTCAAAAACTAATTCAGAAATAATTATTCACTCTAAAAAATAATTAACTCCGAAAATTATTCACTCCAAAACTAATTCAGAAAAAGTATTCACTCTAAAAAATAATTCAGAAAAACAATTCACTATAAAAATGATTCAGAAAAAATTATTCACTCTAAAAAAATGATTCAGAAAAATAATAACTCAAAATTATTCAATATTTTTAAATGTAATCATAGTTTAAGTTTTGACAACACCTGTGATGCACATCAGTTTTTACATTATTTAGCCACCATAAATATCCTGTAGTTTGGTTTGGTCAATGTTGTCGTGCCCCCCAGTAAAATCAACCTCTCATTGAGTCTTTCAACAACACTGAGCTCAACTAGTTCAAACTAATGTAAACCAGCATAAACTGGTGTAGACCAGCAGAGAACCCATGATCCGGTGTAACCAGAGCTGATCCAGTGGTTTATATAAGCTGATGAGTGATTTGAACATGCCTCGCTGTATTGGCATTCATAATTTCTGTGATGATTTGTGTGTTATTGATCTTGTGTGTGTGAGAGTGTGTGTGTGATAAGCCCCTTTCACACAGCGCTTTGAACCCGGGAAATTGCCGGCAAATTGCCAGAGCGCCTTCTGTGTGAACGCAAACTCGACCCGGGATTTATGCTGGGATCGATGCCGGGTCGGGACCTAGTAACATTGCCGTGTTCAGTCCCGGAACGCGCGCTGTGTGAACAAAAGCCGTAATAATGCCGTGTCGTAGTGATGACGCTGAAGCCGGGATCGTTCTCCAGCTGTGAAACGGTACGTAAAGCGCAATTTTATGATCGAATCAGAGAAAAAAATGCACAAGCGTGGTTTCAAGCAAACTTAAGACGCTGCTGAGATTACAAGTCACATCGATGTCACGTGTCTTTACGGGATTTTTACGGGTTGTGTGTGAACGCACTCTCTGATTCCGGAAAATCACTGGCAGTGCGAATGAACCAAAATCAAACGAACCCGGGTCAAATCCCGGGTCACTTTATCCGTGTATTTTCCGGAATCTCTGTGTGAAAGGGGCTTTAGAGTCTGAAATACCAGAGCGTGAAGAGGCTCCGTTCCTCCCTGCAGATTAACAAACCGTTAATTAACGGCCAGCACGAATCGATTGATGTGTACATTTACATGTATGCATTTTGGCTGGCACTTTTATCCAAAGCGACTTACGTTGCATTTCAAGTTACACATTTACATTCTTATCAGTTCTTGCTTTCCATAGAACCCATGACATTGGCGTTGCAAGCGCCAACACTCTACTGTTTGAGCAACAGGAAAGCTGTCTGTCAGTGAACAGACAGTCATGCCAGTGTGTGTGTGTGTGTGTGTGTGTGTGTTCCTCAGTTCCTCAGGTGCGGGCGGTGCTTTACTCCACCTGTTCTGTTTACTCAGAGGAGAATGAGGAGGTGCTGAAGACGATCCTCTCACAATCACAGGAGAATTCCTCCACAGCGCCGCCCTACAGGTGTGTGTGTGTGTGTGTGTTTTTTTTTTTTACACACTTTTGCACTAATGCATGACAAAATGAGTAATAAAAGTGTGTGTGCGTGTGTCAGGCTGAGTTCTCCAGGTCTCCTGCAGGACTCCATCACTGAAAATGAGGACGATTCACAGGAGATGAAGGCCAGTTTCTTCAGACTGGAAGCATCAGATCATCACAATGGCTGTTTCGTAGCTCTGCTCACACGACAGGTATAAACATCAGCGTTACATTCACTAAAACATCAGCGTTACATTCCCTAAAACATCAACCTTACATTCCCTAAAACATCAGCCTTACATTTCCTAAAACATCAGCGTTACATTCCCTAAAACATCAGCGTTACATTCCCTAAAACATCAGCCTTACATTCCCTAAAACATCAGCGTTACATTCCCCAAAACATCAGCCTTACATTCCCTAAAACATCAGCGTTACATTCCCCAAAACATCAGCCTTACATTCCCTAAAACATCAGCCTTACATTCCCCAAAACATCAGCGTTACATTCCCCAAAACATCAGCGTTACATTCCCCAAAACATCAGGGTTACATTCCCTAAAACATCAGCGTTACATTCCCTAAAACATCAGCGTTACATTCCCTAAAACATCAGCGTTACATTCCCCAAAACATCAGCGTTACATACCCTAAAAAATCAGCGTTACATTCCCTAAAACATCAGTTACATTCCCCAAAACATCAGCGTTACATTCCCCAAAACATCAGCCTTACATTCCCTAAAACATCAGCCTTACATTCCCTAAAACATCAGCGTTACATTCCCTAAAACATCAGCGTTACATTCCCCCAAAACATCAGCGTTACATTCCCTAAAATATCAGTTACATTCCCTAAAACATCAGCGTTACATTCCCCAAAACATCAGCGTTACATTCCCTAAAACATCAGCGTTACATTCCCTAAAACATCAGCGTTACATTCCCTAAAACATGTTACATTCCCTAAAACATCAGTTACATTCCCCAAAACATCAGCGTTACATTCCCTAAAACATCAGCGTTACATTCCCTAAAACATCAGCGTTACATTCCCTAAAACATCAGCGTTACATTCCCCAAAACATCAGCTTTACATTCCCCAAAACATCAGATTTACATTCCCTAAAATATCAGTTACATTCCCTAAAACATCAGCGTTACATTCCCCAAAACATCAGCTTTACATTCCCCAAAACATCAGCGTTACATTACCTAAAATATCAGTTACATTCCCTAAAACATCAGCGTTACATTCCCTAAAACATCAGCGTTACATTCCCTAAAACATGTTTCATTCCCTAAAATATCAGTTACATTCCCCAAAACATCAGCGTTACATTCCCTAAAACATCAGCGTCACATTCCCTAAAACATGTTTCATTCCCTAAAATATCAGTTACATTCCCCAAAACATCAGCGTTACATTCCCTAAAACATCAGTTACATTCCCTAAAACATCAGTTACATTCCCTAAAACATCAGCCTTACATTCCCTAAAACATCAGTTACATTCCCCAAAACATCAGCGTTACATTCCCTAAAACATCAGTTACATTCCCTAAAACATCAGCGTTACATTCCCTAAAACATCAGCGTTACATTCCCTAAAACATCAGTTACATTCCCTAAAACATCAGCGTTACATTCCCCAAAACATCAGCGTTACATTCCCCAAAACATCAGCGTTACATTCCCCAAAACGTCAGCGTTACATTCCCCAAAACGTCAGCGTTACATTCCCTAAAACGTCAGCGTTACATTCCCTAAAACATCAGCGTTACATTCCCCAAAACATCAGCGTTACATTCTCTAAAACATCAGCGTTACATTCCCCAAAACATCAGCGTTACATTCTCTAAAACATCAGCGTTACATTCCCCAAAACATCAGCGTTGCATTCCCCAAAACATCAGCGTTACATTCCCTAAAACATCAGCGTTACATTCTCTAAAACATCAGCGTTACATTCCCCAAAACATCAGCGTTACATTCCCCAAAACATCAGCGTTACATTCTCTAAAACATCAGCGTTACATTCCCCAAAACATCAGCGTTACATTCCCCAAAACATCAGCGTTACATTCCCCAAAACATCAGCGTTACATTCTCTAAAACATCAGCGTTACATTCCCCAAAACATCAGCGTTACCTCCCCTAAAACATCAGTTACATTCCCTAAAACATCAGTTACATTCCCTAAAACATCAGTTACATTCCCCAAAACATCAGCGTTACATTCCCTAAAACATCAGTTACATTCCCTAAAACATCAGTTACATTCCCCAAAACATCAGCGTTACATTCCCTAAAACATCAGTTACATTCCCTAAAACATCAGTTACCTTCCCTAAAACATCAGCGTTACATTCCCTAAAACATCAGTTACATTCCCTAACACATCAGTTACATTCCCTAAAAGAGTAATTACTGAAGCGTTGTAAGCGTTGACTAAAGCCTCGATGTAAGCGTTGACTCAGTCCCGCCCCCTGAGTGTGATTGACATGTGGATCAATATATTAGTTCAGCATTCAAAAACAAATGGCATCATGTATTTTTTACTCTTATTTGTGTCTTTGAAAGCTCTTGAATGTGGTTTAGGAAGTGAAAATATTGGTCAGATTGGTATACTTGCATATATATTATCACACTAATAAATTTGGTTTATTTTTTTTAAACAAATTATATATATACAAGTTTATATCTTGTAAAATAAAAAAATCTATTATATATATATATATATATATATATATATACAGTATAATAGATTTTTATTCAAAAAATACTCAAAGCCAAAAGCGATAGTAGTAAAATGACTAATATATATTTAAAATATGTTTATTTAAATATTTAGAAATGAATTTTCCTAAAATATTTTTTGAGCCAAATTTTTGTATATTATTTATATATTCTAAAATAATAAAAAAACAGATAGAAGAGCGAGTCTGTGAGCTGGAGCAGATACTGTGTTTTTAGGCTGGTTATTTTTGTTTCTCTGCGATCTTGTTTATGCTAGTTAAGCTCAAAGCATGCTGGGAGTTTCTCTGGGGTTTGATGGAGACGCTCTTTGTTTCTCATGTCCATGTTCTCCTCGACTCTAATCCCACTGTCTCTGTTGAGGAATCCCGTGTTTCCCTCGCTCTGCTTTCATCCGCAGCTAAAAATAACTCAGCGCAGAGACGGAGAAAGAGACTCGATTGAGTTTCCTACTGGGATCTTTCTGGTGGATCAAAGTTCCCCTGAAATGATCTCCAGTAAACATGTTTTTTTTTTTTTTACGTTTCATATATGATGAACGTTCCTGTGTTAGATTACAGCAATCCTTCATATTTATCCCTCCTCTGACAGTCAGAAAAACATCATCAAGCCCCCATATCCTTCCTGCCATGACTAATAAAAGCCACTAATAAAGATTATTGTGGTTCACTTAAGAAGGTCTCATAAAAAGGCTATTAGACGCGTGTGTGGAAATATTACCATCCTCCCTCCTCCTGGTTTTATGATGCATCTGTACGTTCTCACCTGGGACCAATAAAGTCTTCAGCAGCGTTCAGATCAGAGGACCTATAATGCCCTTTTTTAACCCTCTGGGCCCTGGAGGTGTTCTGACACGCTCTGACATTTGTGCTTTGTCATGGCTAAAGTCTGATTACACTGTAATCAGCACAAACTCTGCTACAATAATATGTCAGCAGCATGTACGTAAAAGTTAGTATTTTTGAGAAAATGCGTGGTTTAAAAAAATCTAAATAAAAATTGTCACTGAAATAAAGCCATAAAACTTGTTCACAAGACTTTTGAACATTTGATCACATAGTCTAGAATTTTTGCTTCATAATTATGTGAAAATCCTCCTGCCCTAACCCTGCCCACAAACAATATATTGATTTAAAATTTTGTAAGACATGTTTTGTGTAAGAAAGCTTTACGCGAGGAGGGCGTGAATCATCATGAATATCGATGTGTTTCACATCTGGGAAGACAAAGACCCTCCCATAAATCAGGTGGGACTGTGAGGGAACCAGAACAAAGAATGAGGAGAGATTAGAATGGCTTATTGATTGTTTGGATTTATTTACACAACACAACATAATCAGAAGATACACAACAAGGGTCAAAAAGGCACATTATTGAACACACTGATCTAAACAGTGAGACTCCAACAGTCACACACCTCTGTGCCATTCATAAAACAGTTTTCATTTAGCATACCTTTTATTTCATTTGACCATGTTTGTGTACAGAGTCTCATGTGAATGTTTAAGTAACATATGATAATCCATATTTTTTCTCAGTGTAGTGTACTGAAGTGTTCCTTTTTAATGATTTATAGTTAATAACAGAGAGGGGGGGTCCTAAATATATATATTTTGTGAATTTAAAATCGTAATATTAACCAGAAAAATCCAAATTAGATTTTCTTCACCAAATAGTGCAGCTTTGCTCCTGATATCCACATGTTCACAGTTTGTTTTTTTGCTGACTTAAAAAAATTTCTGACGTTATGAAATGAGATTGGAGTAAAAACATATCCTAATGTTTGGCGCGTTTTGCTTTTCAAATGCACAGCGCGAGTGACCCGAACTCTCAGCGCTCGCAGAGAACATTTATTGAAGCCATCAAGCCGATCCTCGAAACATTACTGTTACCACATTACAATAAACATCTATGATTGAGCAGATATCCACGAACACAGTATTTCATAGTAAACACCGGTCTATATATTATTATATTCATCATGTTAGTGTAAATAAACTCATACTAGCCTACTTTTAGATCATGCTATGTTTTATATGAAAGCGCATACAAACACTCTCGTGTCATACATGCATATTTATTTAGCATTTAAATGTTGCCTACCTGTCTATAGTTCATATTTCAACGTGTTTCCGTCGATTTCATACATTTTAGTCTAGCAACAGTTCAGTTACAATGTGAAGTTTATGCAACAAACTTCTCCTTCTTCTTCTGAGGTAAATCCAATGTAAGCTCACAGCGTGTCTTCCAAACTCAAGGAAAAGCAGAGGAATGATGAAGTTTGATTCTTTGTTTAGAGATAATGAGGGCGCTTTCCTTCAAGTGGACGATTTGTGTGTGTGTGTGTGTGTGTGGTCACATTAGAGCTAATGAGCTCTCGCTTGAGAAACTGGACATCTTATTGGTTTCATACAAATTACTTAAAAATAGAACATTTGTTTTCGTTTTTGAATTGGATAATTTAAAAGTACACACTTAAATGATTATAAAGATATATGGCTCATAAAGGTGTGACAAGTATTCGCTGAGTTTTCTTTCAGTTTATAGACGTGCTCAAGAAAAAAAAGTTCCCCGAGGCGGAGAGGCAGAACGCACACCCTGTTTATTTTCTTTATTTTACAAAAGCACAATGTCTTGTTTTGATTGTAAGTGGACACATACAAAAGTAGACATCTTAAAGATTCTGTTTTCATTTTTTTCTTTTTCTGTATGACCATAAATTAGAGTAATTTAAGGCTATTGTGCTACTATGTGAAGAAAATCAGGCTCTGCTAGAACATGTTTTCCTGCTTGAATGTTGATTATTTTCCTCATATTCTCCATTGTTGCGGGCGGTTCCTCTCTTCCCAGTCTGTCAGTAACGCTCTGTTTACTTCCCGTCTCTATGAAGCCCCTCCTTCTGAAAAGCACACTGTGCTCTGATTGGTCGGCTGGAGCGGTGTGCTGTGATTGGTCGAGCGCTTCGAGTGTGTTTGGGAAATGTCCCGCCCCTTCCCATAACCGCCAGTTTAACACACTACTAACTAACTCAACCAGGCCCCGCCCCTTTATTCTGCGCATTAATTATTATAATGAGGAATACTGTGACGTGTTCGTTCCCGGAAGAAACTCACGACTACAATGGAGGCGTTTCAGGAGTTCAGAAACACTGACACTGATATAGAGAAGAACTGTGTGACTTTGCAGAGATTTTTCATGATCAAACAGCAACATTACACACTGAAGACAGATGAAGATGGAAAGCATGGTGTTCTTTAAAAATAAATGTTCTTTATTGGCATTGATGGTTCCATGAAGAATCTTTAACATTCACGGAATCTTTCCATTGATTTTTCAGAACTGATCACCTAAAGGTGAAAAAAATGAACCTTTATTTTGAAGAGTGTAGACCGCAGTGTGTGTGTGTGTGTGTGTGTGACCTCGTGTTCAGCTAAAGGACAAACATAATGACCATAATCTGGGACCAGAACTGCATCATAACCACACGATGGGCAATAAATGTGTGATGTTCAGGAGGAGGGCAGGACGTATTGAATAATTCAGCCTCATGTCTGCATGCGTTAGCGTCAACAGGGCAAAACCTTGCGTCCTCAACACACACACACACACACCATCTGAATTATTCACTGGGAGTGTGTGTGTGGTGCTGAGACAGCAGATGATCCTTTAAGTAACACACACTGAACTAACATGCAACACACAGAGAAACGTAAATTATGAGAAAAATATCTTTCCCTGAATAATTGGAAATGTTTCTGGTTGGTCCACACATCATGTTTTTTTCCCCCATTTGGCTCAAAAAATTCAGGAAAATGTATACATTTTAATAATATATTTTAAAAATATTTTATTTAATTACTATAATTTTACCTTGTGTATTTACTATTTATATAATAATACTATATTAAAATGAATATAAATTATATTTAATTATTATAAATAGTAATATTTTATTGTTTTGTATTATATATTAGTTATAGTTTTTCCCCACAGTTCGACTGATTTGCCATTTATATATTTTTTGCATTTGTCAGATGCTTTATCTAAGTGACTCTTTGCCATTTATATATTTTTTGCATTTGTCAGATGCTTTATCTAAGTGACTCTCCAGAACATGTTAGAGTATGTTTACAACACGACACCACTTTCAACTAAAAACGTAAAACTTATAATTACCGTTTATTTACACGACAATAGCGTTTTGGGTCCTGAAAACACAAACTTTTGAAAAAGGGTTTTAAA
The DNA here is from genome assembly GCF_965113295.1 of Leuciscus leuciscus. Lineage (NCBI taxonomy): Eukaryota > Metazoa > Chordata > Actinopteri > Cypriniformes > Leuciscidae > Leuciscus > Leuciscus leuciscus. The sequence continues at coordinate 2,262,374 of NC_138732.1, read as the reverse complement.
GGGATAGTTCACTTTGAAATAAAATGTTGGTATGTTTTAGCTTACCTCAAGGGCATCCAAGATGTAGGTGTCTTTTTTTCCGCAGTAGTTTCAATTTTGATATTTTTAGGTCAAACCGTTCTTGTCTGTCAGTCATATAATGCAGGTCTATGGTCACTGTCTCAAAGAGCATGCACAGAGTCCAAATTAAAACAATTCCCCGTCGTCCAAATTAAACAATTCCCCATCGTAAGTACACATTTACATTTAGTCATTTAGCAGACGCCTTTATCCAAAGCGACTTACAAATTAGGACTAAATTCAGCGAGTCATCATAAAGAGGCAAAAGCAACAACAACGCAGGAAGTGCTCAAAATACGAAGTTCAGGTATTATTCAGAGTAGCATAAGCCTGATAAGTGATGTTTCAAAGGGAAAGGAATTTTTTTTTCTTTTCTTTTTTTTTTTTTTTCTATAAGGTTAAGTGCTCACGGAAGAGATTGGTTTTCAGCTGTTTTTTGAATGTTGTCAGGGATTCTGCATTCCGGATGAGGGTGGGGAGAGCGTTCCACCAGCATGGAACTGTGAATGAGAATGTTCTGGAAAGTGATTTTGTGGCTTTCTGTGATGGAACCACGAGACGTCGCTCGTTGACCGATCGTAGGTTTCTGGTAGGGATGTAGACTCGTAGGCCATTTATGGCCTAAGACACGAAACGAGTGGTTTGTGTGAGAAAACGAACAGTATTTATATCGTTTTTACCTCTTGAACACAGCCATGTCCGAGTGATCTGAGAGCGCGGGTGGGTATAGATATATACACTAGATGTCGCCTTGGCTACTGCAGTTCATTGGAACCAAACCGTAGCCAAGGCGATATCTAGTGTATATATCTATACCCGCCCGCGCCCTCAGATCACTTGGACATGGCTGTCCAATATAAAAACTGTTCGTTTTCTCACACAAACCGCTCGTTTCGTGTCTTAGGCCATCAATGTGTACTTAATATGGGGAATTGTTTAATTTGGACGACGGGGAATTGTTTTAATTTGGACTCTGTGCATGCTCTTTGAGACAGTGACCATAGACCTGCATTATATGACTGACAGACAAGAACGGTTTGACCTAAAAATATAAAAATTGAAACTACTGCGGAAAAAAAGACACCTACATCTTGGATGCCCTTGAGGACAGCTAAAACATACCAACATTTTATTTCAAAGTGAACTATCCCTTTAAAGTGCAAGTTTTTTAAAAACGATAGAGTCATGTTATCATCTCTGCGTGAACTACAAAAACACGAATTTGTGAAAACGGTGCCGTCATGCGTTACATTTTCAGTCTAAAGGCGCATAGTGTTTCTTTACAAAGTGACATCGCCATCTACTGGCCTAACAGCAGAATACAGCGATTTTAGTCGTTTCCGCAGATCCGTGTGAACGGGGATCGTTTTGACATCGTTGTCGTCTGTACATGAAAAACACAAAGGAAAATCTTTTTAATTTTTAGTTCATCGTTGTCATATAAACGAACCCTGATACAATGTTTTCAGCCTTTGCTTTGCTTGTCTCCTACACAGCCTGAACCCGAAGTGAAAGAAACGCCACAGCAAGTGCTCGCTCGCGCAGCGGCCAAAGGCTTGTTAGACGGACTCCACCCGAACCAGCCAATCAGGAGAGAGGGCCGACGCCGACGGTCCCGAAGAACACCAGCCAATCGAGCGCCCTCCACAAAGACACGCCCACACGCCACACAGAGCGACCAATCACTCGTGCCGGAGAAGCACGAGATGAAGGGAAGCAACTCGGCGCCGATGGTTTATCAGAGCGACAGCAGAACTCAGTCTCACAGTTCGTCACGAAATTTAATTTAGTTAATTTAACTAGTTAATGACAATATCTTGGTAACACTTTACAATAAAGTTCATTAGTTAACCGCATTAGTTAACATGAACTAATAATGAACTGCACGTATACAGCATTATTAATCTTTGTTAATGTCAATTTCAACATTTACTAATACTTTATTAAAATCTTGTTAACATTAGTTAATGCTCTGTGAACTAACATGAACATACAATAAACAGCTGTATTTTTATTAACTAACATTAACAAAGATTAATAAATACAGTAACAAATGTATTGCTCATGGTTAGTTCATGTTAGTTAATACTAACTAATGTTAACTAATGAACCTTATTGTAAAGTGCTACCGATATCTTTAACCTGTTAACTGTCACCCCGACTTTTGATGAATATCTGAACATGCAATATATCAAAAGAAAGAATATGGTGAAAACATGGATTAATGAGTTAAAGCAGATTGAAAAAAAAAATAAGTGTAAAAAATGTACAGAAGTTCGTTTACTGAGTGTGCCGAACTAAATATTTAATTTAACTTACACAATCTATATATTTTACAAAACAATCTAAAGCCATATCTCTCACCAAGTTGTGTTTAAAATTTGAAATTGATGTCACAAAAATTGAGCCGCTAAATTACTGTGCAATGTCCACTTCCAAAAAGGTTTTTACAGGATGAATTTTGAGTGAAGCTTTCAAATTATACACAATTTGTGATAATTATTAAAATATGTGAAAAAAGGCTATTAAAAAAGCTCCAGGGACACTGACAGTTAACTGGCTCGATCAGTTGTTAACGGAAATGTTTTTTTTTCAGAGTAAAGCACTGAGGAAAACTAACCAAACTTATGGTTTACTTCTCTATCTCCGCAGATCAACCCTCTAGGTCTCGACGTCTCTTTCAGGGCGTATTCTCCAGGACAGGCTCCACCCCTAACACAACAGGCCACACCCCTAACACAACAGGCTCCACCTTTAAGACAACAGGCTCCACCCCTAACACAACAGGCTCCACCTTTAAGACAGCAGGCTCCACCTCTAACATAAGCCCCACCCACAACACAACAGGCTCCACATTTAAGACAGCAGGCTCCACCTCTAACATAACAAGCCCTGCCCACAACACAGCAGGCTCCACCTCTAACATATCAGGCCCTGCCTACAACACAACAGGCCACACCCCTAACAAAACAGGCTCCACCTTTAAGACAGCAGGCTCCACCTCTAACATAAGCCCTGCCCACAACACAACGGGCTCCACCCCTAACTTCGCCTCTTTCTCTGATTTATACTGTACTGGTTTGAACACTGCTTCAGTATCTGTAATCGACGATCACTCCTCGACGCCGGTCGCTCCGCCTAAAGGCCGACAGGAAGTTCTGAGGCCGACGACTGTCATGTTTCCTCCCGTCCTGTCGTCAAGTGACGGTCTTCTTCCCCAGAGGCGGAGCCATGCTCTTACAAGCCCCGCCCACACCCATCTGCACTGGAGTAACTCGACACCGGCTCTCCCTCAAACCCAAGTGGCATTCAGAGTGAGACTGAATCATCTGAGGCCGTGGGTCTGACACACACACTCACACACTCACAAAAACACACACTCACGCACAAAAACACACTCTCTCTCTCTCTCTCTCTCTCTCACACACACACACACTCACAAAAACACACACTCTCTCTCTCACACACACTCTCTCTCTCACACACACACTCACGCACAAAAACACACTCTCTCTCTCTCACACACACACACACACACACACACACACACACCAGGGCTGCCAACTCTCAGGCATTGAGCGTGAGACTCACGCAATTGACACTTTTCACACGCTCTCACGCCACACATCCATTTTCTCACGCACAGAAAAATTGCGGAGCAAAGAGGTACTTTTAATATTAAACTAATTCTCAGCTCTTAGATTCCGTCAATTTGATTATGAAATTCAGACAAAAAATACGTTTGGCGCTTGTAAATGTGACGTGACAGATCGCTGAGTGTCTCAGTTCAAGTGCACGTGAACCCATCATCTGTTACTCTTTTATTTAAAGATGCAGTACAACTTACCGAAAGTATACATAATATCGACCAATTAGTGTTTTTCAACCACGGAAAGAGGTCAATATATAATAGCAGGAGAACAATTATGTCACATAACGTTACATTTTCCTCAGGAAAGCCATTTAATGACCATAGCATGTTAATTGAATAGAAAAAATAGCTAGAGAGGAGATTTTGCTGAGCACTATATTACATATTTATTATATTTTTACTTATGTCATTAAATAATTGTTATTATAACAAAAACTGAATTATATTTAATTTCATTTGTTATTTTTAACCTTTAATAATACCAGCAGATTGGGCCCTCTATGTTTACAGCATTAGGTGAGATTATTTTTTTAAATAAAATTTAAAATAAACATGTATCCATTCCAAAGTAGTCAATATTGAATCAAAATCGGAATCAAATCACAAGAATGGAATTGAAATCTTGACATTTTTGTCAAGCAATAATAAAAACTGTATCCTACCAGTCATTGTACAATGTAAACATTGTAACATGTTGTCACTAAACTTCATAAAATTCTATTTAGTTACCAAATGTTTTGACAATCAATTGTGATGCAATATTTGTTTTTACATAAACCCCCCCCCCCCCCCCCCCCCCCCCCCCCCCCCCCCCCCCCCACACAAACAAAAATCTCACTCCAAGCTAAACTCAAAAGTTGGCAGCCCTGACACACACACACACACACACACACAAAAACACACACTCACGCACAAAAACACACTCTCTCTCTCTCTCTCTCTCTCTCTCTCTCTCTCACACACACACTCACGCACAAAAACACACTCTCTCTCTCACACACACACACACACACACTAGAAGCATTAGTGAGGCTACCGTCAGTATTTTACTCTCTATCTTAGTAATTAAGACATTAAGAATGTTAATTAGACGTGCCATATATCTGTATAAGATCGCATCTAACTCATCACTACTAAACTGCACTGTTCAAATGTCACTGCCATCAAGATGCCATCAGCATATTTTCCAATATCATTTGGAACAAGCATGCAAATAAAACAAGGAGAGACTCATTTTTTTGTTTTGATGTCATTTATTTCCACAACATGTTACATTAATATGGTGTAAAAATGAGTGTCTTAGTGGTTGATCTCGGTTTTAAAATATCATTTTGTGCGAAATAACATTCCTGTGTTTGTCTATTTTTGACTTGTACTGTAGCAGGGGTTAGACGTGTGTGTGTGTGTGTGTGTGTGTGTGTGTGTGTGTGTGTGTGTGTGTGTGTGTGTGTGGCTCATCTAAAGCCTGAAACACTCGACGCATGTACACAAAACCTTTTAGCTAAGCAAGCTCGAGTTCATGCATCACTGCGTTCCACGATTCATAATGCAATGCAAGTACATTTAGCATTTTCAGCCTCAAAGGCCGTTATAGCGTAGCATTAGCATAAACCAGCGTCCGCTAACGCTTCTCAAACAGTCAACGGTTGAGGAACTGCCTTAAGACAATGTTGCTCTTTAAAGTCAACAGGGCAAATCATTTTACTTTCACAATGTGACATATTTCTGAAAGAAACATGGGACTTTACCATTTGAGAATTGATGCAATTGTAAAAAAGTGTGTTAGATACGCTGAAGTCTTTAAAGCATTTTCTGTAAAATTTGCAAATCGATGCGTTTCAACGTCCTCTAGTACAGATCAAATATGATCATCAGGTTTATTTGCTCAATCATTGCATTACATGTTTTAAAACTACAGAGCTCTGATCATAAAACTGAGCATTTAAATATCATCTTACTAAGACATTATTGGTGGATATTGATATTTATATGCATATTATGTAAGTATCTGCTACTGTTATAAAGATCATGTTGATTTACATCATAAGCATTCGCATTTCATCACTTTCTGACCATATAAATATAAGCGTTTGCTCAGTTTGGGTGTCTGAATAAAACTGAGCTGTTTATTCCCCTCCATATTCTCACTTTATGAGCCATAAAAGCCTGATGCATCAAATATGATCCTCAAAACAAAAACAATCATGTTTAATAAACCGTTCCAATTAAAAA
>NC_138732.1:2208930-2251430 GCF_965113295.1 Leuciscus leuciscus | reverse complement strand
ATTATATTTACTCAATTTGCTGGGGAAGTTCGTGTAAGTCAAATCTGCGCAGATTTAGTGCAAATACTCGTGAGTCTTCATGATATATTAACATGGGCGGCGCTAGGGAGGGGCTAGCAGGAGCTTCAGCACCCCCAAGAAAGACCAAAGCACCCCGATAGCACCCCCAAAAATAATTTCTGGAAGCAATTATATTCAGGCTGTATTCTATGGAAGCCCTGAACCGCATTTTAAAAAAAAGAAAAAAAGAAAACTTATCTTGTTATTTCGAGATATTAAGTCGTTATTTCAACATAATATCTCGTTATTTCGACATAAGTCGTTATTTCAAGGGGACATTCTAATCTGCATTAAGCCACATTAAGCATTCTTATAATAGTTTCCTATGGGTGGAAAATGCTTAACGTGTAATTAAACGTTGCGTTCATATTCTGGGCTTTTTTTTACATAGCATAGCATACTTTGTTATGATTTTAGTATCATAATGATTAATAAATGCACGCACAATTATCCGTGAACTTGATTTGAACAAATGCCTTTCAACTTGTGTGTGCAAAATTCAGAATTAAATGAATGTGCAGCAATTTGTACAAATAGAGAGTCTGTAGGCCTACTATACTGTTGTAGCCATTAAAAAAGCACATTTAGTTTCATATTTGTTCAAATATTATAATGTTATTTTTTTCCATCTATGTTGATTTATGAAAAGTGAACAGCACGAGTAAGATATGCGCAATATATCGGGAGACATGTAGCGGGTCAGACATGATTTTGACCACTTCATTAAGTTTTATTTTGTAGAAAGCCGTTCTTTAAAGTGAATTTCGTTTTGTATAAATTGTATCTTAATTTTAATAAATTTTCCATCAACCAATTGCCTGGATTTTATAAATAAGAAGCAAATATAGCAGACAATATAATCATGGAGGCGCCGGCGCGGTCACTTGCATTGCACGTTAACTGGAGCGCATCTCATCCTAACTTAACGAAACTCAGTGTGTGCCTCACACAGACATGAGAAATATATCAAATACACAAAGCTTGAAATGTCTTTAAACGAAATAATTCAAAATGAAAAGAAATAGGCTACTCTCTGATAATGTAATCCATGATGTGCATTTCTCTCTAGCCTATAGGCACGTTCACTACAGAGATGGCGATCGTCAACTTCATCTTTGCAGCCGACACTGACACAGAAAACACTAGTTTAATAAAACTCAATACACACGTCACCGGATTTATAAATGCACATCTTGCTTGTTGCACGCACACTCTGCACACATATTATGTCGAAATAACGAGATATGTTGAAATAACATTATTATTAATAATAAATCTTTTAGAATATTTGATTGAATGCTGAATGTTGCGCTTGTTCAATTTAATAAAATTAAAACTTTAATTGTGATCATTAAAATAACCCCCTCAGCACATGCCTTAAAAATTCTCTGGCGCCGCCCCTGTATATTAAATACAGCGTATTGTGTAGAATCTGCTCATATCTGGCTTACGTGAACACATACGTCACTACACAACACATAACGTTGAGCTTGTTCATTTGCATTGAAGCAATAGCGAAGATTAATAAGTGTTTGGTGAACAGAAAATACATTGTTATTTTCCAACATCCTACATTTATTGATGTCCGTTGTCCTGTATTGATCTGTCCAACTAAACACATGTTTGGTGATGAGGATGGAAGAGGAAGAGGAGGAGATACTGGATGACAGGATTTGGTTTGACTAAGAAATTATTATATGAAATCCAAATTTTAAAATAAGCTATAGCCTATATCTTTTCTTTTCTTTTTCTGGCGAGTAGAAGTTCTGAATGTCCGGTAACTTAAATATTTTGTAGCCAAATTGGCCGGTGAGTGGATTAATAGATCTAAACAGTCTATTTATATCTACGTTTTTGCTGCAACAAGATGTTACAACGAAATGATGAATCTCTGTGAACTAAAAACATCACCGACCAATGAAATACAAGCATTTGCGTCATGTGATCAGAACTCCAGATACACGTCGAGTTCAGTCGTTGAGTCCGTTCACACGCTATAGACGTTTGATCGAAATGAGTTTTGTAGAGTAATATAAATTGGGCCTAAATACTCATTACATTTTACAAACTTTAAAACAGCTAAAAACCAATATGTGAGCTGACATCATATTTTATTATTTTAACAATTTTTAAGTCTTCGAAAACCTGCATATATGAGGGAATTTTAAAAAGCGTGATTTTTTTTACCTAAAATGGTAATGGAAGCTAAAATACAAGCTAAAAGTTTTTTTTTTTTGCTATGCTAAGCTCTAAAAAAACGAATAAATTACTATACATGTCAAACAAAATAAATAAGGAAATTTCTGTTTATGATTTTTCTTTTTCTTTTTATATATATCCTACATGGGGGCCTTTAAATATTGTCTTTGTAGTCAAACGGTTGAGAAGCGCAGCTCTAAAGCTCATAATCATCAGAGTTCAGATTTGACAGGTCATGTGACTGTACATCCAAACGTGTGTGAATCTCTCACCTGTCAGAGGAACATCTGAACTGAACTGAGACGAGGATCCTGCGCCGGAACACACACTCTTGCGTTCGGCCATGATCTGAGAAAACAAGCAGAACAACTGAAGAAAAGCCTCCGTCGCTTCATCCTGCTGCGTGAGGACAGCGCATACTAACACACACACACACACACACACACACACACACACACACACACACACACACACACACACACACACACACGCTCATGCTCACATGCACACACACACACACACACACACACACACACACACACACACTCAAACATACACACACTTAAAACACACTCACACAACACACACAAGCTCACGCACACATACACACACACACACACACACACACACACACACACACACACACACACAGAACAGCAGAGAAATGGCTTCAGATGAAAGAGGACAGATGATTGGTTGCTGAGTCTCTTTCCTCATAAATATTCATGAGCCAGACAATAAATATGTGACAAGTGATTCAATTTGTCCATAAGAATGTGTGTGTTGTCCTGCGGTGCGAGTGTGTGTCCTCACCGTGGAGCAGATCAGCTTCAGGCTGCTGGCCACGGTTTCTGCAGGACTCTCACACTGAAACACGTGGCATTTCAACACACGCGTGTTCTTATCACGGGCCACATACGCGAAATCCCTGAAACACAACAACAGAGGCGTTAGTGGAGCAACACTCGTTTCCTTCAGACGTCTGCAGTAACACACCAGACTAGATCAGGAGAGCGGATACAAACAGGTGAACAGTTTAACTGCTTTAAATAACATGATTCTCTCAACTAAATTCTGTAGCAAATACTTAAAAGTCATTTAAATATTCCCCTCTTTGAGCACATTGTACTGAAAATCATTCTCAGAAATCAGTTTATAAAATTAAAAAAAACAATATACATAAAACACATTAAATGCAAAAAAGCAATGAAAATAAAACACTTACTAAAAAGCGATTAAATTTAAACATTTTAAAATTAAAGTCCCCCTGTAGTCAATCCCTTAAAACTCATCTCTGAGCACCAAAATTACATATTTAAACGTTTTTTTTATTCAATTCACATTTATTTGTACAGCGCTTTTCACAACACACATCATTTCAAAGCAGTTTTACAGGAAGTGCACGAGTCCACATTACACTTTAGAGAGATCTGTTATCAGAGGAAACTGTCTAAGATATGCATTTCAGAAAATCACAGACAGCGAAAAATTTATTAATTTAAACAATGTAATAATTTAATGCAGAAACAATGAGATCATGGAAGTAATGAATTCTTTGAAAAAAAATAAAAATTGTTAATGCCTTAAAATATCTTGAATGTAACTCGACACCCTTGCCTCATTTAGTATGCGTGGTTCTATGAATATGCAAATTCACCCCGCCTCCACTCACTCACTCAGCTCAGAGATCCACTGGTTGACGATCACACGTTGATCTGATTGGTTACAAGGTAGTTTGTGACGTCAGAAACACCAGCGATTTCAAAGCGTGTGTTTGAGACTGTCTTTGGTTCACTGCAGTTTTAAGGAGGAAATACTCAGCAATGCTGTCGACTTATGAACTTACACATGGTTTGTCTTAAAGCAGATTAAAAACACCACATAGACACATAAACTACATTAAAAGCTGGATTTACACCACAGGGGGACTTTAAAATAATTCATTTTCAATTAAAAACATGCATGTCATGTGACCATTAACTAATATCAGAGAGTCATGAACATGTGACTGTGCTGTAAAATTATTGAAATATTAACTCAAAATCTTCAAGTAAATATCTGAGCTCAAAGAGGTTTGGCTGACATAAAAACATCTGGGAAACCCGATGGAAATGAATCAAGCACAGGAACCTCACAGATTCACACAGTGTGATTCCCACAGATGAAAATGATGTATTACACTCAGATCGAAGAGCATTTAATCAGCAGCTAATGAGACACCAGGAACAAAAACATCCATCAGAGAGAGACACACGTGAGAGAACTGGTAGAGGAATATATACGTGTGTGTGTGATGAATTTAAAGGTTAATGGTTCTGTGGCCGTGTCTCAGTGTCACTGGTGACATTCAGAGAGTTTGCTTCAACACAGTCACACTGATGCAGCAAACGCTTCCTGGCGTCTAGAACGGCTCAATCTGAGCAAACACACAAACACACACACACGTCAAACTGCTGGACTGACACATGTTACTGCATGATGCTGGTATTTTAGTATAACTGAGATACTAGAGTTTTTAATAATATTTTAAATGTTTTTATTTTTACATTTCCATTTTAATTTGAGTTAAAGGTTTAGTAATTTTGTTTGTAGTATTTGTCGTCATTTTTTAAAAAAATGTTAATGTTGATTTTTTTTTACATTTATTTTAGTCAGTTTTAGGTATTTTAGTTGCTAATTAAATGAAAACGGTTCCTTGGCAACTAGCTGAAAAAAAGTTACAAATAATATTTTATTTAACATGAATTAATTTAAAAAGTCAAATTACAATAAATAATTTTACAACAAAAAAATCTAAATAAAACCCTTTCAGAAGCAAAAAAAAAAATAATGAAAAAAATCTAAAAATAAATTAATAATTCGATTTAAAAAATGGTAAAAATAAAAAGAATCAAAATAAAACCCTATTTAAAAAGCAATACAATTATAAAAAAAATATGTAAAAAAATCTAAATTAATAATCAATTAAATAAAAAAAAGTAAAAAATAAAAAGGTACAAATAAAAACAAATCAAAATAAAGAAATTTGTAAAAAGCAATACATTATTTATTTTTTTAACATAATTTTTAAATAAACATTTCTTCCCCCTTTCTGCCGCTCTTTTTGACGTCGTGTCGAATGAGTTAGACACTAGGGGTCGTACCTGGGAGCCCCAAACATGTCGGATGTCTTCAGAAAAGGCCAGTGAAGTTTGGCGTGTGGAATTTGCATGCCTGGCCTATAAAAAGACACATTCAGGTTTGTTCTTCGGAGCCGAAGCATCGCGTCTCAAGGGATGAGAAGCAAATCCATTCCCTTCACCTCAGCTGGATCGAGCACATTTCAGCGCTCTCTCTCTCTTAACGGCACAGATCAGTGTGAGACATTCCCCTAAGAGCTTCAGCGGCGATATAACAGAGGCGATTTCCCTTTATAATAAAGAGCAAATTCCTCTAAAAGAACTTCACTGCGGATCGTGTGTTTTTTAAAGATGCCGTTCTAGTCTGTGTCCTGCTGGATGCGGTCGATATTAGTGGTGTAACGATGCCCTCATGTCACGATTCGATTCATATCACGATACTGAACTCACGAGACGATATTATCGCGATACTCCAAGACATATGATAAAAGATTAACAAAAGAATGTACTGTTGATTAAAATGCTGAATTTGATATTTCATTGTGTGTGTAAATGAATATTCTTGGTCTTGATGCTGAAACCCAAAGCACAGGACAATAGAGACGCCAGAATAACAATATTCATGATTCTCAAGCTGAAAATACAGAATTATTTTAGACGAATATGCTTGATCTCCGTCACTGACTAGATATATTTAAAATAATCTCAGACACTTTTTACTGGTAACATCAGACATTTGGCTTTATCAAGACACACAAATATTCCCCCGTTGAATTGTTATACATTATATTCAACATTATATATAGTAGTTTAATGTAGTACTAAAGTAGAATTTCTTTCTAACACAGTAATTTTTATTTTGGGTGAACTATTCACAATATATAGTCACCATCCACGATACATATTGTTGTATTTTTGTATTGTGATATATTGTGACACGATACATTGTTACACCCCTAGTCGTTGTATCTCTCTACCCGAAGCGCTCTCGACAGGTTATGCTCCTCTAGAGCTGGGTGTCGAGTTCGAGTATCAAAAAGTATCAAAAAATGTCTTGTCATTCGGTACCAAATTTCGATACCTAATGCCAAGTTCACACTGCACGATTTTCATAGTAGTCGGGTCACTGTTCTTTTCACACTGCACGACTATCTGGGGTAACGCTCAGTTACTGCTGTGTTCACACTGAATGATGGATTGGCGACAAGAGGTTTCACACTGCATGACTTTACAAAAGAAAGAAATCGCCAACAACTTCTGCCTGGTCCGAAAACTACGTTTCACAACCAAACACACGTGAGACGTGATAAAGAAATAACGCAAAATCCCGTGTGCACGAGAATGAAATTGTTATTTGAAATGATAGCCTGCAAGAAGATTGCGATCCAGATTGTCTGTTCGCTGATTTGCAGCGAAAAGGAGAAAGAGAAAACCAGATTATGCAGGAGGAAATGTTTGTGTTACTGAAGGAGTGTTACCAAAGGAGTGTTACCGAAGTTGTGTTACCGAAGGTTGTTACCGAAGGAGTGTTACCGAAGGAGTGTTACCGAAGGTTGTGTTACCGAAGGAGTGTTACCGAAGGTTGTACACGATACATTGTTACACCCCTAGTCGTTGTATCTCTCTACCCGAAGCGCTCTCGACAGGTTACCGAAGGAGTGTTACCGAAGGTTGTGTTACCGAAGGAGTGTTACCGAAGGAGTGTTACCGAAGGTTGTGTTACCGAAGGTTGTGTTACCAAAGGTTGTGTTACCAAAGGTTGCGTTACCAAAGGAGTGTTACCGAAGGTTGTGTTACCAAAGGTTGCGTTACTGAAGGAGTGTTACTGAAGGTTGTGTTACCGAATGAGTGTTACCAAAGGTTGTGTTACCGAAGGAGTGTTACCGAAAGTTGTGTTACCAAAGGAGTGTTACCAAAGGTTGCGTTACCGAAGGAGTGTTACCGAAGGAGTGTTACCGAAGGAGTGTTACCGAAGGTTGCGTTACCGAAAGGAGTGTTACTGTTACTGAAGGAGTGTTACCGAAGGAGTGGTACCAAAGGTTGTTACCGAAGGAGTGTTACCAAAGGTTGCGTTACCGAAGGAGTGTTACTGTTACTGAAGGAGTGTTACCGAAGGAGTGTTAATGAAGGAGTGTTACCGAATGAGTGTTACCGAAGGTTGCGTTACCGGAGGAGTGTTACCAAAGGTTGCATTACCGGAGTGTTACCAAAGGTTGCGTTACTGAAGGAGTGTTACCAAATGAATGTTAACGAAGGAGTGTCACCAAAGGAGTTAGAGTAGTTGCACCTGAATGCTTGCCTGTATCTGATCCACCAAGTGACACAGTTCAGTAGTTGTGAATGAGACGTTGTGTTCCTCCTGCCATAACTCTGAGCTACCCGCCTCCTAACGGGTCCATGTTTCAAGGCTGAGAGAGGCAGATCATCAAGGGTTCATGAGTTTACGCTCTTCTTCTGCATTTAGATGCGACTGTCACACAGAAACTCTGCAGTGTGAATGTCGCTTTTATGTGTCTGAAAACAGCATTTCACTATAAATGTCATGAACTGAAGCTCTGAGGAAACTATAAAACACACTGACACACTCACAGGATCTCCGCCTGTCTCTGCTCTTTACCTGCACATGAAGAGACTCGAGCTGACGCCTTAAATCACAGGTGTGTGTGTGTGTGTGTGTGTGTGTGTGTGTGTGTGTGTGTGTGTGTGTGTGCGCGTGAAGTCTCAGAGCCCCAGCGATGAACCCATTCTGTCTGTCTGCAAACACACAGAAATTAAAGTTTCCTGACACACGCATATGGAGAAAAACACTTTTCAAAAGTGACTCTGGGGTGAAACTGTGATGATGATGATGATGATGATGATGATGATGAAGAATCACATTACACTTTCAACTCACACTGGCAAACTAAATACTAATACCAATGAACATTGAGCACGTTTACCAAGCTGTCTATGTGACCTACAGTCACGAATGATTCCTAAAATCATCAGTTGTGGTTGAGGAGGGTGTGCTGCTACTTCACTAAGTGATCAGACGCTTCATCTTCACCGACACACATTGAAGGAGGAACTGAGACACATTTACAGACCAGAAGATGAAGATCACCGACACATGAGGGTGCAGGACTATCGAACACCTCTGAACACCCAAGCAACCACTCAAACCATCCAGAACACCCTAACAACCACACAGGACACCCTAGCAACACCTTAGCAACCACAAAGAACACCCCAACAACCAGAAAACCCATACACAACACCCTAGCAACCACAAAACTCCCTAACAACCACCCAGAACACCCGAGCCACAATCTAGTAACCAGGGCTGCTGGATTAGCCCCAGTGATGAGTATGTTCAGGGGTGGACCTATGTTTACTTTTTCTAATAATCGTATGTTGTTGTACAGTTCACATTGGATTAATTCATCCAAACTCACCACCTCATAACAGTTACATTCCTGTGCCATCACCAGGTACACACTCACTCACTCACTCACTCACTCACGCACGCACAAACACACTCACACACTCAATTATTTCTCTCTCTCTCTCTCTCTCTCTCTCTCTCTCTCTCACTCACACACACTCTAACACACAAACTCTCTCTCTAACACACACAGTCTATCTCTCTCTCACACAGTCTCTCTCTCTCTCACACAGTCTCTCTCTCTCTCACACACACACACAATCAATCACTGCCTCTTTCTCTCCTTTTCCCAAAAGATTGTGATTGTTTCAGTATGTCATTAATATCTATCTCCTCCTTACAAACCCTCGGAGACTCACACAGTCTGACTGTATTGTGCTCACATTTGCAGAACAGCAAAAGTCATAAAACATTTACACACACACACCCTTACACACTCTCACTCTCTCACACACACACACACACACACACACACACACACACACACACACACACACACACACACACACACACACACACACACACACACACACACACACACACACACACACACACACACACACACACACACACACACACACACACACACACACACACACACACACACACACACACACACACACACACACACACACACACACACACACACGCGCGCACACACACACGCACACACACACGCACACACACACGCGGCGCACACACACACGCACACACGCGCGCACACGCACACACAGTGTCTCTCTCAATGTATTTTTTATCCTTGCATTTCTCCTTTATTTGCATAATATTGCATGCAATGCGTGTGTACTTTGATACGCTGTACAAAAAACCAGTAATAGTGTAAAAACACACACTCATGTTCATCTAGTCCAGACGAGCACAAACAATAGACTTACTTTAATATAAAACCAACTATAATGGCAACAGACTAACACAAAAATATGCAATAAAGCAGACAATTGTCCCCAAGAAGTGAAACTAAACACACACGTGAGTGCATGGAAAACAGCAGCAGCGCGATGCAGCAGTGTGTGTGTGTGTGTGTGTGTGTGTGTGTGTGTGTGTGTGTGTGTGTGTGTGTGTGTGTGTGTGTGTGTGTGTGTGTGTGTGTGTGTGTGTGTGTGTGTGTGTGTGTGTGTGTGTGTGTGTGTGTGTTACTCACACTGATGTCACTCATTAGAATTCCAGCCGCACTCTAACTCATTACTCCCATCGCCACGACGACCAGCATCAGCTCAAACACCACACACTGATCCCCGTCTCTCGTCCTCCTCGTCTCTCTCTGATCCGTCACTCCCTCGGCAAACACACACACACACTCACACACACACTCTGAGAGCCAAAAGCCACCGAAAGACCCTGCACTCACTCGCTCTCTCTTTCTCTCTCTCTCTCACACACACACTCTCTCTCTCTCTTGCTGAAGAGAGATGCTGCTCACATCCAGTAGAAGAGAGAGGGACAGAGAGAAAATAAAGACAGCCTCTCCGTGTTAAAATAGAACAAATAGAAAAAATATCTGTAAGAAAGCGTTCGTCTTGCTTTCAGAGTCAAACAGAACGAAACACACGTCAGCCTTTATTAGGTGAAGTAAGACAATGTTTCACTATCAGTATGAAACAGCAATGCCACAAAAAGAGGGAGGAGTTGACCAATCTCTCTCTCTCACACACACACACACACCATATATAGACCTGTGACCTCATCGCTACAAACCCACGTGTTCACAGACACAAAATGCTGAGTGCTCCAGATATAGAGCAATGACTTCAATCCATCCCAAACACTCATCATATTGTATTAGTAACAGTGTGTGTGTGTGTGTGTGGTGTGTGTGTGTGTGTGTGTGTGTGTGTGTGTGTGTGTGTGTGTAGTGTGTGCCTGTGCCTGTGAGTGACGTGTGTGTGTGTGTGTGTGTGTGTGTGTGTGTGTGTGTGTGTGTGTGTGTGTGTGTGTGTGTGTGTGTGTGTGTTTCACAGACAGAGGTTCCTCTGGGCCAGACTTGTTTCACGTGTGTGTGTGTGAGTATGCGCAAATATGTGCGAGTGTGTGTGTGAGTGCGCAAGAATGTGCAAGTGTGTGTGTGTGAGTGCGCAAGAATGTGCAAGTGTGTGTGTGTGTCTGTGTGGGCGTGTTGTGTGTGTGTGTGTGTGTGTGTGTGTGTGTGGTGTGTGTGTGTGTGTGTGTGTGTGTGTGTGTGTGTGTGTGTGTGTGTGTGTGTGTGTGTGGTCTGTGTGTGTGAATGACGTGTGTGTGTGTGTGTGTGTGTGTTTCACAGACAGAGGTTCCTCTGGCCAGACTTGTTTCACGTGTGTGTGTGTGTGTGTGTGTGTGTGTGTGTGTGTGTGTGTGTGTAAGTGTGCAAAAATGTGCGAGTGTGTGTGTGTGTGTGTGTGTGTGTGTGTGGTGTGTGGTGTGTGTGTGTGTGTGTGTGTGTGTGTGTAAGTGTGCAAAAATGTGCGAGTGTGATGTGTGTGTGTGTGTGTGTGTGGTGTGTGAGAGAGAGAGATGTTTCTCTAAAAGCAATAGGAAAGAAACACACAATCTCTCTCTCTTTTCCTTTCTTAAGCAGTTATAGTCTCTCTACCTCATCTCTATCGGTCCGCATCTCTCGTTCTCTCAACACTACCTTTTTTCAAATCAAATAATACAAAAATTGCTTAACTTAGTCGAGACTTTTAGATCAACAAAAAATTCATTTCAGTTTCATTATGATATTATAGTTTTTTAATTGAATCCCTGTTTTAATACCGTTTCTCTTTGAAACAACAACAACAGCAAAAGACATTAAGTTCGTGATACTCTAGAAGCGGTTTAAAGACTAACCCAGTTTAAAATACCCGGATGATGGCTTAATTAACTGATGTTGGACACTTCATGCACTCGACACGCATGCACAGAGCATTAGAGCATAAGTACATAGTGCATAAGTTGGGACACAACCAATTTGTTTCCGTGCTAAAACATGTCAGTTGAGCTGAAGTTTGGGTCTGCAGCGACACCTGCTGGCTCACGCTGGTACTGCAACTTCAATCTGAATACTAACTCACTGAAAACTGACAAAACTTTGAGATAATTTGTTTATAATTATTAGTAAAGATGTTTCTAATGAGGTTACATACTGTAGTGTACATAGTTAGTGCTAGAAGCTGAACAGAGTTAGTGCACTAAATCAAGTCATTTACACAGTGCTTTAACAATATAGATTGTTTCAAATCAGCTTTACAGTGATAATAGAAAATTACAGTTATGTTATTACAGTTAAATGACATTGAATGATCATTAAAATGGGTTTATATAAAGTATTTCTTTGGTGAGATTTGCCTATGAGATCTGATCTCTCCTGGGCTGGGTTTCCCGAAACCTTCTTAACTCTACGTCGTTCTTAAGCTGTACCTTATCGTTAATACGCTTTTTCCGAAACGTTCTTAGTTAGGTATACCTTCTGTAAGTCATACGTTCGGAAAGTTGGTCTTGGACCACTCTTAGCTTTACCTTATCACTGGTAACAGGGGACCACCACTGCAAAAAATACATCCAGTGTTCAATAAGGCTAATTCAAGTGTTTTCATCATCATGCAAAGAATAAAATTGTCATTACACTGATTGTTGTTAGTTTTTTAATTATTATCCAAAGGTACATCAGCTGGCAAACCATTAGGCAGTGAAGGCTTAGGAGTTTGCTCAAACTATAGCTAAAACAATAGTTGTGCTAAAAGACGGCGCCATCCGCGGAGCGCTTTCAAAGGCCAGTGAAAGCATATACTGCCAGTTAAAGCTACAATATGTAAGATTTTTGTAATAAAATATCCAATATTGCACAGTATGATGTATTTCCTGCAGTTGTGTACTTACAACTTCCCAAAGATTTTTAATTTCAGAGAAATTCCCATTTTAAATAATGGCTCGTCCATGTTCACGTAATATCCGCGTTATCCCTGGTTTCCGCTCGTTCTGCCATAGTAACCATGGCGACAGACGTGGACAACTGCGTTACGTCTAGCGGCGCGCTCACGCTGTTGTTGTTTCGGTCAAACATTATGGATCATGGCAAGCAGACTTTGGGACAAAAGGAGAACTAAAACGAGGATCAATATCAGCGTGGCGTTTTCGAGATGCCGAGAGCTAGCGTCCGCGGCTAACTTCCACTCGACAGAGCAAATATCCCGTGAGTCCTAATAAATGCAATTTCAACTATTTCTGAAGTGCTTCTTTTATAAAGAATATACCTAAAGAATACTTTAGAGTCTTCGTAGCGTGCTAAGAGACAACGTTATCGGGAAATCCAGCCCAGATCTCACACCGAAATATAATATAGTATTATAAAATCTCAATGCCTCCAGAAATAAATATCAGTTTCCACATCAGAAGCCTTGCTCGCCGTCTAGATGACGTCACTGGATTCTCTCGCTGTCGGTATGAGAGATTCGCTCTGCGCTGGAGTCAGTGAATCAATGTGGTTTATGGTTCACACACTCACACACACACACACCAGAGGAACCACCGTCTGTGAAACACACACTCACTCAGCAGAGAGAGAGAGTGAGCGCTGTAATGTCTCTCATCACTCTCTGCGTCTCTCCAACACGTCTCTGCCATTAACACTGAACACTAAAGCTTTCATCTTCCTCGGGGGACGAGAGAGAGAGAGAGAGAGAGAGAGAGAGAGAGAGAGAGAGAGAGAGAGAGAGAGAGAGAGAGAGAGAGAGAGAGAGAGAGAGAGAGAGAACAGCATGCTACTCACACTATCATTCCTGCAGAATGTACTGGGCACACAGGAATTGTCTAAAATGTGCAGTAAATCACTGGAGCAGACGCATACTGTATCCCACAATGCACTGCACTCGACTTCCCCTCATACGATTATTTCTGCAGTATCTTTATGCATGAAATACCCAAATTTAAGAAAGCATGCACATCTAAAAAAAAAAATAAGTCAGATGCACAACCGAAGAATATATAGCGTGTATATTTACGCCACATGCAAATAGGCTGTTTACAGTAACTCCGCCCACCAGTGCCTGATTCAGCCAATCAAAACCTGTCTGAGGGATCAGTGATGCGGAGACAAACCCGAGTACAAATCCACCTTTTACTGAACTCTTTCTTCTCCCTTTTCCCGTCACATATCAGCTTGGAGTTTAATTTAAATGAAAATTAAGAAAATATTCGAAAGGTGCGAATAAAATGTGTATTTAATAGTGGGAATATAGTGTTTACCGGATAGGGCTTAAGGGACTGGGACAAGTAATGATGTAATACATATAATCATATGCACTGAATATGTTGTTATTATTGCATTCTGTTTTTTTATTATACTACAATAACCACTATTTACACTTTATTGCGATTTGCACAGTGCAAATAGTTGCAGCCTAAAATATCAATTATAAAATGCAATGTCAGCATAATGTTGCTGCCAAAAAGCGGCATTTATGGAGCTCATAAATGTTTTGGGGGAAAAACAGTGTTTGTTTGTTTTTGTGTTTTTTTCACTTAAAATACCCAAATGACCCACTACATTTGCTAAAATGTGCAGTAAATCACCAGAACAGACACATACTGTATCCCACAATGCACTGCACTCGGCACTGCACTCGATTATTATTTCTGCAGTGTCCATACGGTCTTAACAGCCTGTCTTCATGCGTGAAAAGAGGCATATTATGTCACAGTGACTTTTAAGAGTATGTCAGAAAGAAAAACATTTAAAATGTGATCGAATTAATCTCCTTCGATGCTATTAAACACGTCATGTACATGTATTAACTTCAAAAAGCCGTAAACATCACAACACCGTCTGCAGAAAAGCTGAATCACCTCGAAACAATCGTTTAATGGATTTAGAAAGGCTTGAGGGAAAGTGTCTGACCTGCTGAGGCCCCGCCCCACTCCCCACACGCGGATGCAGCTGATTGGCTGAGAGTGCAGGAGGGTGTGGTCAGTGGCGTCGATGAGGCTGAGAGTGACATCTTGCAGGACCAGTAGCATCGTCTGTCTCTGAGCGAGAGAGAACGAGAGAGACGTGTGAGCAGTGTTGGGAATAACTCATTACAAGTAACTTGAGTTACGTAATCAGATTACTTTTCAAGTAACTAGTAAAGCATTACTTTTTTATTTATTTATTTATTATGGAAACAAATACTATTTACAGGTGACAGATACAACAAAAACCAAGGCCAACAAAACATACATAACAACAGCCAACATGGTGTGTGTGTGTGTGTGTAACAATAATAAACGTTCTAGACTAAATGTGAGCGTGCATTTACTCATCTCACTTGCAAAAAAAAAAAAGATTAAATATTCCTCAAAATGCATAAAATCAGTGAAATGCAGAATCAGAATACTATCTCCAATAACTAAATATGTTAAATAAAACATACGTGTTTATGCATTTAATCTCACTTTATTGTCTGACCTTCGATGATTCAGTAAAACCATAAGCAAAAATGACAATAGATTTTTTTTGTTTTTATTGGTAAAGTAAAGCCGTTTCTCAATATGCGTACTTGTCTGTACTTGTGTTCTTGTGTTCTTGTGAAACGTCATCAGTCGCTGCCCAAGTACTGTTCTAATTCAAAGTTCACATCTAGCCAAGTCCAGTTCAAATCCCCGGATGTGTTCTTGATCCGCCCCTTTTACCGAGGATGCATCGAGAGGTGACTTGTGCGGACTTGAGTCAGCCAGGTATCCCAGAATGCATCTCACACCAACCAGCAAGCGTCAATAGCAGAAGAGAAACCCCACGTAATTTAAAAATACTGCTGTAATTGTGTCACGAAATGTAGTTTTAAGAGTATTTCAGGCGAGAATGTAGTTGTTTAAAGCTCAAATCTTTGGTTTATTTATAAAGATGGCGCCTATTTAAAAATTTGATCTGCCGTTTTCGGAGTTGTGAGATCCAGGCAATCGGACGCTCGGCTAGGGCTGTGACGGTATGGGATTTTTTCTTACCGCGGTAAAGAAGCAACAAATCTCGCGGTTTGGCGGTATAAATATATAACAGCAAAGACAGCGTCGGCAGTATTGATGGCAAAATAGGCTACAGAATATTTCGTTCTGTATTGACAGGTGCAATATTTGAAAATCGATAATATTTTTTTTTATTACATTTATATCTGCATTTATGTCAAAACCTAAACTTTCAAACATCAAAATGTAATTTATTATAAACAGAGCAATTCCAAGAGGGTCCTCACACCATCGGTGCTCGGGCCCTAAATATGTATTCATGTCAAAATGACATACAAATTTTTTTTCCTATTCTATTTAGCCAGGAAACGCTTCCAACAGGCTTGCGTGAAAAATAGGCGTCCGTTCTATTTCTAGCATGCACACGTTTTCAGCGCGGCTCGTGCCGCAACTGAGACGCGCGTCTCACGCAGGCAGTGTGCAAGCTCTAACCTGTTAACATGGGAGCCGAAATAAAAACGGACACGCCACGCAGCCAGTGTCGCCGACCTAAGGTAGGACCCAAACGCCACAGGATGGTTAATTTTTCTAAGATGTAGTCTTAAGTTAGTGGTATCGATCGCGAGGGATACTTTTGTGCGACAAATACGGCATATTGCCTTGTCCAAATTCACCGGATTCCCCTTAATTGTCACCTGCCTCAAAGGCGACACAGTATTTAGCTTAGACACTAGATTCGTGGCTATTTTTTGAATAATGTCATTCGGCTAGCGCCGTCAATAAGAGAGATCGCTACTTGCAATTAAAATCTAACTCCAACTGTTTACGTTATGCTTGTCTTTTATGCCTGTGTTTGTTTGTATTTAATTGAACATTATCTGTAAACATCACAAGTACTGAAACCTAGCAGTTAATTAATAATAATCAGAAACACACAAAAAAATAAATCCCCCATATGTTTAACGGACTGTCCCTCCCTTGCGCAGGAAGCGTTTTTTTTTTTTCTCCAGAAGCACTTGAACATGGGACTCGCAGAATACAGTAAATTATAAGCAAATATTAATGTGTTTATAGTTCATATCACACACCATATGCACTCCTGTAACTTAAAAAAAAAAAAGAAAAAAAAAGTGCGGTGATGACCTCACACCGCGGTAGGCATCTCATTAACGCGATATTGCGGTGATGCGGTTATCGTCACACCCCTACGCTCGGCGCTCATGTACCCCGCGGAGAACAGCCTTTCCTCGGCTAGTGCTGCTGACGTTTGCCGCTGGCTCGGATGTCTCTAGTCTAGTGGTTTAACATGAGATATAAATCGTCTTGTGTATATCTAACGGACGATTTATTTATTTATTTTGTCTCATTAATCTATAATTTGTTCCCTGGCAAAACGCTATGCTGAGGGCAAAGTGAAGTTTCATAGCTTTATTTAGTCTATTTAACTTTAACGTTGTAGCCTAGAGAGCTGACTTATGTTTGACTGAATCGTTTGCTTTATTATTGTATAGCTTCTTATACCTTTTAGGCTACTTATAGGCTACTTTTATAATGGCTATTATTGATCATTAAAACTGACATTTAAAGCAGCACTCAGTAGCTTCGGGACTTCTTCGCTGTATTCTCGCTTTTTGCTCGCAGGTTTCTCTCTAGAGCTCCCCCCACAGCTTCGGAATAGATATTTGACAACACTGTCGTAAAAACTCGTTGTTGATTCTCAGACACCAGAGGCCAGTGGTGGACGAAGTACACATACCATGTACTTGAGTTAAAGTAAAGATACTCAAGGTAAAATATTACTCAAGTAAAAGTAGAAGTGCTGCCTTTAAACATTCACTTGAGTAAAAGTACAAAAGTATTTGCCTTCAAATGTACTTAAGTATCCAAGTACTTTGATTTTTTTATTGCTATAATGTCCTATTATAATTTTTGTCAAGACTCTTGCTTAATTCAGTCTACGTGAAGACTCTGTCACTCTTGGCACATCAATCTATTAATAAAATGACATTAATTAGTCTATATATATATATATATATATATATATATATATATATATATATATATATATATATATATATATATATATTTGAATTGAATACATTTTTTGTGTGTTTAATTTTGGACGGAAGGGGACTGATCCCATAAGGTATAATACATTTACAGTATTTACTGTACATATTTTTCACAAGCGTCTATGGTCATAATTATAAACATCCTAATGTTATGATACATTCACATAAACCTGCACAATGCCATTGAATATATATATACACACTACATTATGGGAGCAGCCAATTTCCCTACAAAATTAAACACCAAAACGTATTAATGCAGTGTTTCTGCTACTCCTCAGAAAAAAAAATGCTATTATATGCAAGTAATTTTAGTGTCAAGGTAATAAGCAATGTTCATTATGCGTCAGTATTTACCGATAATTGCTGCAATAATAGCTGCTGCTCTCTGCCCCGCTTAAAATTATTGGCAACACAAATTGTTTGGAACTATTGAGAGCTACACGAATCACGTGACCGCGCGGCGGCGAGATCACAGTTGGCTTGTTCGACTTGAAACGGCACACTGCACAGACCAATCGGTGAATGACATTAAAATACCGCAAGAGCGATTAGAGAGTAGACGGCTCTGTATGCTTTTCAATCGCTCTCGCGATTTCGCTCTATACTTTGATGTCATAAACTGATCGGTCTGTGCAGCGCCGATTCAAGTCGAACAAGCCGTGTGTGTCGCAACCTCTTATACTGTCTATGGTCGCAACTCTCATATTTAACGGCTCTGGTTCGCGCTTAGTAGATACCACCAAGGCAAGTTCAAAACAAAGTGCGCACGTTGTAGGCTACTGTGATAGGTGGCTCGTTTGACCAGTTAAGTTTTTATCCACTCATAAATAAAAAGGAACGACTGATTTTTGAAAATGTAGTAGAGTAAAAAGTAAGATATTTGACTTTGAAATGTAGTGGAGTTAAAGTAAAAGTCTTCCCAAATTTAAATACTTCAGTAAAGTACAGATACGCAAAAAAGCTACTTAAGTACAGTAACGAATTACATTTACTTCGTTACTGTCCACCACTGCCAGAGGCTATAGATCAACGACATCAAAGCAGATGGGACGTTCTTTAAAACGTCTTCTTCATTCGGGTTCGGACAGCGTGAGGGAGCGCAATAATGACAGCATTTTAGCAGATTTCTTTTGGCCGTAAAGCAATTGTTTACATCGCGAGACCTGATATCACGCGAGACTTCCTGACGCAGCGGCCGGCGGCCCGCCGGCTCAAAGTTGCAAGTGCGTATTTTCCGCTCACGGGCACCAGGGGGGTGCGAAACGACCACCATTCAACCCGAAACAAGTAATATAACCATTCCAATGACTCCGAAGCTGTTCAGTTAAGGTAAAAAAAGTTACTTAGTTCACCTTTAACAAAAAAGGTTATGTCATTTTATTTTATATATTTAAAACATAAAATATTTTATTATACATATTGCCTACATTCTCTTCACTGTATGTACATATATAATAAAATAAAATTACACAACCCTGTCTTTTTGCTAAATGTTAGTTTTAATGACCAATATTATAATGTTTTTTATTTATCATATTTTTTAAATGAAAACAGAAAGAGTCAGGGTTGTGCTTTATATTTCGTGTTGTTATAAATATGTGCAGTGAAGATAATCAATTGCGTTGCCTGAACCACATTTGTGTGGCCATTATGTTTAAGATTTTTTTAAATGAAAATGAAAAGAGGCAGAGTGGTGGTTTATAACATATTTTGTTTTATTTGTAGCCTAGATATACATAAAGAGATAACCGGAGTAGCCAGAGCGAGCTGAGTGACGCTATCAAGTACGCCGCTGTTCCATTTGCAGAATTATCGGACTTGCGTCCTCCCGTCCTCGAGAGTTCGTTCTCCTGAGTCGAACTTGTCAAGTCCGAACTACCAAGGACTCAAGTCCGATCTTTGCGTACTTGGTATTGAGAAACGGCTTATGTGTTCAACTTTTTTCTCCTGCGTCCTATTCTTCTGTTATCCAGAATAACAGCCGCTGAAAGGTTTGTTTAAGCGGCGCCCCCTAATGTACAGGAGTCAATCTGCATTTCCTTCAGCCTGACGCTTATTATTTCACTTTTGGTGTGAAAGGGTCTTTACATTTGCCCAAAAATATAACTTTTTTGTTATAAAAAAAACAAGCCCAGCCCAGCTGGAAAAAAAGTAACGCAAAAGTAACATAACGCATTACTTTTCTTAAAAAGTAACCAAGTATCGCAATTAGTTACTTTTTAAAGGAGTAACACAATATTGTAATGCATTACTTTTCAAAGTAACTTTCCCCAACACTGTGTGTGAGTGTATGAGTGAGATCAGACGTGAACCCGTCTCACCCTCGTCCGGTCGCTGTCTGTCTCTCTGCGTCGCTGTAGTTGCTGAATGCAGTCGCTGACCGTTGAGCCGCTCTTCCCACACATCAGATCTGCCTCCCGAACCTCCAACCAGCCCAGATACTGGACCCAGAACACCTGCAACAGCAGACCAGCACACTGGACCTCAACTCCTGTCTTAAAGGGATAGTTCACCCAAAGATGAAAAGGTGTATATGACATTCTTCTATCAGACTTTCACTTTTATGATGGACAGATGCACTTTTATGACGGACAGATGCACTTTTATGATGGACAGATGCACTTTTATGATGGACAGATGCACTTTTATGATGGACAGATGCACTTTTATGATGGACAGATGCGCTTTTATGATGGACAGATGCGCTTTTATGATGGACAGATGCACTTTTATGACGGAGAGATGCACTTTTATGACGGACAGATGCACTTTTATGACGGACAGATGCACTTTTATGACGGACAGATGCACTTTTATGATGGACAGATGCACTTTTATGACGGACAGATGCACTTTTATGATGGACAGATGCACTTTTATGATGGACAGATGCACTTTTATGATGGACAGATGCGCTTTTATGATGGACAGATGCGCTTTTATGACGGAGAGATGCACTTTTATGACGGACAGATGCACTTTTATGGACAGATGCACTTTTATGATGGACAGATGCGCTTTTATGACGGACAGATGCGCTTTTATGACGGAGAGATGCACTTTTATGACGGACAGATGCACTTTTATGACGGACAGATGCACTTTTATGACGGACAGATGCACTTTTATGATGGACAGATGCACTTTTATGATGGACAGATGCGCTTTTATGATGGACAGATGCTCTTTTATGACGGACAGATGCACTTTTATGATGGACAGATGCTCTTTTATGACGGACAGATGCACTTTTATGATGGACAGATGCACTTTTATGATGGCCAGATGCTCTTTTATGACGGACAGATGCACTTTTATGATGGACAGATGCACTTTTATGATGGACAGATGCGCTTTTATGATGGACAGATGCGCTTTTATGACGGACAGATGCACTTTTATGACGGACAGATGCACTTTTATGACGGATAGATGCACTTTTATGACGGACAGATGCACTTTTATGACGGACAGATGCACTTTTATGACGGATAGATGCACTTTTATGATGGACAGATGCACTTTTATGACGGACAGATGCACTTTTATGACGGACAGATGCGCTTTTATGATGGACAGATGCGCTTTTATGATGGACAGATGCGCTTTTATGATGGACAGATGCGCTTTTATGATGGACAGATGCGCTTTTATGATGGACAGATGCGCTTTTATGATGGACAGATGCTCTTTTATGACGGACAGATGCTCTTTTATGACGGACAGATGCTCTTTTATGACGGACAGATGCACTTTTATGATGGACAGATGCACTTTTATGATGGCCAGATGCTCTTTTATGACGGACAGATGCACTTTTATGATGGACAGATGCACTTTTATGATGGACAGATGCGCTTTTATGATGGACAGATGCGCTTTTATGACGGACAGATGCACTTTTATGACGGATAGATGCACTTTTATGACGGATAGATGCACTTTTATGACGGACAGATGCACTTTTATGATGGACAGATGCACTTTTATGACGGATAGATGCACTTTTATGATGGACAGATGCACTTTTATGACGGACAGATGCACTTTTATGATGGACAGATGCACTTTTATGATGGACAGATGCACTTTTATGATGGACAGATGCGCTTTTATGATGGACAGATGCGCTTTTATGATGGACAGATGCACTTTTATGACGGATAGATGCACTTTTATGATGGACAGATGCACTTTATGATGGACAGATGCACTTTTATGGACTTCAAAACAGAAACAGCCATTCACTGCCATTATAAAGCTTGGAAGAGCCAGGACATTTTTTGATATAACTTTGATTGTATTCGTCTAAAAAGAAGAATGTCATACACACCTAGGATGGCTTGAGGGTGAGTAAACCATGGGCTAATTTTCATTTTTGGGTGAACTATGCCTTTAACCCTATAAATCCTATTGATCTGATCAACCTGATTTATTCTTTTTTTTTATCAAGTTTAAGTAGCATAATTGGACAAACGTGTTCAAAATATTAAGAAAAGATCTCAAATATAACGATCTTGTATATTAGACATCAGCTGTTTCTCACTGAACCTAAAGATGATGTCATTCTTCTGTTCCCACAATGTATTGTGTCAAACTCCTGCTCAGGAGTAGTTCCAGGCAGTGCCACACGGCGTCACTGTTGATAAATATCACTGTTTATGATGCTAGTTTTATCCTTTAACATCTTTCCATAATATCTGGTCAGAATATAATCATTTGGTGATTCCAAACAAGAGAGTTATAGTTAAATCCTTCATAATAAATTATTTTGAAGTTCATCTTATCTGCTCTTTTTGTGGATCTGAAAAGGAATCTATTCAGGTCTTACCTACTTTTTTTTTTTTATGATTTAAATGAAATCAAAGAAGAAATTGTCCCGTTTCTGTTACGTCACACCGACTCTTGGACAATGCTGTTGTCATTTTGTGCTTGTCGGGCAAATTTCATATTCATAAATCCAAAATGATAACTTCTAAACCTAATGTTTCCCTATTTTGTTCTTAGATAAACGTGCTGATTCACCTCTTAAATGACAGAGAAACAAAAAAACACATTAAAACATCCCAGGATTTAACTAAGATTACCAAGACCATTTATATTATTATTATTTATTTATATTTTTTATTTGTGACGTCTGTGATTTTGTCATCCCTCATCATCATTATTATTATTATTATTATTTATTTTATTTTGTTTTTTTATTTTATTTCTGGTGTCTATGTTATTTTGTATGTCACTCCTCGTTATTATTATTATCTTTTTTTTTTTTTTTTTTTTTACTTGTGATGTCTGTCTGTGTAATTTCATCTCATCCCTCATCATTATTCTTTACTTTATATTGTTTTTTATTTTTATTTTTTACTTGTGATGTCTGTGATTTTGTGTCATCCCTCATCATTGTTTAAAGCTGATATTTTGGAGCTCATTCTTCTTGTTATATGTTGTGTTCATATTTACAATCAGAGAAAACCCCGTGTATGATCTCCAGAGTGATTGACACCTGTTGAAGTGCAGTTTATCAGCAGAATTACCTGAGTCTCCGGGTCATTGATGGGAATGATGGTGTCTGCAGGGGCTGATGAGACTTTAGCTCTGAGGAGGATAAAGATCAGCATGAAGCTTCTATATAACAGTATATCCCCTGATTTACAGGTGAGGAGCTTCACCTGTGGTTGATGAAGCTGTACGGGCCGCCGTGAGCTCCTAAACTCTCTCGGTTCATCTGTCGCTCTCTCTCGCGCTCCTCCTGTCGTTCACGCTCGCGACGCTTCTCTCGGGAGTCGCATGTCTCCGTCAGGTCCTGTAAAGAACGATAGAAAAGCTGCATAAAGTCTCAAATCTCAGAAAACATTTGCTTGCCTTCCATAGCATATATATGCAGTACTAAACATTTGAAGTGGGTTAAAAAAACTATTTACGCACTATATTACATATGCATTATATTTTACCTTAACCTGTTCTACACTTAATGTGTGTTTGAATAAATTCGTTACGAAAACAAGTTATGAAAGCCACTGTTTAAATGTTTATATTTCAAAAAATTAATTGGAGTAGAAACATAATCATGCCATTAGAAGATTTTTATTTTAACATTATTATTAAAAAACACTGCC
Source organism: Leuciscus leuciscus (assembly GCF_965113295.1). Lineage (NCBI taxonomy): Eukaryota > Metazoa > Chordata > Actinopteri > Cypriniformes > Leuciscidae > Leuciscus > Leuciscus leuciscus. The sequence goes on along the minus strand of NC_138732.1, from coordinate 2,227,519 downwards.
ATATGTGCAACTTAAATGTTTGTACACAAATCAGTTTTAAGCTTTAATATCTGTACCGGCTCACAGGGTTCCCTGTGTCGTTTAAAGCATAAACGCCCTGATATACTTGTGACGTCATTTTGAACAAATTCAGGCTGATATGAAGTTTGTTTTGAGTTTGTTTTTGGGAGTTCGAAACTTTCTGGAAAAGTTAGCTCCGGCTGGTAAACGCCTCTGAACTCTCATTGGTCTGTGGTGATGATGTCATAGGTGGGCGTGGCTCTCAGGCTCCGCCTTCTTTGAGGTGTGAAGCTTCTCCGGTTCATTTCTTCTGTTCAGACACGAGTAAAAACATGAACACACCGGAGAGACGCTTGATACGCTTGACGCTTGATACGCTTGACGCTTGATACGCTTGACGCTTGATACGCTTGACGCTTGACACTTGCTGTGTGAATAAACATGACGTGACTGAAGTGAATAATGCAGAGACTGCAAACTTCCACATCTCTACGATCTGATGCTTTCTGAACGGCTGATTTCTCAGTTTTTTTCTCATGAATCGGATCAGATTGAAGTTCGGAACTGAACTAAATCGCATGCTTGTGAATCAAAATCAAATCATGAAGTTTGCGTCAAAGCGCAGCTCTAGTGGCTTTGTGTTTAATTCACATGTTTACCAGGTAGTTGTTGTTGAGGAAACTGGCGGCGCGTCCCATCGCCTCGTAACACAGTGAGGAAGAGGAGGGTGACGAGGCAGATGAAGGAACGGGCTCCACAGAGCTGTCCGACACGATACTGCTGGGCCGCTACACACACACACACACGCACACACGCACGCACAAACACACGCACAAACACACAAGCACGCACACACACACACACACACACAAACACGCACGCACAAACACACACGCACAAACACACACAAGCGCACACGCAAGCATGCGCACACACACACACACACACACATTAACACACAAACACACAAGCACACACACAAGCATGCGCGCACACACACACACACACACACACACACACACAAGCACAAATTAACAAATTAGGCCCTTCAATACGTCAATAAGAAACACACCATCACATGCAGGAAAACTGTGGTAAGAGTAGAAGATCATCGCTGTGTCTAAAACAAACTATTCCTCAATCTCTCCCTGTTCAAGCTTGCATTATTCTGAAACTTAATATCCGTGTTTATTGCCTCATTAAGACTGCTGTATTCCTCATTTGTAAGTCACTTTGGATAAAATTGTCTGCTAAACGACTGTGAATGTGTGTACCTCAGTCTGTGCTTTAGAGCAGGGCACAGGAAGACACGCCCCCTTCACTCGTGGCTCCGCCTCCAGGTCAGGCTGATCTCGCCAAAAACACTCCTTCAGCTGAGGCTCTTCCCAAACACCTACAGCACCATATAATCACAGAGAAAACACATATTTCACATGATAATAACAATTATTCACAGTTTTTACTGTACTTTTGATCAGTGTTGGGTGTAACGCATTACAAGTAACTTAAAAGTTACGTAATCAGGTTACTTTTTTCAAGTAACTAGTAAAGTAACACATTACTTTTAAATTTGCGTAAGTAATAATAAGTAACGCAAGTTAATTTGTTTTCCCATTTATTGACTGACAGCTCTTCTGTCCTCATGTTGAGAGAAATTGGGAGTAAATTGATTGTTATTGTAGTTCTAGACTAAATGTGAGCATTTACAGATTCAGAATTCCTTAAAATGAATAAAATCAGTGAAAGGCAAAATCAGAATACTAAGCAAACCTCCAATAATGTTAAACAAAATAAATGTTTATGCATTTAATCTCACTTTATTGACCAATGTACTTGCTGATGATTCAGTTAACCTGAAAGGATTGTTTGAGCTACGCCCTCTACTGTACACACGTGTGAATTTTCATTATTACATTTTTATTATTTTTTTATTATTATTATAAAAATTTTGGCCAAAACATAGAGCTTAAAATATAGAACATTTGCCAAAAAATAGAACCAAAAACAAAACAAGAAAAACAAGCATAGGGGGGTGGTGGTGGCGCAATGGATAAGACACATGCCTTTGGTGTGAGAGACCCGGGTTTGAATCCACTGTGAGACACCAATGTTTCCCTGAGCAAGACACTTAACCCCTAGTTGCTCCAGAGGCGTGCGACCTCTGACATATATAGCAATTGTAAGTCGCTTTGGATAAAAGCGTCAGCTAAATGAATAAATGTAAATGTAAGCATAGCCCAGGTGAAAAAAAGTAACGCAAAAGTAATGTAACACATTACTTTTCTTTAAAAGTAACTAAGTAAAGCAATTAGATACTTTTTAAGGGAGTAACGCAATAATGTAACGCATTACTTTTCTTTAAATGTAACTAAGTAAAGCAATTAGATACTTTTTAAGGAAGTAACGCAATAATGTAACGCATTACTTTTCTTTAAAAGTAACTAGGTAAACCAATTATATACTTTTTAAGGGAGTAACGCAATAATGTAACGCATTACTTTTCTTTAAATGTAACTAAGTAAAGCAATTAGTTACTTTTTAAGGGAGTAACGCAATAATGTAACGCATTACTTTTCTTTAAAAGTAACTAAGTAAAGCAATTATATACTTTTTAAGGGAGTAACGCAATAATGTAACGCATTACTTTTCTTTAAAAGTAACTAAGTAAAGCAATTAGATACTTTTTAAGGGAGTAACACAATAATGTAACGCATTACTTTTCTTTAAATGTAACTAAGTAAAGCAATTAAATACTTTTTAAGGAAGTAACGCAATAATGTAACGCATTACTTTTCTTTAAAAGTAACTAAGTAAAGCAATTATATACTTTTTAAGGGAGTAACGCAATAATGTAACGCATTACTTTTCTTTAAATGTAACTAAGTAAAGCAATTAGTTACTTTTTAAGGGAGTAACGCAATAATGTAACGCATTACTTTTCTTTAAAAGTAACTAAGTAAAGCAATTATATACTTTTTAAGGGAGTAACGCAATAATGTAACGCATTACTTTTCTTTAAATGTAACTAAGTAAAGCAATTAGTTACTTTTTAAGGGAGTAACGCAATAATGTGACAACTTTTCTTTAAAAGTAACCAAGTAAAGCAATTAGATACTTTTTAAGGAAGTAACGCAATATTGTAATGCATTACTTTTCAATGTACCTTTCACCAACACTGCTTTTGATCAGCATGAGTGTGAATAAACGGAGGTCACCTGTTTCCGGAGGCGTTTCCACAGACGGACTCTCCTGTGATAGCGTGGTCCAGCTGGAATCTTCCTCCTCCTCGTCCTCCACCTGTTTCTCGGGTCGCGCCGGGCGTTCGATCGACTCCTCGGCCTCGTCTTCTCTCAGCTCCAGGCGTAACGTGGACGGCGGGATCATTTGGACCTTTCCGCTCGGAGAAGCGACGTTCCCATCTCTAGGGCTGCACGATTATGACAAAAATTATAACTGTCGATTATTCCCTTGAAATTGTAATTGCGATTATTAACTACGATTATCATAATTTACATTGAATGATGTTTTGAAGAGTTTTATGCCATTTTGTTATATCAAAATACAAGCTGAAAACACTCTTCCAGAAAATAACTTTTTTTTGCTTTTCTATAGCATTAAGCTAAAGTAAAAAACCCTTAAAGGTGCATTGTGTAATATTTAGGAGGATCTGTTGACAGAAATGCAATATCATATGCTTTCAGTGGTGTATAAAGACCTTATATAATGAACCATTATGTTTTTATCACCTTAGAATGAGTCATTTCTCTCTACACACACCGCGGGTCCGCTTACATCGACATGTTTCTACGGTGGCCCTGAGCGAACAAATGCGTTTCGTCACTATGTTGTTCTTCGTGTAAAGAAGCTATAGCTAAAGTCAGCGGATTAAACACTGACACAATGAAGAACAAGTGACAATAATATTCGCAATAACATCATTTTACTGAATAATTAAGTAAACCTAATTTCTTAATTTATCTTTGTAAATAAACCTCATGATTAACTGGCTACTCTCTGCGGTCTCAGACGACGACATCACTTCCTGTCGGCCACCGTAACTTCTGTTGGTTGCAATTCGCAAACTCACCACTAGATGCCGCTAAAAATTACACACTGCACTTTTAAAATAAGCCGTAGAAAGACAACATAATTGTGGCATCCGTAATTGTAATCGCGATTACAAACTCTATTAATTGTGCAGCCCTACCCGTCTCTGACGCGGCTCACGCGCTCGTTGTTCGGGCGCAGCACGTGTTCGTAAACGTCCGCCGGTTCTGGACTCTCCTCCTCTTCTTCTTCTTCGCTGGCCAGCAGGAGCAGGTGGTTCTGTGGGAGGGTGAGATGAACCTCCACATGGTTCTCTTTAGCCCAGGTTTGCGCCTCCAGCTTAGGCAGAAGGTGTTTCTCCTCAACATGCGTGTGTTTATTAGGACTGCTGGACGCCTCCTCCTCTCGATGGTATTCTAGAAAGCTCTTGGTCCTCCTTCTGAATCCTGGGTTCTTCTGGTTGTCCTTCCCCTCCAGCCAATCGCAGCTGCTCCTCAGGAGGTTCTTGTCGTTCTTGTTGAGGTCCAACTGCTCCTCTTTTAGCTGTAGGTTAGTGCCGTTCTTGGCCAGTTTGGGATTGGATGTGGAAAAGGAAAGCGAGGAGCAGTAGAGAGACGATGATGAGGCGGATTTGGTCGGAGCGGGTTTAAAGTGCACGGGGGCGTGGCTTTGGCTTAAAGGGGCGTGGCTTTGGCTCAAAGGGGCGGGGTTTTGGCTCAAAACCATTGCGTTCTGAATATTCGTCAACGCGTATTTTTGACGACTCTTCGAAGAGCCTTGCGCTTCCTTGGAAACCGCGACCACGCCTTCCTTTATGGTGTCGCAGCTCAGCTGCTGGTTGAGGGAGGAGCGTAAATTGAGGGAGGTGGGCGGAGTCAACAACGGGCTGTTGTGATTGGTCGATTCTACAGTCGATGCGCTGCGCCTGAGGGGCGGCTTCTGCAGTGACATCATTGCAACGATAAATCGGCTGTGAAGAGTGAGAACGTTAGTTAATTAGCTTCATTAAGTCCTGTCACTAAAAACTTGAATTTAACAATGTCAACAAAAATTCTACTACTGAGTAATTATATTTCTTCTGTTAATCAGCCATGTTTCATGTGTCATTGTGTGTTTGTGTGACTCTTAGACCCGATCACCTTTACATGAACTGCACAGTCAGCACAGCGTCTCAAATTATACGGCAACAAACACACACATATACACACAAACACACGGGCTGTGACGGACTGGGGTGGAAAATGTGTTTGCTGCAGATCTTCACAGAAGATCAGTGTGATTATACAGCAATGTTTAGCACAACAGCCCACACACACACACACACACACACACACACACACACACACACACACACACACACACACACACACACACACACACACACACACAGTGTGTCAGTCCCGACATGCGTGACTGTTTTTCTGTGCATCAGCCAAAAGCTGTTGTTTTGACTGATCTCAACACTGATACAGTAAAAACATTTTTTTTGTTATTGTCTTCATTAGTAACTCATATAGTTATTCAAGAAGACAAGTGGATAATAAACTCATAAGGATCAAGCTATTTTTTTTTTTGTGTGACTAATTGCTTTTACACATCTTGGACAATACAAATAGTTTATATTTGCATATGCAATCAAATATTAAATAAAATATAACAGCAAAAATACAAAACTCAATAATTGTACAGTAAAGTATTGCATGATATAGCCAATAAATATGCTTGGAATTATTATTATTGTTTATACCAAAAACACTTTAATTATAATCCTATATGCAATAAAAAATAAAAACAGAAATTGGACAAAAATGCAAGACTCAGTAACTCTGACTATATTATGCAATACTACAAGTGAAGTCTCTATAACATATAAATATAACAGCGAACATGCTAAACTTAATAACTTCAGTAAAATAATTTATGCTAACTCTTATTGTAATCCAATATACAGTAAATTGAAATAGGACATTAAGGCAAAAATGCAAGACTACTAGTATAATACAGTATTGCATTATTGATTTATAATCATACAACTATTTAATTATAATCCTATATGCAATAAAATTGGATATGCAACATTGCAAAAAGGTCATAAACTGCAAGACTCAATAACTCTATAGTACAGTATAGTATTGCATAACAACACAGTAAAATACTCTCGGAACAGAATTTACAGACTTTAATTATAATCCTATATGCAATTCAATTTAAAATAGGTTATAAACGGCAAAAATGCAAGACTCATTATCTTTCCTACAGTACAGAAACTATTGAATATTCTAACTCTGGTTATAATCATATATGCAATAAAAACTGAAATCTGATATTACAGGAATCACTCAGTGTCTCTTACTATATTATGCAATACTGTACTATACTAGTGAAGGATCATTCATAAAAACTCTTTGATTATAATCCTGTATGCAATCATATTTAAGGCACTAGTAACTGCTAATTTTGATTATAATCCTCAGTGCAATACAATTCAAAATACATAACAGCAAAAATGCAAGACTCAACTAGTGTAATACAGTATTGCATTTTATTGTACACTACTGCATTGCATATAGGATTAGATCCGATTATATCTCTTTAATTATCATCATTTAGCCATAGAATTGGAAATGCAACATCGTATTAAAAGTGAATATTTTAGAAGTTTGACCAAATCCAGCGATGACATCATCATGTAGTGCATGCACAGAAGTTGCTGTGAATGGCCCAAAACATTCGGTGCAAATAATGACGCACATCAGAACTTGCACAAACACACAGTCTGCAACAAATGCTCCATGCAGCATCTTCATCATCATCATCATCATCATCATCATCATCAACTCACACGATCATAATGTACACATATATTCCCACATGACACATGATGTCAGTGAGAAGTGTCAAGTCACGCTCTCATCACGCGCATCCAGTGCATGACAAACTCAATTCAATCGTCAATTCTATAAAGTTGCTGCAGCGAAGATGCATTGGATCAATCGGTATAATCAAGATTCAGCGCGCGCGCGTGTATGTGTGTGTGTATGAACATGACGTCATCTGTTAGGAGACAGTCACTTACCAGCACCGGGTGTTCGCGAGTGTTTCAGCTGCTCTCTCTCTGGAGATGCTGATGCGGAGACGCGAGGTGACGCCCGCTTTTAAAGTCCAGAGACGCCCGCAACGCGAGACCTCTCCGCACCTCGCACAGGATGCGCTGCTCTCTGCGCATGCGCTCCATGGACGCGCGCCCCGACCAATCCGAGCGCTGAGCGCAAGCCGCCGCATGAATATTAATCAGGTCGCGCTCGAAACGTAACTTAATATTCATGAGACAAGTAGCGTGTAAAATTAATTCCTTTTTCAAAACATTCATAATGGAAATTCGTATCTGAACTTAAAACATTCTTAAACAACAACCCTCATATACGCATTTAATATAAATATCATATTACTATTGATATTTAACTCGCTTAAAATACCACAGTTTCTGAAATTCAACAGTTATTACGGTTTTCTCCAGAGCCGTTATATATAAATTAACTAAATTAATAACCTTTTTACAACAAAAATGAACATTACTGAACTTCATTAAGCTGGACTGTGACACTATTTTCTTCTGGAAACAAACTTGTTGCATTATTTTCCTGTTATCTCTGCAAAGCTGCTTTGAAACACTCAAATATATTATATTTATATATATTATATTTACATATAATAAAATGTATATTATGTCAAAATGGTACATTTTTGTAAGAGAATATCAGTCAGACACAAAAACAGTGTAAAAAATGAAGTCTTTATTTCTATTAAGTGCTTTAGGATGAAGTTTTTTTCAATAAACCAATCAAAGTGCTGAACAGATCAAGACAAACCTACAATATCAGGTTATGATATTTATGTATAATCTAATTAAGGCACATATCTAAATTAAATCTTTGGCACATGCATTTAATTTAGTAGTAAAATGGTGCTAATGGTGTAAATCTCTTGATAATTAATAATAATTCTGCTTCTGGATGAATATGTGGCCTTATGGTTTTAGTGTAATCATGTAAACAATGTGTTCAACTCTTCTGAAAAACACAGAAAACAGGAAAGGCAAGAAAAAGAAAAAGCACCATGTGACCTTCTCAAGGCAGTCTGACAACACATCATACACAAATAATACAGAGAAAAGCTTATTCTTGCACATCACGTTCTACACGCTCAATAAAAACACTCATTCAGTCACAATTTCACTGTATTATATGGAAGCTTGTTTACGGCACAAAATAAAAACAAAGGTAATTCACTCTTTCTTTCACAATATTGCTTGTTTGCATCTCACAATTCTGATTATTGTTTATTATGAGTTCATATCTCGCAGTTCTTCTGACAATCGTTTATTATGAGTTTATATTTTGTAATTTATATCCCATTTTCTGAATATTTTTCTCAAAATTATGAGTTTAATTCTCAATTTATATATTGCAAATTTGACACTTTTTCTCAAAATTATGAGTTTATATCTCATAATTCATATTTTGCAATTCTGAGTATTTTCCTTCAAATTCTGAGTTTATATCTTGTAATTCTGATATTTGTCCTCAAAAGTTTACATCTGTTTCCCCCCCAAAATATTTAGACACAATTGTTAGATAAAATTCACAATTACCTTTTATATATATCATTATTCTGTTGCAGAAACAAGCTCTTACAGCGTTCACACACACTCTTCATAACCAAACACACAAATATATACAAAACCAAACCCATTATAGAGAGATTCCCACAGAGGCAGAAAAAAAAGCTATCACATCTCATAGATAAATCAACCAATCACAGAGCTCTGAACTCAGCAGCTCTACTCTGATTGGCCGAGAACATTCATGTGTCAGATCTGATCCTTGCTCAGGTATTTTCCATCATAACCTGTGCAGTGTGTGTGTGCGTTTCTAACAGCTACATGTACAGCGTATGCTTTTTATTGTACAGTCAAACCAAAAATTATTCAGACACCAGATATAAATCGATATCAATATCTGCTGATAGATGAATATGAATTCCTCATTAAGTTATCGCACTCCTAGCGTACACACCTTGCTGTCAGCACTGAGCATCTGAAGAGTGACTGACGACAGTGAACTCAGACTTCCTGTACTCCAGGAATGAGGAAGTGGCTGTGATTGACAAGCAGATCGATGCTGTGGGCGGGGCTTCTCATCGCTGGTCTCTTGAGGAACGATGGCGTTCAGATTCAGTTGACCAATCACAGAGAAGCACGGCGCAGATCGGATCGAGCGCAAGACTAGAGAGAGAGAGAGAGAGAGAGAGAGAGAGAGAGAGAGAGAGAGAGAGAGAGAGAGAGAGAGAGAGAGAGAGAGAGAGAGAGAGAGAGAGAGAGAGAGAAATCGTATCGTTACAAAACTTGGCGTGTGTCTTCGATAAGGTTGGGAATCGAAATCAATTCCAATTCAGGAATCGGACACTTTCAGCTTTATTTCAATTAACAAAAATATTTAGCAAATTTTTTTTGCACCCTCAGATTCCAGATTTTCAATAGTTGTATCTCAGACAAATATGGTCATATCCTAACAAACCAAAAAAAAGCTTATTTATTCAGCTTTCAGATGATGTATAAATCAAAAATTGACCCTAGTGACTGGTTTTGTGGTCCAGGGTCACATATATAATAGAGATATGTGTTTTCATCTCAGTCGGCGTGTTCTCACCCTCTCTGCTGTGTCTGTCTCTCAGGACGTCTCTGGCCTGCTGGTTTCCTCGGGCTTCTGCCTGCTGATACAGCTTGACTGCAGTTTGGACACACGGAGACACGCCGAAACCCTTCTCGTAACACTGAGCCAGACACACCAGAGCACCGCTGTCCTTCACACACACACGTGACAAACACGATAACGCTCTTTATTCATAAAAAGCACATCATTAGTATAGAGTATGTAGAGGAGAGGTGTATTACCCCTTGCTCAGCGGCCATCCTGAAATAATGAACGGACTGTTTCTCGTCCCACTCCGAACCCTGAGACAACACGACACCCAGATACACCTGAGCCTGGAGACAGAGACACACACACTGTGTTTAAGGGGCGGGAGGTTATTTATCTGTTGCTGTGTGGTTGCTGAAGTGTTCTGTGTGCTTGCATACTAGTCCCGCCTTCAAGACATTAAAAAAACCACCCCACTACAAACCCTTTTGGGACATTTGGACCTGTCAAACACTTATGAGAAATCAATGGGATCAGTTGCATGTGTCAGTGGCCCCCGTTTGGAGGTCCTTGGGGCCCCAATCGTCACAGGAAGTTACATCACGGGACCCTCAACGATATACTGAGAGGGCTAAGCTGTTAGATACGATAAAATATTTTTTTTTATTTCTTATACATCTCAATGCCTTACATAGATCTCTATGGGGCGTGTGCCTGTAAAGGCCTCATCTAGTAGTTACTTTTCCCAGGGGTTAATAGGCTCTAGGCATGTGCCGGTATCACATTTTCATGCTGCGATTAATTGATTGAGCTTTTATCACGGTATACGGTATTATCACAATATTTTAATTGCACAAGATAAACGGATGGATTGGGGGGGGGGATGCAGAATAAAAAACTTGCATCACAATAGGTGTAATTGTGATTGTCAAAACATTTGGTAACTAAACAGAATTTTATTAAGTTTAGTGACAACATGTTACAATGTTTACATGGTACAATGACTGGAAGGCTGGTTTGTATTATTGCTTAACACAATTTTCATGATTTCAATTCAAAACTTAAGTGATTTCAATCTTGATTCAATATTGACTAATTTTGGATAAATATTAGGAAGGTTACAGTAGATAGCCCACATGTTATTTTTTTCTCATGAAAAAAATAATAAATCTCACATAATGCTTTAAGTAGCCTACCATACAGAGAGCCCTATCAGCTGGTATTATTAAATAACGAATTAAATCAAATATAATGTGGTTTTCATTAAAATAACCATTATGTTATGATGACACAAGTGATAAAATATAATAAAGTGCACATATTCAGCAAAATACTATTTGTTTTAGTCAACTAACGTGCTGGTCGTTAAATGGCTTTCCTGAGGTAAATGTTTACTGGAACTGAGGCACTACAGTGATCTGTCATGTCACGTCACATTTACAAGCGACAAAACAGTATTTAATGTCTGAATTTCGTAATACAATGGACAGAATCTGAGAGATGAGAATTTGTTTCATATCAAAAGTATTCTGCTCTGTCTTGTCTGTCGGTCTCCGTGTCCTCTTTACTCCGCGATTTTTCTCTGCGTGAAGCCTCTGTTATACTCCAGTTTGGACGCGTACACGACAGCTGCGCACAGCTCGGACGCGGACTAGTATTTATACTTTCTGCTGAGGTCCGCTCGGTCAACGCATGCGCAGTAGATCGGTCGGGAAAGTATAATCGATAATATGTTTTATATTTATAGTTTATATTTGCATTTATGTCAAAACCTAGACACTTTCAAACATCAAAATGACATTTATTAATATGTATTCGTGTCAAAATGACATATAAACATCTTTTCCTATTCTATTTTGCGTGGAAATCCTTCCACCAGGCTTGCAAAAATAGGCATTGGTTCTATTTCTAGCATTCACGCGTTTTCCGTTTTTTTCAAATTCGGCGTCCATGTTATTTTCCATCTCTTTCGCGGTTTTAACCTAATGAACGCGCGCCCTTTTGACCGCGCGGTTACAAAAAATGGGAGGCACGCGGCTGTCCGCAAGGAGCCTCCTCGCGCACCCCCGATGACGATTTTTACGTCAGGTGGACCCTCGCGGACCCGGAAAGTATAACAGAGGCTTGAGAAAGGCGCGCGTCTCTCGCTGAATGCGTCGAGTTGGCAGCCCTGCTTTTAGAAGCGGGATAAATCCATAGACTGTATATGGATAAATCGTCGGCGGCGTTCCTCTTTCCGCCATGCTGCTTCTCCATCATGCGAGGACTGTTTACATTAGACTAGACTGCGCACTACGCGCGCATGCTACGCATGTGGAGGATTGTTTACATCAGAGTGAATGCGCACGTGTTTGGCGCTCAAATCGCGCAGCATATACGCAGTGTTTGTTTAAGCGGTTGATGGAAAATAAGCTAAAAAAAAGCCTTCTAAAAATCTCAATTCGGATCTATTATTTTTCACGGTATTTTGAAGTGCCCGCGATATCAATATCGTGCATATTCATTACCGCGATTTATTGCATTACCGAATACCGGCACATGTCTAATAGGCTCAGGAAGCATCTAGAGCCGAGAAACTCATGGGCCCGATTTGAGGGCCCTTGACGGTCCCCTGCACCAAATTTCGAGGCCCTGCGTCTTTTTGACCCCTATATTTCAGACGTCTCGCTTGCAACTTATTCAATGGACATTTCACAGGCGGATCATGGATGACCAGCTCTTTTTGGGCCAATCACGTTTAAACAAGGTCAAAGTGACACGGTACTCTGGACACTGTCCCAGGGGCCCCGTGACATAAATGTCAATTTGGGGACATTCGGCACTGTCTTGAGTGTTGTCCATAAAAAACCTATGGAAATCAATGGGATAAGTTGCATGTGTCAGTGGCCCACGTTTGGCCCCTGGAGATCCTTGGGGCCCCAAACTTCACAAAAAAGTTGCATCACAGGGCCCTTGACGATATACCAAGAGGTCTAGGCTGAGAGATGCGCTAAAATATATTTAATTTTTCATACATCTCTCTCTCTGTCTTACATGGATCTATATGGGGCATTTGCCCGTAAAGGCCTCGTGATGTAGTTACTTTCCCAGGGGCCAATAGGCTCAGGAAGCATCTAGAGCGGCAAAGCTTGGGGGCCTGATTCTGGGACTCTTGACGGTCGACTGTGCCGAATTTCGAGGCTTTGCATCCTTTTGACCCCTGTATATCGGACGTCCCAGTTTCTCTCTGTCTTGCATAGATCTCTATGGGGGCGTGCCTGTAAAGGCCTCATGCTCTACTTACTTTCCAAGGGGCCAATAGACTCAGGAAGCATCTAGAGCCGGGAAACTTGGGGGCCTGATTCGGGGACTCTTGACGGTTGACTGTGCCAAATTTCGAGGGTTTGCATCCTTTTGACCCCTGTATTTCGGACGTCTCAGTTTCTCTCTGTCTTGCATAGATCTCTATGGGGGCGCGTGCCTGTAAAGGCCTCATGCTCTAGTTACTTTCATAGGGGCCAATAGACTCAGGAAGCATCTAGAGCCGGGAAACTTGGGGGCCTGATTCAGGGACCCTTGACGGTCGACTGTGCCAAATTTCGAGGCTTTGCATTCTTTTGACCCCTGTATTTCAGATGTCCCAGTTTCTCTCTGTCTTGCATAGATCTCTATGGGGGCGTGTGCCTGTAAAGGCCTCGTGCTCTAGTTACTTTCCTAGGGGCCAATAGGCTCAGGAAGCATCTAAAGCCGGGAAACTTGGGGGCCTGATTCGGGGACTCTTGACGGTCGACTGTGCCAAATTTCGAGGGTTTGCAACCTTTTGACCCCTGTATTTCGGACATCCCACTTTCTCTTTATTCAATGGACATGTCACAGGCGGATCTCGGACGAGTGTCTTATTTTGGGCTCATGTTTAAACAAGGTCAGAGGGATACAAAACTATGGACACTGTCCTAGTGGCCCCGTGACGTACCATAAATGTCAATTTTGGGATATTCGGTTCTGTCTCAATGGGATAAGTTGCACGTGTCACTCGCTCATGTTCGGCCCCCGGACATCATATAAAGAGGACGAGTCTCTAGAACGAAGGGGACATTTTTTGAAGGGGAGTGTTTTGCTCAAATCTCTCACACAGGCCTCTCGCTCTCATAGCCAGACAGACCCTCTTGAATGGTCAAATTGAACTGATGTGAGGATCAAGATTTTCTGCTGAAAAACATACTTTGGAAGGATCTAGAACCGGTCTGAGCATATACGTGATAATATACACAACCAAGATTTTCAATGTTTTTAAAAGAAGTCTCTTCTGCTCACCAAGGCTGCATTTATTTGCTCAAAAGTACGTGAAAAAAACAACTCTAATATTGTTAAATATTACAACAATTTTAAAATAAATGCTGTTCTTTTGAACTTTCTATTCATCAAAGAATCCTGAAAAAAAAAAAAATTACACAACTGTTTTCAACATTGATAAATGTTTCTTGATCATCAAATCATCATATTAGAATGATTTCTGAAGGATCATGTGACACTGAAGACTGGAGTAATGATGCTGAAAATTCAGCTTTGATCACAGGAATAAATTACAGTTTACTATATATTCACATAGAAAACAGCTGTTTTAAATTGGAATAATATTTCACAATATTACTGTTTTTTGTTGTTGTATTTTTAATCAAATAAATGCAGCCTTGGTGAGCAGAAGAGAGTTCTTTTAAAAACATAAAAAAATCTTACAGATCAAAAACTTTTGACTGGTAGTGTAGATAAGACTTGTGGCATTAAGCAGTATACAATCAGCTGTACCTCAGTGAGTCAGGCATCTATCCATCAAAAAAGTGCATCTATCCACGATAAAGGTGCATCTATCCATCATAAAAGTCCATCTATCCATCATAAAAGTCCATCTAAAAGTCCATCTATCCATCATTAAAGTGCATCTATCCATCATAAAATTGCATTTATCCATCATAAAAGTGCATCTATCCATCATAAAAGTGCATCTATCCATAATAAAAGTGCAACATAAATGGCCATTCACTGCCATTATAAAGCTTGGAAGAGCCAGGACATTTTTTAATATAACTCCGGTTGTATTCGTCTGAAAGAAGAATGTTATATACACCTAGGATGGCTTGAGGGTGAGTAAATCATGGGCTAATTTTCAGTTTTGGATGAACTATCCCTTTAAGCAGTGTACACATGAGCTGTACCTCCGTGAGTCCTGCGTCTGCTGCTGTGTAGAGGAACTTCAGCGCCGCTTCTGAGTCTGTCTCTGAGCTCTGCTGCCCTCTGCTGTTCAGGAGGAGTTTAGCACAGCGATACTGAGCCTGACGGTGGCCAGCGACTGCGGCGCGTCTGTAGTAAAGCACCGCCTGAGAGACCACAGTCATGTGTGAGTAAACACGGAAGAGACCATCTAAACATTTACAGTTCCAGTTCACAAGGATACGCGGAAGCGACAAAAAATTCTGTATTATGAATTTTTAAGGCTAGACAAGTAATTTGTTGAGGTCAATTTGAAAAGAAAGACTTCACGCCTGCGCACATATATATTCAAACGCGCATACCTATATATTAAACACATAATACATATGTGCACGCCGTCAGCGTTTTCACAGATACGCGTGTTTGAAGCTTACGCTGAGATGTGTCGTAGAAATTTTAAACTGTATATTAAACTAACCATGTTTCTAACATCTAACCTTATTTAACATCTAACAATGGAACAGGATGTACTGTGACGAAACCAATGGAAAACTTGTGACTTTGACTGTGTGCGTATCTATGTATAAATAACATAGTTTGGGAAATGAAACTAGACAGTCTGTTAGAATCTTGTGATTAACAAATGAAGTCATCATTAAAACAGTTTGGCGGGCCAGAGCCAGGAGTCCTCGGAATCTCCCTCTGTCGGATGGACGGGGATGAGGAACCAAGTTTTCTTCATTCTGCCAGACTGCAGAACCCTGTTCGACAGAGGGAACCATTCCAGTCGGGCTAAAAGGACTTAAAGTATTAAGGTCTGTTTGTCGATTATTACTGCTGTGCAGCAGGGTCAGTTTAGGGAAGCAAGTTAGTTAGAAACTCGGTCAGTTGTCGACTGAAGACGCAAGAGCTAGAGTATAAAGGTTATTAAGTGTCGATTTGTAGACGCTCTGTGTCGATCAGTAGACGCAACAGTTTTATTTATTAAGTGTCGTTTTGTAGACGCTAGATAGTCGGGTTTAGGGGAAAAAATCCACTACAGTTGATAACGTTTTTCAACACTTGCACCTTAAAACCTGTTTCAAAGTTTGCGTTCTCGAGCCTCCAAACACTGTTGTTGTGCGAATGAACGGCCAGAACACATTAAACGTTTTTTTAGTCTTCAGTTAGAACGGTGTCGTGTTAGCGGACCCTAAGTTAATAACTAATGATCTTTGCAACGGAAGTAAATCAATCAAAAACTAACTTTATCTGGACAATAACTTTATTCTAGAGCTGCTGTAAAGCCTAAACAATCTCTGTTACTTTAAAGGTGCTCTAAGCGATGTCAAGCGTTTTTTAGGCCAACATTTTTTTGTCACATCCAGCAAACATCTCCTCACTGTCCGCTAGCTGCCTGTCCCCTGAACACACTGTAAAGAAACGCGGTCTCTGTAGACAGCCCAGGCTCCACAAACAGCAGGAAAAACAAACTGGCCCAGCCTGGACCACGAAACATAACAAACAGTGTTCCAGTCAATAACAGACAAGAATGATGTGGGGGTGGGGTGGGGGGTTAGTGCGCGTGCACATGAAGGTGAGTGTGGGGGGTGGAGGAGAGAGAAGCATGAAGAGGGAAGTTAGCTAGAGGAGAGATGTCCTAACAACGACTAACGTTAAAATTGTAAGGAGAAGGAATGCGCGAAGTCCGAATTTACATCGGAAAAGCGTTCAAAAGGTGGCGAGAACTCCGCCGGCAGAAGGGCTTCCGATCCGAAGTTTAGGTGGCTCTGTTTCTGCTGGACAGGTGGGTAAATCCAGTTAGTTTTTTCTAAATGGTTCATGACTGTTTCAGGAAGCACGGGAGGGAGGGGGAGGGGATGGGGGGAGGAGGGGGAGGGTCGAGCTAGCCTCCGTTTTGTTTGACAATACTTCGAACGTCAACAAGAAATTACGTCACCCAACATCGCTTAGAGCAGCTTTAATTTCCTATTATCACTGTAAAGCTGCTTTGAAACAATCTATATTGTTAAAAGCGCTATATAAATGAAGGTGACTTGACTTGACTAAAGGTGAGACACACACACACACGTGTGTTTACCTTGCTGTGGTCTCGCCGTACTCCACGTCCTCTCTCGTAACAAACTCCCACGTTAAACTGAGCTTTGCTGTAGTCGTGCTGAGCCGAAGCCAGAAAACAGGAGAACGCCGTTTCGTAATCCCCCGCTCTAGCGCTCTCCAGACCTGAAACACCACACGCTGTTCAGATGTTCTCATAGCATCCTCTGACGGAGTGTGTGTGTGAGGTCGTCATCATTACCGATGATGTTGAGGATTATTGGTACGCTGCTGTCCGCCACGCGTCTCAAATCCTGCGCTGCTTCATCGGGTGTTAGATGTTCCTGCAGGAAACATATAAAGGGTTAATCTAAAGCAAAACATGTTTAAAAGAGGCTATATGTGAGAATTTTCAGTTATTATAGCTTTTTGTATTGCCGATGTGTCAACGAAACTTAAAAAACAAGACCTTCCATGATTGACAAGACCTTGACCTAGGCTATCTAAAGTCCTATTCGGACAGGACTAGTGTAACATGTAGAGGAGGGGTAGAGTAATAATTACCAAAGCTTCTCTGTGATTTTAGTCCCGTCAGAATATGCATCTCAGTAGCTGCGTTTACATGGACACTTATAATCGGATTGACGGCTCAATCGGACTAAAAAACCTTCATGTAAACACCTTAATCGATCTGATTGAGCTCGATCCGAATGAAATTTCGATCGGATTGAAAGGGGTGGTTTATTCCTTTTGTAATCCGATCGAGAGAACATGTAAACACTTGATCGGATTGAAAACCGAAACTGAAAGGATTGCGCATGTGCGATGACGTTAAATAGCGTAATGACGCTATCTGTGAAGTGAAGCAGGACAACGTCCCACCAGTCCTTGTTTTGGATTCTCATCCACAGACGACTGGTTTTGGCCACGGGGAGGGGCATTTTTACTGCGTAATAAATATAAGCAGCACGGCAAAACGGTTAATATGCTCATTGTCTCCAAATCATGACCAGAGACGGATTAAAATTACTTCTGCTGTTTAAAACAAGTAAAGAACCAATAGAGGAGAATAGTTATGCGCGAACAGCGGGAAACTCTGTATATTTGTGCAGTGTGCGCATGTCAAAAAATCTTTTTCCGATTTGAAACTTGTGACATATAAACGCGCACATCAACCCGATTACTTTATTTATTGTTCATGTAAACACCGTGTTCGGATTCATCAATCGTATTGATTTCATTCCGATTGAACCAAAAGGTGTCCATGTAAACGTAGCTAGTGATCATGACGGACAATGTCAGTAAAGACTACAGTGACTTTTACCTTCAGTAAAAAGGTCCGGAAAATTTACCTCAGGTGATACTAATCCCGTGTGAATAGACCCGCTGTAAATATTCCGTCATTTCCTGTTTAAAAGTAGTTTTCCACGGTTTTTCACGTATGGAGACGCTTGAAAAAGCATCAGTTGCGTTATAGACGTTGGAACGAGTCTGTGGCAAAACTCAAGTGTTTCACACACACCATTCAGATCAGAGAGAAGATCGACAGCACTTGTTAGAGGCACGAAACATCTTTTAGCGTTAGTGCCTATTACCAACACAATCCAATCTGAAGTTTA
>NC_138732.1:2178930-2196430 GCF_965113295.1 Leuciscus leuciscus | reverse complement strand
GTGACCTGAAGAAGAGATCCAGTCTCACAGTCACTGTGTGTGTGTATGTGTGCATGTGTGTGAGTGTGTGTGTGTGTGTGAGAGAGAGAGAGAGAGAGAGAGAGAGAGAGAGAGAGAGAGAGAGAGAGAGAGAGAGAGAGAGAGATGCTCTACAGGCGACCTGAAGAAGAGATCCAGTCTCACAGTCACTGTGTGTGTGTATGTGTGCATGTGTGTGAGTGTGTGTGTGTGTGTGTGAGAGAGAGAGAGAGAGAGAGAGAGAGAGAGAGAGAGAGAGAGAGAGAGAGAGAGAGAGAGAGATGCTCTACAGGCGACCTGAAGAAGAGATCCAGTCTCACAGTCACTGTGTGTGTGTGTGTGTGAGTGTGTGTGTGTGTGTGTACTTGTACAACTATCTTTGTGAGGACCAGTTTGAGTGTTAGACCATTGGAGTGAGGACAGAGAGAGTAAAGTGAGGACATGTTGGCCGGTCCTCACTCTCTGAGAGCCTTTAAAGGCCTGTTTGAGGGTCAAGACTTGGTTTTAGGGATAAGGTTATAATGAGGTTAAGGGTCGGTTTAGGGTCAGGGGTCGGGTTAGGCACTTAGTTGTGATGGGTAAGGTTAGGGTAAGCGGCTAGAGATTGCATTGTGTCAATGAATGTCCTCATAAAGATAGATGTACAAGAATGTGTGTGTGTGGGTTTGTAATGACCGGTCTGTTGAGAGAAACACGTGCTGAAACTAAAGCTGGTTTCTCTCATGGGTGGAACGAAGCCTTTATAACGTCAGTGTGGTTTGTTGTCATCGGGTTCTTCCTTTAACGCACGGATCTCCATCGGCTCATAGACGAGGGCCGCTGTGATGTGGTCAACAAAACTCAACTGATGGGAATCACCAAACGCTTCTTTGAACACAGATGTTCACTGCTAAAACAAGAGATCCGTGATGAGAGGAAACCAGTAGCTCCTAAAATGTTCTTAATTTAACTCTCCGACTGTCAGAGGTCATGAGGAACGCTCAGATGTCGCTCTCTCAGAGTCTCAGCTGTGTCTCAGATGGGAGAATAAAAACAGACCCAATTGAGTCAAAATGACTGTGGAGAGTGAGATTACTGGGATATTTCTTTAGGAGAAACATCTGAGAAGCATTTGATCTTATTATCCTCCATCTCATCTCACTGCAGTCCAGGAGAGACGACTGAGAGATCTTTCCTTCAGGAAGTGCTTCTTAATTGCAGACAGATGTCTTGTCCTGTGTTTGTAGTTATACAGTGGACTCCAAGAGTTGTACAAAAGTTGTTTAAAGGGGTAGTATAATGCCCTTTTCACAAGATGTAAAATAAGTCTCTGATGTCCCCAGAGTGTGTGTGTGAAGTTTTAGCTCAAAATACCCCACAGATATTTTTATATAGCATGTTCAAATTGTCACTTTTTGAGGGTGAGCAAAAACACGCGTATTTTTGTGTGTGTGTCCCTTTAAATGCAAATGAGCTGCTGCTCCCGGCACAGAGGGCGGAGCTTCAACAGCTGTGTGTGTGTGTGTGTGTGTGTGTGTGTGCACTGAACATTTCAAAAACTTTTAGCCTTTTATGTTCAAACCGGAGTCAGACAATGATGGAGAGACTCAAGAAGTGACAACATGTAGAAGCAACAGGACATTTCTGAATGTTAGCTGAAGAATTTATGTAGCTGATGTGTAGTTATCTTCTAGTCATTGATTAGCATATTCTGTCATGATAATCTATAAATCGCATTCCTGGGGTTTATGTAAATTCTAGGGTTGGTGAAGTCACTAACCCGGGAGGAATGTGGTGTAGTCTCTACCAGCCGTTTGTTGTAGTCCTTAAAAAGTGATTTCTGTAAAAGCAAATATCTCCCTTTGCTTTGAACTTTGAGCGTCGTAACTTTGCAGATGTTGTTTATGATCAAACAGCAACATTACACACTAACTAAAGATAGAAAAGTCAAATCATAATCAACCACCCCTTTAATTTAATTTATACTACGTGGCTGTTGAATGCTTGAATCTGATTGGTTGACAAATGTCTAAGTGTTAAGTTATTTTCAGGGAAACAGGACTAAAGTAGTTCCAGCAGGTTTTGACCGCATTACAGTTCCATATCACTTCGCCAAATGATTTCAGTTATTTCAAAGGTCCTTAGATATAGGTAACAACAGCAAAAGAACCAAAACCCACAACGACACTGCAGCAAATAAATATAGTAAACAAGCCTGTAGAACAGAGTGCTCTGTAGCTTTAAATCCAACAGACTAAGTTGTAAAAGCTGGTTTCTACACATGCGCGAGTATGTGTTACGGTGATGAAGTTATATGCTTGTATGTTGAACTTCTGCATCTCCTCTAGTAAAGTTATATGTTGTTAAACGAACCTTTGCCTTGCCGCTCGTCATTCAACATGGTGTCAGAAGTGGTCCTTACGGAATCGTGAATGCAGCGAAGAAAAGAAGATACTCTTCCAACGAACATTCACACAGTAAGCCACCATCGTTCATCGCACAATAAAATATGGCTGAAGGGTTTCGCAGACCTGATCCACTTGTCTTTGATGGCAATATCGCCGAAAATTGGCGTGTGTTTGAGCAGGAATTTGACATATTTATTGCTGCTGCACACTCAGAAAAAGAGCCTCGCACAAAAGCTTTCATACTGCTTAATCTGGCTGGCTCAGAGGCCATTGAGCGCGAACGAACGTTCATCTATGCACCCGCTGTTTACACGGGTGAGGGAGAAAACCGACGAATAATTACTCCGGCTGAGTCACGTGAGGACCCGGAATGTCTAAAACGCAAGTTTCGCGAACTTTGTAGTCCACAAACAAACATAACTATGGAAAGACACAAATTTAATTCAAGAAATCAAAGGCCAGGAGAGACAATAGAAGCATATGTAACCGACCTACGAAACAAGGCGCAGAGTTGCAGGTTTGGAGATTTACAAGAGGAACTGATAAGGGATCGACTTGTGTGTGGGATACTCAATGATGGAATGAGAAAACTCCTGCTGCGTGACAATGAGCTAACATTGACTACGGTACTACTCAAGGTACTACTCGACCTCAGTGCTGCATTTGACACTGTCGATCACAACATACTTCTGGACAGGCTGGAAAACTGGGTGGGGCTTTCTGGGATAGTCCTAAAATGGTTCAGGTCATACTTAGATGGGAGAGGTTATTATGTGAGTATAGGAGACCATAAGTCTGAGTGGACACCCATGACATGCGGAGTCCCTCAAGGCTCAATTCTTGCGCCACTCCTGTTCAACCTGTATATGCTCCCAATGAGCCAAATAATGAGAAATAACCAAATTGCTTACCACAGCTATGCAGACGACACACAGCTCTACTTAGCCCTATCGCCCAACGATTATAGCCCCATTGACTCCCTGTGCCAATGCATTGATGAAGTCAACAGTTGGATGTGTCAAAACTTTCTTCAGTTAAACAAAGACAAAACTGAAGTCATTGCGTTTGGAAACAAAGATGAAGTTCTCAAGGTGAACGCATACCTTCACTCTAGGGGTCAAACAACCAAAAATCAAGTCAGGAATCTTGGAGTGACACTAGAGTCAGAGCTTAGTTTCAGTAGTCATGTCAAAGCAATAACTAAATCAGCATACTATCATCTGAAAAATATTGCAAGAATTAGATGCTTTGTTTCCAGACAAGACTTAGAGAAACTTGTGCATGCTTTCATCACCAGCAGGGTGGATTATTGTAATGGACTCCTCACTGGCCTTCCCAAAAAGACCATCAGACAGTTGCAGCTCATACAGAACGCTGCCGCCAGGATTCTGAGCAGAACCAGAAAATATGAACATATCACACCAGTCCTCAGGTCTTTACACTGGCTCCCAGTTAAACTTAGGATTGATTTTAAAGTATTATTACTGGTATATAAATCATTCAATGGACTAGGACCTCAATACATTGCAGATATGCTCACTGAATATAAACCCAACAGATCACTCAGATCATTAGGATCATATCAGCTTGAAATACCAAGGGTTCACTCTAAGCATGGCGAGTCTGCTTTTAGCTATTATGCCAGCCGCAGCTGGAACCAGCTTCCAGAGGAGATCAGATGTGCTCCTACTGTAGTCACATTCAAATCCAGACTCAAAACACATCTGTTTAACTATGCATTTACTGAATGAGCACTGTACAAATGATCGTCCAACTGTTTGTACTGTTTTTTATTTTTTATTTTTCTAAACTGTTTTAATTATTCTTATTTCTTTTTATTATTTTAATTTCTTCTATGTAAAGCACTTTGAATTGCCATTGTGTATGAAATGTGCTATATAAATAAACTTGCCTTGCCTTGCCTTGCCTTGCCTTGCCTTACGTTTACATGCAGCCAATAACCCGTTCAAAACCGGGATATTAGCAATAACCCGGTCGCGCACGGCCATGTAAACACCGGCAAAAACCCGGATATGCTCATATCCCGGTTTTTAAAAACCCGGATATTATACCTGGGGTACCCCCTTTCTAACCCGAATATTTGGTCATGTAAACGCGTATCGGCATATCCCCATCAAAAGGGACATTGATTTGTGTTCTGCGCATGTTCTATTCGCAAGGAATCTTGGTCTTTTGAGTAGGGACGGCGCATACAGAAACCCGCGTGCAGTATACCGGAAGTAAACAAGAAGTAGAGGTAAACATGGCGAGACGCAGCACAGCACCACACTTTTGGAGCGAGGAGGAAAGCGCAAACAAAGGCGATCGCTATCTGCCCCGAACTATTCATTATCCGCATGCTGCTGCTGTTGTTGTTGTCTTTGGATACAGGAAAAAGAATCGGAAATGACGCATATTGCGTCTTAAGGAAGTCCGTACGTCCAGACGCTAACCGTGCGTCGCCGTTTACATCGGGATATTGCAAATTCCATGTATACAGGAGTAACTCTCTCTGCTCACGCATGTAAACGCGTTATTCCGAATGTTTCAGAAACCCAAATAGTGACTCTAACCCGACCATAACCCGGATATTGGCTGCATGTAAACGTAGTCATTGACAAAAGCCATTGAAACATGTCAAATACATGAACTGACAGACCAGCACACTAAAACACTAGCTGGACCAAAGCATAATTTGGCAAATGTGGACAGTGTTCAACAAACGGTAAAAAGAAAAACGTTTCGTACTCCCAAACACAAATCAGACAGGTTTGCCCCACAACAAATTAATAATTGCAGCAATTGTGGAAGCAACCATGAGGCAAAACGGGAGAAATGTCCTGCATATGGCCAGCAGTGTCACAGGTGCAACAAATGGAACCACTTCCAAAAATGCTGCAAATCTATCAAAGTTCATCGTACACGGAATCTAAAAAAGACTGTGAATCAAATTGATGTTGCAAGAGCTTCAAACAGCAGTGAAGACTCATTCTTTATAGATGGAGTTTCCTTAAATCACCAGAAGGTGGCAGAAATTGACGCAAAACAGTCAAAGAAAACCGCAATATCTTGCACAGTCCAAACCAATGGAAAGCCTCTCGAACTAAAGATCGACACAGGAGCATCATGCAACATCATGTCTATGCAGACATTTGCACAGGTAAAGCAAGAAGAGAATCTTCAGTTATCAAGCCATGTGAAGCTTGTTGCGTAAGGTGGAGAGGAGATCCAGACTGCGGGTTCAACTGTGTTATCATGCAACCTGAGTGACCAGAACTATTCTCTACAGTTCTACGTGGTGAAAAAAAATGTACAGCCATTGCTTGGGCTATATGACTGTCTTCGGATGGGCCTCATTTCTCTCAATAACGCAGTGCACCAGGTCAGTCTAAAAGAGAGCTCAAGTTTTGCGCAGGAGATTAACACAGAATATGCAGATCTTTTCCTAGATGAAGTAGGAAGGCTTCCTGTAACATACTGCATGAAACTTGACAAAGAAGCTCAACCTGTCGTCCGTCCAGCACGGAGAATTCCTGCAGCAATGCAACACAAGGTAAAAGCAGAGCTGGAAAGAATGGTCGCTATCGGCGTTATCACTCCTATATCTGAGCCAACCGATTGGGTGTCATCTATGGTGGCCACTCACAAGAAAAACTCAGATGAAATAAGACTGTGTATAGACCCGAGAGACCTGAACAAATTTCTAAAACGTCCACATCACCCTATGCGCACAGTGGAAGAAGTGGCAGCGCAGATGCCAAACTCCACTGTATTCTCAGTACTAGACGCCAAAAGCTCATTCTGGCAGATTTCACTGGATCATAAGTCTTCCCTTCTGACTACTTTCAGTACGCCATTTGGAAGATTTAGATTTCTTCGGATGCCCTTTGGCATTAATTCAGCCAGCGAGGTCTTTCAGCGTGCTATGGAACAGATCTTCGCTGGCTACCCATGCGCAGTCATAGTTGATGACATCATTGTGGGGGGCAACGGCGAGCAGGAACACGATGTAAATTTGAAGAAAGTGTTAGACCGTGCTCGTGAAGTGAACTTGAGACTGAATCCTCAAAAGTGCAAATTCCGCCTAAATGAGGTGAGCTATGTTGGACATATTTTCACAAGCAAGGGACTACAACCTGACCCTGCTAAAACAAAAGCAATCACAGAAATGCTGCCGCCAGACAATGTTACTGCACTGCAGCGCTTCCTGGGTATGATCAACTATTTAGGAAAATTCATACCAAACCTCAGTGAGTTGTCTGCACCCCTGCGTGAGCTGACCTGTAAAAACACAGAGTGGTGCTGGTTTAAACAGCATCAGGATGCTTTCGAAGATCTGAAGCACAGGATTTCCAGTCCACCTACCTTGAAATACTATGACGTCCAGAAACCCGTCACACTCACCTGTGATGCTTCCCAGTTTGGACTCGGAGCTGCGTGTCTTCAAGAAGATGCACCTGTCGCGTACGCTTCTCGCACTCTGACGCAAACAGAAGTGCGTTACGCACAGATTGAAAAAGAGCTTCTGGCTGTGGTATTCGCGTGCACCAAATTCAATGACTACATATATGGTAAACAAATTCACATTGAAACGGACCACCAGCCATTGGTAACCATCCTTAACAAGCCTATCCACACAGCTCCAGCAAGGCTGCAACGCATGATGCTACGATTGCAGAAATACAACTTCACAATCACATACAAGAAAGGAAAACTTATGTTCGTCGCTGACACATTGTCACGTTCCCCCAGAGACTCACCAGACGAACACACTGATGACAGAGCTGACTTCGAGGTCATGTCAATTCAACACATCTCATCTTCCAGACTGAAAGAGCTTCAAACTCACACAACACAAGATCCGACCCTTCAACGGCTCTGCTGTATTATCAAGTCAGGATGGCCCTCTAGCCAATCAAAGCTGCCAGCAGAAATTCGTGAGTGTCATGTGTCGATGCTTTAAATGAAAGAGGAACCGAGTCGTCTTGCTGGGAATGAACTGTTTTATTAACTGACCTTTTATTGCTACAGCTAAGCTACTCGAGCATAACACAGTCACATGTCGTTCAGCGCTCTCACAGGCGACCCCTTGACGTCACCGTTGCGCGACTCCCACAACCCGTAGCCTCACATCACAACATCTCCCCTTTTTTAAAGGTTAAAGCTCCAACAGTTAAACAAGATGTACTACACATCAAATAAAGATAAACATGAACATAACAGTCTCTGAGTGGTTGATGTTTTACATCAGCATTACTTATTGTGATCTCAGGCACTTAATTCCTATTTATCCTGTCAATTATCGGATCTTTCCCAAACATAACAAACTATTCCTATGGAACATAACTTAACTTGGGAACATAATGTAGCTTTATTAACTGTACTTATCACTCAAAACAGAATTACTGAGGAGACAGTGTGAAGATAAGTATCAATAAGTGTTCATGTGTCTCTATATCTGAGAGGTACTCTGACCTCACGACCTCTGGATGTCACTTGAACAGTCCTCTGAGGGGACGGCTGGTGTGGTGAACACACCACAGGTGAATCCTTCAGTCTCTGGACAGAAGCAGGATCACCATGACTGGGTCTAGCCACAGAAGGAGGGCTGCTGGGCAGCTGCAGCGGAGATCCCTCCGACTGCTGCTGCTGGTCTGGAGGGTCAGCAAGCTCCGGGACTGCCTGCAGATGTCTTCTATTGCGTCGCAGCACTGCACCGTTGTCTGTCTTCACGATGTAAGACCGGGGCTCACTGCACTTGCCAATGACTTTAGCAGACATTTTCCAGACGGCCTGCCCAGATTTGAGTTCAGGAAGTGGCAGAGCAGAGTGACGGCGGTCATGGAAGAACCGGTAGGCTGATTTAGTCTGAGCATCCTTCTGCTGGATTTGATGTCTGTCCACAGGAGAAGCTTGTAGTTTTCCTTCCAACATAGGAAGTGTAGTCCTAATGTCTCTTCCAGCCATAAGTAAAGCTGGGCTCACCCCCGTAACAGCACTAGGGGTGGCTCTGTAGCACATTAGAGCAAGATATGGATCAGGCTGCTTTAGGATGCGCTTAGCAGTCTGCACAGCTCTCTCGACAGCACCATTTGCTTGGGGGTAATGAGGGCTGGTAGTCGTATGCGCAAACCCATAGCTTTGGCAGAAGTCTTGAAACTCACCCGAGGTGAATTGTGTGGCATTGTCGCTCACCAGCTCCAGCGGTATCCCCCATCTTGCAAACATGCCTTTGAGCCTGGTAATGACCTGGTGGCTGGATATTGAAGACAGGTGGGCAATTTCAATGTCCCTGGAATAATAATCAGTCACAATGAGATAATTCTGTCTTTCTAGCTCGCACAAATCAGCAGCAATGCGCTGCCAGGGTCCCCCAGGTAAAGGTGTGGTGAGGAGCGGTTCACGTCTTTGAGTGCGTCTATTTTCAATGCAGAACTTACATGTTGACACTGCCGTTGTGATCTCTGCACTGATACGAGGCCACCATACTGACATCCTAGCTCGAACACGACACCTTGTTAGACCTTGGTGTCCCTCGTGTAACTGTTTGAGCACTTCTGATCTAAGTGCAGTTGGGATAACCAGTCTATCTTGATACAACACTAGTCCATCAGTCTCGGAGAGGTGAGCTCTGGCAGAATAATATCCATGCAGGGATGGAAACAGCGATGTCTTTGGTGGCCATCCGTTCCTAATGAACTGCACAATCTTCTGCAGCTCTTCATCCTCAAGTGTAGCGGAGCGGATTTTGCCAAGTTTTTGCGATGACACAGGCGCATTTGCTACCACTGACTCCACATATGCTTGTACGTCCTGGTCAGTGTGTTCATCACCACTGTCAGTCAGTGGGCTCCTAGAGAGAGCATCGGCTATGATAAGCTGCTTCCCCGGGACGTGCTCAGCCACAACATTGAATCTCAGTAGGCGCATTAGGAGTCTTTGGCACCTTGGAGGGACTTTGTCCAGGTCGTACGTATTTATGAAGGGTACCAGTGGTTTGTGGTCTGTTTGTAGAAGGAAGCTTTCCATGCCTTGCACATAGCGAGCGAAGCGCTCACATGCCCACACCCCTGCAAGACACTCCTTTTCAATTTGGGAGTATCTCTTCTCTGCATCTGACAATGTGCTGGAACAGAATGCAACTGGCTTTAACACACCCTCCTGTTCCTGCAATAATGCCGCACCTAATCCGTAGCTGCTCGCATCGGCGCTGATGACAGTCTTGCGGTTGACATCATAAAATGCAAGTGCTGGTGCTGACACAGGCATAGCTTTCACTTTCTCAAACGCCGCTTCTTGTACATCACTCCACACCCACTCACTTTGCTTCCTGAGCAGAGCAGTGATGGGATGCAGCTCTGAGGAGAGGCCAGGCAGGAACTTTCCAACATAGTTGACAAGACCCAGAACCTGTTTAAGCTCCGTAACATTGGTTGAGCTTGGCATCCGTGTGATGGCTTTAACTTTGTCAGTGTCAGGTCTCATGCCTTCTGCATTTATGAGGTGGCCAAAGTACTTTATTTCTGTTTTGCCAAAATGACACTTGGCCTTGTTCAACTTTAAACCACTGTCCTTTATGGTCTTCAGCACCGCATCAAGACGGGTGTCGTGTTCTTTCCTTGTTACTCCATAAACAAGTATGTCGTCCATTACTACGACAACTCCATCATGACCCTTTAACAGTGTCGACATCTGTCTTTGGAAGATTTCTGGAGCCGATGTGATACCGAATGGCAGCCGTTGGAAACAGAATCTCCCCATCAGGGTGATGAAGGTTGTCAGCTTTTGGCTTGCAGCATCCAAGGGGATCTGCCAAAATCCGCAGGAGGCGTCAAGGGTAGAGAACACCTTAGCTCCGGCTAGCTTGGGAGCAATATCCTCCAATGTTGGCATGATGTACCTCTCTCGCTTAACCGCCTTGTTTAAGCGTTTTAGATCGACACACACTCGCACTTGCTCCTTGTTCTTCTTCACTACTGGAACCATCGGGGCACACCAGTCAGAAGGCACTGTAACCTCCTCAATTATGCCCAGGGCCAGCATGCGTTTAAGTTCCGCCTCTACTTTAGCCAGGAGGGGGAACGGGATGCGACGTGGCGTCGTCAGTGAGTAGGGCTCACAGTCAGCTTTAAGTTCGATTTTTACGGGGTCGCACTTGAGCAAACCAATATCCCCAAACACATGTCTTAACATTACTGTGTCTATCCCGTCAACTCTCATTACCAGTCCCATTCTTGTGGCAACACTCCGTCCCAGGAGGTTATGGGAGTATGGCCCTTTAATTACAGTTATCCAGAATCTGTACTTTTTCCCTTTGTACTCACTTGTTGCCAGGAACTTGCCAATACTCTTTACTTCGCCTCCGGGGCTGATGATGGGTCCTTTCTTTGCAGTGACCAGGCGGAAGCGCTGTGGCAGTCTCTTAAATGCAGCCTGTGACATTACACTGATGTCTGCCCCAGTGTCTATTTTAAATTTCACAGTGCTGCCATTAACAGGTAAGTCAACGAGCCACTTATTTTCTGAATCAGGTTGATCCATTATGTCTGACACATGTTCAGTAACTTCTCCAAGGAAAAACATCTCATCTGTGTTAGTGGTGCTGCTAGGCATTGTAGCCACCTCTTTCAGCATCTTTGTCTGACACGCTGCCTCAAAATGTCCAATTTTGTTGCACCTTCTGCACTTTTTATTCTTGGCTGGGCAAGGATGTGTTTTACCATGTTGTCTGTTACAGCGGGGACAGGTATGATGCTGTTTTGACTCACTGTGTTCCTGTTTTTTCTGCCATTGTCCATCGTTGCTGCTCCTTCTGCCATGGAATTGTCGCCTCCCCTGTCTTATGGTGTCCACTGCGCACTCCGAGCGCAGGCTCACATTCTGTTGCTTTATCTGTTCGCTCTGGCGCGCTATTTGAATAGCTCTTTCAAGAGAGAGTTCCGGCTCGAGCTGTAGCTTCTGTGATACATCGTTGTCAGATATACCAATAACTATTCTGTCCCTGATTTGCTCATCTTTAGTGTGCCCAAATTCACAGTACTGTGCCAGTTCGTATAAACTTCTCACAAAAGCCTCTACTGACTCACCGGGCTTTTGTGCTCTCTTGTGAAAACATGCTCTTTCATGGATCACGTTTCTCTTGGGCACAAAATGGTCGGAGAATTTGGCTATCACCGTGTCATAATCCAACTCCGGTCTACCTCTCTCCTCTTCCTCGTCAACCTCTCTGCTGTCATCGTACACAAAGGAATCATAAATCGCTTCCGCCTCTCTCCCCATGGCGTAGAGAAGCGTGTTTACCTGCACTTCACCGCTATCTTTGTCCAACTTTGACGCCACCCGAAAGCGGTCGAAACGACGGCGCCACATCGGCCATTCCGCCGGGTGCGTGAAGTCGAAAGATTCCGGAGGTCCGAGCTTCGCCATGTCTTATTTTCAGAGCGTGAAGTCGGCCACTTCTGACACCATGTCATGTGTCGATGCTTTAAATGAAAGAGGAACCGAGTCGTCTTGCTGGGAATGAACTGTTTTATTAACTGACCTTTTATTGCAACAGCTAAGCTACTCGAGCATAACACAGTCACATGTCGTTCAGCGCTCTCACAGGCGACCCCTTGACGTCACCGTTGCGCGACTCCCACAACCCGTAGCCACACATCACAACAGTGAGTATTTTCCGTTCAGGGATGAGCTCACAGTCGATGAAGATGTGCTCATGAAGGGGTCGAGAACAGTTGTTCCAGAATCATTGCGCGGCGAGTATATCACTATAATTCACAGAGGTCACCCCGGCCTTGATGCAACTAAACGCAGGGCCCGAGGCATTGTGTTCTGGCCTTCTCTTACCAAAGACATTGAAAAGGAGGTACTGTCGTGCTCCGTCTGTAATAGTATGAAGCCCCATCAACAAAAAGAGCCTCTTCACTTACATGACATCCCTGAACTTCCGTGGTCAAGTGTGGCTACAGATATCTTTGAGTGGAATGGTCAACACTATCTCGTACTAGTTGACTCCTTTTCAGGATGGTTTGAAATTGATCTGCTTCGTGACCTGTCCTCCAGTACAGTGATTACAAAACTCAAAAGGCACTTTGCAGTTCATGGGAGTCCACACAAAGTCTTTTCAGACAATGGTACCCAATTTTCAAGCCAACGGTTCAAAGAATTTGCTGCTGCCTGGGATTTTATACACACTACCAGTAGCCCTGAGTATCCACAAGCTAATGGGCTAGCCGAGAGGGCAGGGCGGAGTGCAAAACATCTAATGGAGAAATCCAAAAGGGATGGCTCGGATGTGTTTCAAAACTTGCTCAACCTCAGAAATGTTCCACGCGATGAGACATTGGGTTCGCCAGCGGAGAGATTAATGTCGAGGCAGACGCGCACAACTCTGCCAATCAGCAAGTCCATTCTGGTGCCAGCCTCAAAGGACAACGTTGCTGTCAAGACTCAACTCTCAAAAAAGAGACACTGTCAAAAGAGATACTACGACAAGTCCAGCAGAGCTCTCCGGCCACTCATACAAGGTGAGATAGTGAGACTCGCAACTTCTAAAGGCCATAACAGAATCGGACTCATCAAACAGCTCTGTGATGAACCAAGGTCATATCTTGTGGAGACTGAAGGAAAAGAATACAGACGAAACCGAAAACATATCCTTCCTGTCGCGGAGCCACAACCACAACGGTTCGAGCACAGCGATGTGACATTTCCCTTTGTCCAGACCCCCTCTGTTGAATCTAAGCACAAATACTCCACTCCAAGTGAAGTCAAAGAACAATGCACCCCACAAGGAGCCGAGAAGAAGCCGCTGAATGAACATTCAACAAGAATTCCTTCCACAGTTCCATATGTGACCAGAGCAGGTCGCCTTTGCAAACCAAACCCTAAATACATGGAATGAAGAAAAAAAAAAAGACAGAGGAAACAGTTTAGTTTAGTAACAAAATGTTCAATTTGTAAATGTTGAGGTTATTTTGAAAAAAAAAAGAGGTTAAGTGTAAAAAGACTTTTTACTCTCAGCTTAACTAATCTGTTAAATGTGTTGCTTATAAAGATAAAGGCTTTGAGTTAACTTACAATTTAAGGAACTTCATAGGGAACTTTTCGTTAAGGAATATCTGTCACAATTAAAGAAGGAGGATGTAGAACAGAGTGCTCTGTAGCTTTAAATCCAACAGACTAAGTTGTAAAAGCTGGTTTCTACGCATGCGCGAGTATGTGTTACGGTGATGAAGTTATATGCTTGTATGTTGAACTTTTGCATCTCCTCTAGTAAAGTTATATGTTGTTAAACGAACCTTTGCCTTGCCGCTCGTCATTCAACAAAGCCATTCAAATTATTTCCATGTTTTTGCCATAAAATTATGTTTTATGTTGTACGTAAAGCACATACTCTCTCTCTCCCGCTCAAACACACACACATACAGTACGGACACACACTTCCACAGAAACGTGTTTTCAGCGCCACTCTGATGATTAAAATAGTAAAATAGTTTAGCAACTTAAAAGTTAAATTACGTTTCTCCCTAGCGAGGGAATGACGGCGCTGTTCTTGAAGCACATAAACCAGTGGTTCTCAACCTCTCCTGCAGGGACCCCCTGACAGACCATGTTTCTGTTTTAACCCTGAAATGGCACACCTGATTCACTTAATTAAAGGCTTAATGAGTAGTTAACTAATTGATTAATTGACTAATTCCTACTCTTCTTACTCTAATAACTACTCATTAATTGAATCAGGTGTGTCATTTCAGGGTTAAAACAGAAACATGGCCTGTCAGGGGGTCCCTGCAGGAGAGGTTGAGAACCACTGACATAAACTTACAGTTTCGCTATTAATAGAGACACTTCTGCAGACTCAGGTTATTCACACACACTTAATCTCTCTCTCTCTCTCTCTCTCTCTCTAGTAATAACTACATTAGTCTGCCATCAATAGCTCAAGTCTCCATCACAAGCTCTAAAATGACAGTTTGGTATTAGCAACGGAGGCGTGGGATGAGATGCGTAAGAAATTAGTCCTACACACAAGAGCATTTTATGAACAAAAACCTGACAATGTCTTGAAATACATCATCTGAACAATGTCTTGAGATTAGAAAATAATGCACATCACTTCATGCCGTGGTCGCATTACCACCTCAGGTGTGCATTATTTTCTAATAATTCAACAGTCCGAAGTCAGTTGCTCTGGAGCTTCTAAGGGGACATGGTGGTGGAAAAATTAATAAGTCAATCCTCTTGCGTTCGCTTGCAAATCACTCACAAAAACTGTGACGTGGCCGTTTGACTTTGGGTGTGCATTATTTGTAATAATTCAACGGCCCGTCATCAATCATTCCTTTCTGATCACCATACCTGTAATTTCCGAGGTGTTTGCTTCATTTGACCATGGTCATGTACATAGACTCGTGTGAATGTTTAAGTCAGAGGACTCATCAGTGGCATCTGGTCCCTGTTCAACAAAACAACAAAAAAAACAACTTTTATTAGAAATGATGAGCAGATGCTTGAGAAACTGTACCTCTTGTTGCTTTCATACGGATTACTTAAACAGAGAATATTTGTTTTTGATATGATTTACATCTTTTAAAATGACGACGTCAAGCTTTCTAAAGACATATCTCTCATGTCTGTGTGCCAATTATTTTCTGTCGCGTTTCAGAATGAACTATACACTGAGAACGCGGATCATGTTTATTTTCTTTATTTTACGAAAAGCAAAATATTTAGTTTTTATAATGAGTGTACACTAATAAAAGTACATATTTAACAGTTTTGAATGATGTATAACACCTGTATGTATGACAAAAAGTTATTTGAGTCTCTGTCGCACTGATAAGAAAAAAGCGAGGTGATCGCGCTGGTGGAACCGCCGACCCCAGAGGATTAAAACTCATCTTTAATCACCAAAATTACATATTTAAACTTTTTTTCCTTGGAATGAATGTAACTCGACACCCTTGCCTCATTTAGTATGCGCGATTCTATGAATATGCAAATGAGCCCCGCCTCCACTCACTCACTCAGCTCAGAGATCCACTGGTTGACGATCACATGTTGATCTGATTGGTTACAAGGTAGTTTGCTTTGTGTGTGTGTGTGTGTGTGTGTGTGTGTGTGTGTTATTGCAGTAGGTTGAGCAAACGCAGCGGGTGAGGGACTAATGCGGTCAGGGGCCCAGTGGGGGGAGAGAGAGAGAGAGAGAGAGAGAGAGAGAGAGAGTGTACCGCACTGTAAACAGTCGGAAAGCAACAGGAAAGATCCGACATTATCATCATCATCATCTTCATCCCAGACCTCCTCTTCCCAGATAAACTCTCTCTCTCCTCAGATGTGAGTTCCAGCAGCTGTGAGAGTTTATCCCAGCTTTAATGAGACTCCGTGTCTCGGAGCGCCGGAAGGAGACGCGGGAGGAGGAGGGAGTGAGTGTGTGTGTGAGTGTGTGTGTTCATCACAGCAGAGAGAGAGTGAGAGATGGCCACGGGAGGAATCACCACACTCCCGGCTTCTCCCGACGACGGGTCCAGCGGAAGCTTTACTCCCGGGAACTTCAGGGAGCCCAAACGCCTTTACTGTAAAAACGGCGGATTCTTCCTGCGGATCCAGTCGGACGGGAGAGTGGACGGGGTCCGGGAGAAGAGCGACCCGCACAGTGAGTGCTTTTATTCCCTTCTTTTCATGGAAAAACAGGAGAGAGGAGAGGATCTAGCGCAGACCGACAGGACAAAGACTCTTTATATACGTCACAGATGAAAATCAGGCCTGATGATGCCAGGTTTCCGAGATATTTTCAGGAAGGCTCTCGGTTCAGAAAGAGTTCACTGACTTTTATGCGTGTAGAATTTCAGTTTAGAAAAGCATTTATTCATATTTTCTTTAACATTTTAAAGCTGGTTCGTGTGTGAGACCAAAGTATTCACATTGAAGAGGAAATTATTTCCATGTTCCAAGTTCAGTTTAGGCCTGAAAAACTCAAGAAATACAAGTCAAGTAGAAACTGAAACAATCACTCCTTCAGACTCACAGTCAGGGTTAAAAATACTGTTGTTTAGGGCAACTTCACAAACCCCGCCCACAGCTCATTACTCTGACCGGAACCTGTGTGTGTGTGTGTTTGTACGTGAGTGTGTTTGAGTGTGTTTGAGTGTGTGTGCGTGTGTGTGTGTGTGCGCGTGTGTGTGTGCATGAGTGTGTGTATGTGAGTGTGAGTGTGTGCGTGAGTGTGAGTGTGTGTGTGTGTGTGAGTGTGAGTGTGTGCATGAGTGTGTGTGTGTGTGCGTGAGTGTGTGTGTGTGTGTGTGCGTGAGTGTGTGAGTTTGTGTGTGTGTGAGTGTGTGCATGAGTGTGAGTGTGTGTGGTGTGAGTGTGTGCATGAGTGTGTGTGTGCGTGAGTGTGTGTGTGTGTGTGTGTGAGTGAGTGAGTGGGAGTGTGTGTGTGTGTGCGCGTGTGTGTGTGTGTGTGTGTGCGCGTGTGTGTGTGTGCATGAGTGTGTGTATGTGAGTGTGAGTGTGTGCGTGAGTGTGAGTGTGTGTGTGTGTGTGAGTGTGAGTGTGTGCATGAGTGTGTGTGTGTGTGTGCGTGAGTGTGTGTGCGTGAGTGTGTGTGTGTGTGTGTGTGTGCGTGAGTGTGTGAGTTTGTGTGTACGTGAGTGTGAGTGTGTGCATGAGTGTGAGTGTGTGTGGTGTGAGTGTGTGCGTGAGTGTGTGTGTGTGTGTGTGTGAGTGAGTGAGTGGGAGTGTGTGTGTGTGTGTGAGTGTGTGAGTGTGAGTGTGTGTGTGATTGAGTGAGTGGGAGTGTGTGTGTGTGTGTGTGTGTGTGTGTGTGTGCGTGAGTGTGAGTGTGTGTGTGTGTGTGTGTGTGTGTGTGTGTGTGTGTGTGTGTGTGTGTGTGTGTGAGTGAGTGAGTGGGAGTGTATGAGTGAGTGTTTGTATGAGTGTGTTTGTGAGTTTTTTTTTATGAGTGTGTGTATGTGAGAGTGTGTGTGAGAGAGTGTGTGTGTGTGAGAGAGTGTGAGTGAATGAGTGAGTGTGAGTGAGAGTGTTTGTGTGTGTTTACAAATGAGGACATTCCTCAGTGTATTCAAATGGTT
>NC_138732.1:2166430-2173930 GCF_965113295.1 Leuciscus leuciscus | reverse complement strand
CTCATTTGCATGTTCACAGAACCACGCATACTAAATGAGGCAAGGGTGTCGAGTTACATTCAAGATGAACGAAAAAACTTTTTAAATATGTAATTTTGGTGATTAAATATGAGTTTAATGGATAAAATTACTACAGGGGGACCAATTGTTATGCTGATAATATATTTTTGTAGTGAAAAACTTTTTAATGCTAAAAAAGATGTCTCAATGTGTCTTAATGTCGTCTCCGTCTCTCTCTCTCTCTCTCTCAGAGAAGAACAACAGATGAATGTTATTTCCTGGAGCGCCTGGAGTCGAACAACTACAACACGTACAGATCCCGTAAATACCCGGACTGGTACGTGGCTTTGAAGAGGACGGGCCAGTATAAATCCGGCTCGAAGACCAGTCCGGGCCAGAAGGCCATTCTGTTCCTGCCCATGTCAGCCAAGTGCTGATCAACCCCAAACCAGACTGACGCGCTTCTAACCAACCCGACACTGAGAATGACGAGCGGATCCGGAAGGTTAAAGGTCAACTGGATCGCCAGGAGCCGCTTCAAAAGTGCAGATCTTTCACCGTCAAGAACCGGGTCTGGAAAACGCGCTTGTACTGGAGAGCATTACAGGGTTTATTTGTTCGTGGAGAGACAGTCAAACCAAAAATTATTCAGACACCAGATATATATATTATTCACTAGTGTGTGCAGGACACTATAGTTCATTTATGTAGGTGAGGAGAGCAAAATAAGGTAAACTGTGACACATTAGACCCAAAAAAATCTTCATACAGTGGATAACCAGTCAAATGTATAAAAAATTTGGGAGCAAACATTATTCCGACACTTTGAGCTGATCATGTTTTGCTGAAGTGTTTTGTCTTTAATTGCTAATGCTCTTTTTACACACAGACTGAACAAAATGAAGCATCGCTTGGTGATTGGTTGAGCTAAACTGGTATTATCTAATAGTGTAGTTAAATTTAACAGCTGACAGATATTCAACATAATTCATGTGTGAGACAGTCTAACAGAAGGACGGACAAAACCAGTCAAATATCAACTGAGTTCTGCTCATGTTTTATTACCATTTTCTAAACTATAGTGAATAAACTGTGATAATGTTGAAGGCGTCTGAATAAATGTTGGTTTGACTGTATCAGTAATATCCTCAGAAGAGACTCTCTCATCAGTGACGCTAATGTGGCTCCAGATCCCAGCGATACGATCTCAGATCCAACTTTCCACATACATCATTGTTCCGCTTCGTTCCCTCGGTGGGTTTGGTTGGAAGAGTTCACAGATCTGCATTTCCAGTTGGATTGTGTGTCTGCATCTTCTTGCAGGAATGTCAGTACGGCCACAAAATGTGAGTTTATCTAATGCTGCTCCGTAGAGGTTTTCTCTTTATGCAAAATATATTTCTATACTGTATTTTAGAGGAAAAAAAAAGGGTTTTTGCAAAAGACAAAGTTTTGCTTTGATGAAGGGAAGTACACAGTGAATGTTTTTCATACAACTTTATTCTTTTTTTTCATATATCATCTTGTCCGAGAAAATAAGCTTCTCTTGAGTTTGGTTACACAACAGTCTTGATTGTCGCTGCGAGTAACGAGTAACAGTAACGTTTATGTTTTATTTGAGGTAACTTAGTTAGAGGTTAAAAGTACACTCTTCAAAACATTGTTTTCATAAAGCCAGGTTCACACTGTACGATTTTGGCCCCGATTTGACCGTCTGAGAATTTAAATTTTAATCCCAATTTTACCTCCGACGAAATTTCCTAAGACAACCGGCGAATCAAAAACCAGAAGGAGCGCCGAACCTGATAAAGCGATTAGTGAGACGACGACAAACCGTTCTTTTAGACATTTAATTTACTAGAGGTTCTGACAAAATGTTAATTGCTGCAGTCTATTTATAATTTTAATGAATTTGAATCGGGTTGAGTGAATGATTCAATGACTCACTCATAAAGACTTGTTTCACTGCTGGATGAATCAGCGTTTTTGAATGAATCTCTTGAGTGAATGATTCAACGACTCACTCATATAGACTTGTTTCATTACTGGATGAATCAGCGTTTTTGAATGAATCTCTTGAGTGAATGATTCAACGACTCACTCATAAAGACTTGATTCACTGCTGGAGAAATCAGCGTTTTTGAATGAATCTCGAATGAATGATTCAGTGACATACACAGTGTTTATATCCAAGCTATAAACTTTTATCCAGTACTGTGATAATTTGAACTATTGTAAGATAGAAATACTGATACTCTGTGGTTGAAAAGGCTGTCACATGACGACGGCTCTCTCTGGATCAGAACTTTGATTTTGGCGAATCGTTGTCATTTAGGAATAAAATCGCGCGGGTGTTTAACGATTGATCATGCAGATCTACTATAGTGTGACTGTTATGAATCGTACAGCGTGAACCCGGCTTACAGTGTGTGTTTTGAAGATAAAGTCTTTATAAGATTCACTCTCTTGTGCAAAATATCACTCTTAGAAACTCCGTCAGGCACTTCACGTGTAGAACCTTTTCCATCACGCGATCATTTTATTTTGTTTTAATTTTTTTCTAATTGAAATAAAACGGTATGACTTAAAGATACTTTATTACTAGAACATTGTAAATGACTAAACATGAAAGTATCATGCATTTAGTTAAAGTCCCCCTGTAGTCAATCATTTTATCACTTAAAACTCACCTTTAATCACCAAAATGACATATTTAAACGTTTTTTCGTTTAGCTTGAATGTAACTCGACACCCTTGCCTCATCTAGTATGCGCGGTTCTATGAATATGCAAATGAGCCCCGCCTCCACTCACTCACTCAGCTCAGAGATCCACTGGTTGACGATCACACGTTGATCTGATTGGTTACAAGGTAGTTTGTGACGTCAGAAACACCCGCGATTTCAAAGCGTGTGTTTGAGACTGTCTTTGGTTCACTGCAGTTTTAAGGAGAAAATACTCAGCAATGGTGTCGACTTATGAACTTACACATGCTTTGTCTTAAAGCATATTAAAAACACCACATAGACACATAAACTACATTAAAAGCTGGATTTATACCACAGGGGGACTTTAAAGCGTTAACATTGTTCAATATAGCACCTGTTTCTAAGACTGTAAAGGCGTTTTCGGTTCTAATTGGGATCTTTATTGTGAAGAGTGTGTTGTGTGTCTGGCAGACGCCTGTGATAAAGCTGATAAAACAAGCCGGAGTAAACAGCCGGCAGCGTCTCCATCGCGAGGTCAATGTTGTGGAAACCCTTTCCCAGTCCGTACAGCAGCAGTTTAGCGACGCGACTGGTGATCGGCGTGGTCTCGCTGGTCTCGGCGAGTTCGGTCAGATCCAGCCATTCACAGCGCACACACTCCTGCGTGCAGAAGTCGATGTCGTACGAAAGCGGACTGAGTCTGCAGATCAGGTACATGTCGGACATCCCGAACGCTCCCGGGTGATTGTGCTGCTGGCGAATGCTCAGGAGAGATCGGAATTCAGATCGGATCCCGGTTTCTTCGAAAACCTCTCGAACGGCCGTCTCACCTGGAACAAAGCGTCCCGTCAGAACTGAGCAAATACACTGCAATAAATGTGTGTGTTTCTGTCTCGTTTTCCAGCGCAAACATCGAAACATTCTTCAATCAAGATGCATTTACTGGAGACGAAAGATATTAAGTCTTGTTTTATTAATAATGTATCAAAA
The DNA here is from genome assembly GCF_965113295.1 of Leuciscus leuciscus. Taxonomy (NCBI): domain Eukaryota; kingdom Metazoa; phylum Chordata; class Actinopteri; order Cypriniformes; family Leuciscidae; genus Leuciscus; species Leuciscus leuciscus. The sequence goes on along the minus strand of NC_138732.1, from coordinate 2,170,233 downwards.
TTAAGTGAGTTTTTGCTTTAAATATCTGCCAATTGAGTAAAAAAAAAAAAATCCCTTTGAATTAAGATAATTTTTCTGATTTTTTAAGTGTTGTTTTAAGCACAAACTCGCTTTATTTTGATTATTTTTTTCATAAAACAAGACTTAATATCTTCAGTCATTTTGTGTATCCAGTAAATGCATCTTGATTTAAGAATGTTTCGATATGGAAAACAAGACAAAAATGCAAAGTAAGAATTGTTTTGTAGTGTAAAGATTGTAGGAAAGCAGAAAAAATTTGGTGTAGAAACAATTTTCACTCAAAAATCGCTAGTAAATTAAAATAATCACAAAGAATCTGCAAGCAACACATCTCATTTTGAAGTATAAATAGTATTTTCTTGTAAAATATACTCCAATAATATTGTTTATTCACAACTTTTTTTTAAATATATGTTTTTACAGTATAGATGCACAAGTAATAGAAGTAGCATCTGAGCTGCTGATGGAATAAATCCACATTACACTTTAAATATTACAGTTATTAACACTGTAATAACTTGGTTTACTGTATCTTATATCATGAGATTTAGAGAAACATACAGTAGGATGAAAAAGTTCTGAGTGAAATGATGTGTCTTGTTCAGCATGTGAACACAATGTAACTTTGTTTATACAAAACATTTATTTTTCAGAGATAGCATTGTGATTTATGCTAAAATGTAATCGATAAATAATTATATACGAGTCATTTGTGTAGTAAAGAAGGTTAATTTTTGTAACTGAATGTCTTGAGGGTCTCAAATATCTTAGAAGATGATCTTATTAATGCACTTTTGATGTGTGTGATTGTGATTGGAAATTATGCGGAAATTATGATTTTGTTTCAATTGGATCTGAATCTTACCGATGTCTTCTCCAAGATCTGATAAACCACCCGGAAACTTCCAAGCATTCGTAGTCTGGAAAGGACAGAAAAGTTATGTTTAACACGTGCATGTTGTTTTATTTAGAAGTATATTTTTATGGAAATTATTCGTTTTATATTTCTCACTGTAAAAAGATGTTCTTCCTGTGTTTTTGTCTTGTTTTTACAGTACAAATATCTAAACATTCTTAACCCTACTAATGCCTTAAATGCATTGGAACAAAAGCTAATAAAACATTAATATAAAACGTAATAATTTTCAACTAAAACCATATTGCATCTAATCAATCATTTCTCATTAATGAGTGAATGCACAAACGTTTTGAATATTACCATGTTTTTTGTTTTTTTTACCGTGCTAATACTTTATTTACCCCTTTTTATTAATATATAAAAAATAGAAATTCTTTGAAATTTAAACTTTTTTTAAGAACTACAGCATGCAAGAAAATATATATTTTTATCTACATTTATGATCAATTTTATTTGAATGTATCATTAGCTGAAATTTATAAGAACATATAATATGAGAACTTCCAGTATGAACTCCATTGACTTTTGACTCATTTGAAACTTGAAGAAAAGAGTCTAAATTTACAAAACATACATATTATTATGTATTATTATAAAAAAAACCTGCATAATTTCATGTGTAAAGCCACAGCTCACTTTCGGGTCAAAGCGAACCTGAAGCGAACCATTTTTGGTTTAAAAATTCTGAAAAAATAAATAAATGATGTGTATTTTGCCTTTCTTAAGTCTTATAAGTCTTAATACACTTACAAAATACCATCTTCTTACTTAAAACTATGGATTTTTAAATAAAAATGATGTACAGTACCTCTTCCGGGACGGACCCGAATGCAAAGTAGCAAAATTACATAAGATATTAAGTTTTGTGTTCTGAAAAATGTGCAAAAATGAAGCGAGTTTGAGCTTAAAACAAGAAAAAATAGAAAAATTATTTATAAAATAATCTAGTTTTCTCTTTTGAATTAAGACTATTTTTCTAACTCCATTGGCAGATATATGTTCTTGTTTTAAGATCAAACTCACTTAATTTTTTATATTTTATTCCGAAAAAATACTTAAGATATTTGTACTGGGAAAAAAAGACAAAAATACTGAGGAAGCAAATATTGCTATTTTTATCATTTTCATTCCTCGTTCACAGATTATCTAAATATTATTTATATCTATCAATACAATATCAAATATTTTCATAAAAAAATGTGTCTTATAAGTTTTAGATTTGAGATTGTGGACTACTGAGGTCCATTACATACAGAGTTTTAAAATAATCTAGGAAATGCTGCTAGTTATAAATCAAATGTTCTTTACTTGAGTAGTTCTGAGTGCATTAGTACAGGAGAGGAACAGCAGAGAGCAGACCAGTCGTGTGTGTGATGTTAAAGGTTTGTGATATGACAATATTTCTGTACTTTCAATAAAATTCATATTTTTGTGGGCAATTACGTGTGAAATATTTGTGGAATTACTTTTATCTACATTATGAATGCAAGATAAATTGAATAATTGGAATAATGACAACATGTTATGCATTTAATAACGGTCACCGTCCCCTATTAAATCCTAATTTAATCATGACAAACTATATATCGTTGGAAAGGTCTAAGACTCCTTAATAGATATTTCAGCACAGTTTTTTGTTACAAATTATGTAGGAACAGTAACATATGAAATTATGACAAGAGCGCACCTCAAAAAATCTCCATCATAACAGGAGTTCTGGCGTTGGTCACAAAAAGTCGACACACACACTTTTAATAATTGAAACTTTGGTTTTCATGCTAAACGTTCATAATAGAACATATAATCTAGTATTTGTCAATAAAAAATTAGAAAATATTATCCTCTAAAAATTATAATATATATATTATTCTCTAAAATATAATATCTTTTTTATTACATCACATATTTTAGTAGTTATCATAAATTAGGTATCATTTGAAAGCTTACGATCTCTGAATTCATCCTGTGATAATCGTTTTGAAATTGGACATTGCGTTACCATAGAAACGGTACTCTAAATTATTTTATCAGGCTCCTCCCCTTTTGGGCATCATTATGTTTCATAATTTATGATCAAAATCTTTTCTAATCTTGACAAAAAACATATTGACAGAAAGGTCTGAGTCTCAAGGTTCCATATTTTGTGACAGAAGTGATATTTGGACAGAAATGTATTAATTTGTTACGGCAGAATGCATACAATTAAATTCAATGTCACCCGGTGGCTATTTCTGGAACTACGCCTAAACAAAATCTCATGGGAACTTCAATTTTTGTGATATCAACTTCAAATTTAGAACACAACTTTGTTAGATATATGGCTTTGATTTATAGTAATTTTATAGTAAATATATTTTGTCAAATATATATTTTATATAAAAGAAAAAAATATTAAATAAATTATATTTGATTTACTGTAAATTTAAACTTCCATAACTTTTTCAGACTTACATTTTTTATGCTTTCACTTCAGCAATAATCTGCTATTTGTTTCCCTTTAAAACAAGACCAAACTTAGGTCTATACTCCAAAGCATTCTTGAATTACAACCATTTAAGTTTGAATAGTGCATTTTAATGTCCATTCTCAGAAAGGGGGGAGAGAGTTAAGGGGTTAAATAATTTAGCGTTTCCTAAACAGTTTATAATAGAAGAACATAGATTAAAAAATAGCAGTAAAAGAACTAAAAATAAAAAAGGAAGTGTTGAAGGGATTGATAATCATAATATAAAAGATGCAAAAAGTGTATAAAAACACTTGTGGATTTAACATCAAAATTTGACGTATAATGTTAAAATGTATGTTTTATACATTCTCCCTTTAAATTGTTTGGTCAGTCCAAGAAAAATGAATGCAATTTTTT
>NC_138732.1:2153930-2161430 GCF_965113295.1 Leuciscus leuciscus | reverse complement strand
ACTCGTCTCTCTGCACACACTCGTGTCTCTGCACACACTCGTGTCTCTGCACACACTCGTCTCTCTGCACACACTCGTCTCTCTGCACACACTCGTGTCTCTGCACACACTCGTGTCTCTGCACACACTCGTCTCTCTGCACACACTCGTCTCTCTGCACACACTCGTGTCTCTGCACACACTCGTCTCTCTGCACACACTCGTCTCTCTGCACACACTCGTGTCTCAGCACACACTCTCATGTCTCTGCACACACTCTCATGTCTCTGCACACACTCGTGTCACAGCACACACTCGTGTCTCAGCACACACTCGTGTCACTGCACACACTCGTGTCTCAGCACACACTCGTGTCTCTGCACACACACTCGTGTCTCTTCACACACTCGTCTCTCTGCACACACTCGTCTCTCTGCACACACTCGTCTCTCTGCACACACTCGTCTCTCAGCACACACTCGTGTCTCTGCACACACTCGTCTCTCTGCACACACTCGTCTCTCTTCACACACTCGTGTCTCTGCACACACTCGTCTCTCTGCGCACACTCGTGTCACTGCACACACTCGTGTCTCAGCACACACTCTCATGTCTCTGCACACACTCTCATGTCTCAGCACACACTCGTCTCTCTGCACACACTCGTGTCTCAGCACACACTCGTGTCTCAGCACACACTCGTGTCTCAGCACACACTCGTGTCTCTGCACACACTCGTGTCTCAGCACACACTCGTGTCTCTGCACACACTCGTGTCTCAGCACACACTCGTGTCTCAGCACACACTCGTGTCTCAGCACACACTCGTGTCTCTGCACACACTCGTCTCTCTGCACACACTCGTGTCTCTGCACACACTCGTCTCTCAGCACACACTCGTCTCTCAGCACACACTCGTGTCACTGCACACACTCGTGTCTCAGCACACACTCGTGTCACTGCACACACTCGTGTCTCAGCACACACTCGTGTCTCTGCACACACTCGTGTCTCTGCACACACTCGTCTCTCTGCACACACTCGTCTCTCTGCACACACTCGTGTCTCTGCACACACTCGTGTCTCTGCACACACTCGTCTCTCTGCACACACTCGTGTCTCTGCACACACTCGTCTCTCTGCACACACTCGTCTCTCTGCACACACTCGTGTCACTGCACACACTCGTGTCTCAGCACACACTCTCATGTCTCTGCGCACACTCGTGTCTCAGCGCACACTCGTGTCTCAGCGCACACTCGTGTCTCTGCACACACTCGTGTCTCTGCACACACTCGTGTCTCAGCACACACGTGTCTCAGCACACACTCGTCTCTCTGCACACACTCGTGTCTCAGCACACACTCGTGTCTCAGCACACACTCGTGTCTCTGCACACACTCGTCTCTCTGCACACACTCGTGTCTCAGCACACACTCGTGTCTCAGCACACACTCGTGTCTCAGCACACACTCGTGTCTCAGCACACACTCGTGTCTCACCTGCGACTCCGACCTGATGTGTGGCGAAGGCGGGGAGCCTGCTCTCTCCGGGTCCGACCCACAGGCTGAGAACGGCCTGGTCGCCGCGAGCGTGATGGAAGAAGAACCCGTGACGAGCAGCAGCAGAACACACTCTACTGAGAGCCAGGGGGACGTGAAGCCACACGGCCACCCGCTGCTCCGAACGCCACTGACGCAGAGACACTGACACACACACACACACACACACACACACACACACACACACACACACACACAAACATTTTAGCACATAAAATGACACTTTCAATATCATAAGTGCAAAAAATTTAAGTTACATAATTATGTGAAATATTTAAACAATCTAAAAAACACTTGTTAAGAAGAGCTGGGTGAGTTCAGGAATTTAACCCCTGATCTTTTTTTTGTTTGTTTAATTAAGTTTTAATGTTAATACTTGCTTATTATTATTATTAGCAAAAATATATTTAGTACAGGTGAGCTTAAAAATTCAATTAAATAGATAGCCTATACATGCATGAAACACGAATAAATAAAATTAAATACAAATAATATATAAAAATTAAAGATACATGTATGTATATGTTAGTGCTGTCAAATCGATTAATCGTGATTAAGCACGTCTAACATAAAATTTGTTGTTTACATAATGTGCGTATCTATAAATTATATTTTATATATATGTGTGTTTGTTACATGTATATATAAATATATATATATATATATATATATATAAATATACACATACACACTTTTTTCAGCAAGGAATGCATTAAATCAATCAAAAGTTACAGTAAAGACAGTTATAATGTCTTTCTATTTCAAATAAATGCTGTTCTTTTGAATTTTCTATTCATCAAAGAATCCTGAAAAATAAAACCTATCTCGGTTTCCACCAAAAAATTTACTGTTTTCAACACTGATAATAATCACAAATGTTTACTGATCATCAACTCATATTAGAGTGATTTGTGAAGGATCATGTGACACTGAAGACTGGAGTAATGATGCTGAAAATTCAGCTTTGATCACAGGAATAAATTACACTTTACTAGATATTCACATAGAGAACAGATATTTTAAATCATAATAATATTTCACTTTTTTTTTTTTTTTTTTTGATGAATGCAGTCAACATTTTGAACTGTAGTGTGTATATATAATGTAGTTGAATTTAATACTGTAAATAAGCAAAGATTTTGAAAAAAATGTTTTTAGTTAGCCTACTTTTTTCACTCAAATGAATGACAATATAATTTGTATGTCAAATAAAAATTAAGAAATAAATAAAAAATAAAACTCCAGTGCTGCACTGATTTCTGGAAAGCAGGAAAAGAAAAGTATATTTTACTTTTTTTTTTAATTTACTTATACATATATTTACTTATGTTGTATCATTTAGATATCATATAACACATTTTTTTTTTTTTTTTCTTAACAGAAGACACATGCCATTTTACACTATATTCATGCATGACTTGATTTGTATTGTGTAATGCTAATATTCTGCTGATTATGTAAGTACCGCTCAGCATCTCCGCGAACTCGTCCTCGCTAATGTCCGGCGGAAAGTCTCGGACCGTCACGCCGCCGAACCGGTCCACAGTCCCGGACAGCAGAGGCCGGCAGACCCGCTCCTGACAGCCCGAGCCGAACCGAACCGGACCAGCAGAAATACTCCTGAACACCGAGGAGAACCTGCAGAGCACAGCAGAACCCCTGCAGAACCCACCGGACATGATCCAGAACACCATGACACCGAAACAACCTCAGGAACCGATGCCGTAATCACTCTATTACACGCGCATATGGCAATAATAGTGTACTCGCGCTCCTTTAAAGGGACAGTTCACATTAAAACATTTACATTTGTTGTTCCAAACCTGTATGATTTCCTTTCTTCTGCTGGACACAACTTTTTTTTTTTTTAGATAAGCAAACACACAATGTTTTTGTGTCGATAACGGTTATGTTGTGTAATGGCGTGATTTTAAGGGCCTTTATATTTTGGGTTTTACGGTAGTGAACGGGGAGGAGCTGAACTTTGACATCGGGAAGTTTCTGCTCACATGTGGACGATGTTTGTGTGTGTGTTTAATACACACATCTAATAACTGATCAAACATGTCATCAAGCAAGAAAGGCAAAGGGAAAAAGAGACCGAGTGAAGGAGAAGGAGACCGATCTGGGTTAATCAGTGATGAAGCGGAGTCATGTGTCCCGAACGGAGGATTAACGGTCACAGACTTCACAGAGAGAGGTAACGGGAGCGCGCCACATTAGGGGCGCGCATTAGCTATATTAATTAGTTAGGATAAATTAGTAAAATATGATAAACGTCTCAAATCAGCGCTTGAAACTATTATAGTATTTTTTATAAATTTTTTTTTGGATAAACTTGCGTGTTTTAAGCTGCACTCAAGTCTTTTTTTCTTCTGATTTTATTACTATTTATTTATTTTAAAAGTCGCTGTATTTTTCATGGAGTGGGTCGCCCATAGACAGGGGTCGCCCACTCACGGTCACGCCATGTTGACATCACGTGACCAACCATAACAATAATAATGCTACGACTAATAAATTGTAAAAACTTTTATTTTTATTTTTATAATGACAATACAATACAACAATAATTATTATTACAATATAACAATTACTGTTCTTATACAATACGCATAATATTAGTTATTATTATTAATGACCGTATGTTTACTTTATATTTATCAGCCATTGCTCAAGTTGCTTTATACACCATAAAAAAAACCAGAATTAAATATTAGCTGAAAATGTGCATAAATACATAAATAAACAAGCAGTTAATACAAACACGATGCATTGGTTTGAAGCTACAGACACCTGATGTCTTATATTTAGATAGATTGTATTTCAAAGCTATATCTGCATCTGATGACTGTGTGCAGCGGAAGATAAAGCCCCTCCGCGATGGAGATCATATCTGGCTCAGATGAGCGTGAACACCATGAAGACACTGAACGTCTGTATCGGACGTCCTGTCCTGATCTCCAGCAGCGTGGGACAACAGGAGGTGTGTGTGTGTGTGTGAGAGAGTGTGTGTGTGATTGTGATGGGGAATCAGTGTGTTGAAGCTTTGTGTGTGTGTGTGTGTGTGCAGGTGTGTGTGGCGTGGCCGGCGTCTCAGTTTCCAGGCAGGCGTGTGGGTCTTCAGTCCAGCGTTCAGTCGAGTCTGAGAGTGAAGCCTGGAGATCATGTGACCCTGCAGCCAATCAGTGGAGCCGTTCTACAGGCCGAACACCTGCGGATGAGACTGAGGTACAGCTGACCCCCGGCTGACCCCCGGCTGACCTCGAGACACATGATCAGAAACACTACAGACACACTCATAACTGAAGATGAGTCTCCTCAGAGGGTTTTCCTCAGGGATGCAGTAATTGTGTGGGAATGTCTCCCTCTGCTGGTCGACCGCAGAAACACACGCTCCACTTTACTATTAGTTATCTGTAATATTGTATTTATTTCTATTTAATGTTTTATTTGTATGGGGACAGATACAGTAAACATAGATAAAACTGTAACCACAGCTGTGTGATGTGTGTATCAGGTGCTGGGAGATAAAGCTCATTTACAACACTTGTGTCTAGAAGGGCTTCTATAGATTACAGCAACAACACCAAACAAATCCAGACAAAAGAAAACTAAACATGAGAACAAGTTTGTCGCTGAACTAACCAAGAATTTGTGGCATATAAAAAAAATAAATAAAAAAAAACTGGCAGCAGATTTTAAATAATCAGGTTATGAATTCCAGAATGTTACACCTTTCACTGAGAGACGTGAATGTTTTACAAAATAACATTTATGTACAAGTGCAATACCATTTCGGCATTTAAACACAAACTTTACATAGAGGAAAAAGACTAAATGAGCAAAGCTTAAAATCTTGTATTTACTTAAATTAAATGTATAATATAAATATTGTAAAAATTATACATTTATAAATATTTATAAAATATTTTATTTATACAAATTTGTTAAATTTATTTGTTTCAAATCACAAATGTGTTTAAAAAAAGTATAAATATCAATATGATAAAATATTAAACAATACAAATATTTTTATAATATATTTACATTATATTTCTAATATTATAAAATATAAAAAATATTGTAACAAAAAATCTGACAATGATGGTCTTTTATTTGCTTTCTATCTAAAATGTTCAAGACTCTGTTGTAAAGACATTTGACATGTAATACGATGATGTAATGCACGTAAACAGACTTTTCTGATGTATGAATTAGTACATTTTATATTAACTTTAGTAAGCTTCATGAGGTTAATAAGCTTCATGAGCTTATATTTATATTTATATATATTTATTCATATATATATATATATATATATATATATAAATAAAAACAATATAATATAAATGTATATAAAAAACGTTTTATAAATAATTGTTATTTTTTATAATTGTTATATTATAAATTATAAATGTTATATTGTAACATTTCTTTTTTATATTTAATAAAAAATAAAATTATTATAATAATTTTTTTAATTATATTTTTAATAATTTTTTTATAAATACATTTGTGATTTGAAACAAATATAATAAATATAATATAAGTGTTTATAAATTAAATGTTTTATAAGTTTATAATTTTTTATAATTGTTATATTATGTTAAATTGTACAAATATGTCTTTATATTTCATAAAAAAAAAAATTATAATTATATAAAACATTTTATAATTATTGAAATTATTAAAAAATATATTTTTTATTTTTTATAAACACATTTGTGATTTGAAACAAATATAATAAATATAATATAAATGTTTATTTTTTTATAAATATAAGTTTATAATTTTTTTTATAATTGTTATATTGTAAATAAAATGTTAAATTGTAAAAATATTTATTTTAAAAATATTTTTATAATATTATAAATGTAATTTAAAAAAACACATTTATGATTTTAAACAAATATAATAAATATAACATAAATTTGTATAAATAAAATGTTTTAGAAATATTTATATATTTATAATATTTATATTATAAATTTTGTATTATTATAAAACATATTTATACTTTTTAATATTTTGTAATGGTTAATATTTATAAATGTTTATAAACATATCTGTGATTTGTAATTAGCATTATTCCTCAAACTTGATTTCATTCTCATGAAGCGTCTTATAGTGTATGTTTGTCTTAAACCGTTGCAGTCCTGAAGATAAAGTGCTGAACACAGAAGAGTTCAGGAGCGATCTCCTCCGGATGCTGGGTAATAACACACACTCTGATTCTCTGGAAGCGCTTTGAATGCTGGGATTGTTGTGAGTGTTGTTCTTGTGCTTCAGACGGGCGAGTGCTGCTCGCGGGCGGCAGTGTGTCGGTGTCGTACTTCGGCCGGCAGTGTGTGGTCGGCGTGGACTGGATCCGAGGCGTCGACGGAGAGACTCAGACCTCGGTCGTTCTCGATCTCTCTTCACAACTAGAACGGCTCTCCATCCAGCAAAACACATCGCATGACCTTTCACCTCTGACCCCTCAGCCTGACCCGTCGTTCCCCGTCAGTCCTGTGTGTGTGTGCCGCTCGTCGACGGACACCTTCTACTCCGTCTGCGGCTCCACCGTTCTGAGCCTCTCTGACCCTAACGAGCGGGTCGAGGACGACGAGGGGTCAAAGGTCACGTACAGTATGATCGGCGGGCTCAGCGGTCAGCTGAAGGTCATCAGGGAGACCATCGAGCTGCCGCTTAAACACCCCGAACTCTTTAAAAACTATGGTGAGTGAGGTCAAAGGTCATGTGACGTGAGCGTGTGTTTCTGTCATGTGACGTGAGCGTGTGTTTCTGTCATGTGACGTGAGTGTGTGTTCCTGTCGTGTGATGACAGCGTGTGTTCCTGTTGTGTGGTCATGTGACGTGAGCGTGTGTTCCTGTCGTGTGGTCATGTGACGTGAGCGTGTGTTCCTGTCATGTGGTCATGTGACGTGAGCGTGTGTTCCTGTCGTGTGGTCATGTG
>NC_138732.1:2131430-2143930 GCF_965113295.1 Leuciscus leuciscus | reverse complement strand
GGTTTCCCCAGTAACGGCTGAACACAAAGTGGTTTCCTCGGTAACGGCTGAACACAAAGCGGTTTCCTCGGTAACGGCTGAGCACAAAGCGGTTTCCTCGGTAACGGCTGAACACAAAGCGGTTTCCTCTGTAACGACCGAACACAAAGTGGTTTCCTCGGTAACGACCGAACACAAAGCGGTTTCCTCGGTAACGGCTGAACACAAATCGGTTTCCTCGGTAACGGCTGAACACAAATCGGTTTCCTCGGTAACGGCTGAACACAAATCGGTTTCCCCGGTAACGACTGAACACAAAGCGGTTTCGCGGTTAACGGCTGAACACAAAGCGGTTTCCTCGGTAACGGCTGAACACAAAGCGGTTTCCTCGGTAACGACCGAACACAAAGCGGTTTCCTCTGTAACGACCGAACACAAAGCGGTTTCCTCGGTAACGACCGAACACAAAGCAGTTTCCTCAGTAACGACCGAGCACAAAGCGGTTTCCTCGGTAACGGCCGAACACAAAGCGGTTTCCTCGGTAACGGCCGAACACAAAGCGGTTTCCTCTGTAACGGCTGAACACAAAGCAGTTTCGTGGTTAACGGCTGAACACAAAGCGGTTTCCTCGGTAACGACTGAACTCAAAGCGGTTTTGCCGTTAACGGCTGAACACAAAGCGGTTTCCCCAGGAAACGCGGTTTCCTCGGTAACGGCTGAACACAAAGCAGTTTCGCGGTTAAAGGCTGAACACAGTGGTTTCCTCGGTAACGACTGAACACAAAGCGGTTTCCTCGGTAACGGCTGAACACAAAGCAGTTTCGCGGTTAACGACTGAACACAGTGGTTTCCTCGGTAACGACTGAACACAAAGCGGTTTCCTCGGTAACGGCTGAACACAAAGCAGTTTCGCGGTTAACGGCTGAACACAGTGGTTTCCTCGGTAACGACTGAACACAAATCGGTTTCCCTGGTAACGACTGAACACAAAGCGGTTTCCTCGGTAACGGCTGAACACAAAGAAGTTTCGCGGTTAACGGCTGAACACAGTGGTTTCCTCGGTAACGACTGAACACAAATCGGTTTCCCTGGTAATGGCTGAACACAAAGCGGTTTCCTCTGTAACGACTGAACACAAAGCAGTTTCGCGGTTAACGGCTGAACACAGTGGTTTCCTCGGTAACGACTGAACACAAATCGGTTTCCCTGGTAATGGCTGAACACAAAGCGGTTTCCTCTGTAACGACTGAACACAAAGCAGTTTCGCGGTTAACGGCTGAACACAGTGGTTTCCTCGGTAACGACTGAACACAAATCGGTTTCCCTGGTAATGGCTGAACACAAAGCGGTTTCCTCTGTAACGACTGAACACAAAGCAGTTTCGCGGTTAACGGCTGAACACAGTGGTTTCCTCGGTAACAACTGAACACAAATCGGTTTCCCTGGTAATGGCTGAACACAAAGCGGTTTCCTCGGTAACGGCTGAACACAAATTGGTTTCCTTGGTAACGGCTGAACACAAATCGGTTTTGCAGTTAAAGGGATACTTCAGGATTTAGCATTAAGCTTTGTATTAGTAGAAAACCTGTAGTATTTCCGAATTACCGTGCTTTCCACCCTCATATCTCCCTGAGACGAGAGATTTATGTATTTTTTGTCTGGAAAAAATCCTCCGATGACGCAAAAATCGTCATTTTGCGTCATCGGAGGATTTTCTGGCCAGAGGCTAAAGACTACAGCCAGTAGGAGGAGCTGTTCCGCATGTGTTCAACCCGCCCATACGCTGATTTCACGCAGCCGCCATTTTGAAATCGAAAGTGAGGCTCCGGTGGGAAAAACCCCGGAAGTAAAGATAAACAACAATGCCTTTGGACTACCAACTTGAAGCTTCTGCCGCGATTTACACAATTGGATGTTAATATCCAATATAGGATATGTATATAGTTCCTTCCTGCTTCTTTTTTTACTTTTTGAATTATAAATTTTTTTTTTTTTTTTTATAAATGAATTTCACTGTATATAGTCTAAAGTATAAAAGAAATGTATGTACAGTTTTAGAATTGACACAACATCATTAAACACAACAATACGCCATCGCATTCACGACTCTCCTGTGATTAAAGGCGACACTTCCGGTTTTCTTCCCACCGGAGCCTCGCTTTCGATTTCAAAATAACGGCTGCGTGAAATCAGCGTATAGAGGGTGGATCTCACTCACAGAATGTGCACAGTGTCAGCCGTCTTTCTTTGGAAGCTAAAATAGCAGGCTCTTGTTCTGTGGAGAAAGCTGAGTAGTAGGAGAAAGCTGAGTAGTAGGGATTACCATCCTCTTTTTCCTGGACATGTGTGTGTGAGAGAGAGAGAAAGAAAGAGAGAGTGAGTGTGTGAGAGTGTGTGTGACTGTGTGTGAGAGAGAGAGAGAGAGTGTGTGTGTGTGTGTGTTTGTTTGATTGAGTGAGTGAGTGAGAGAGAGAGTGTGTGTGTGTGTGTGTGTGTGTGTGTGTGTGTGTGTGTGTGTGTGTGTGTGTGTGTGTGTGTGTGTGTGTGTGTGTGTGTGAGCGCGTGTGAGCGCGCGTGTGTGTAAGAGAGAGAGTGTGTATTTGTGTGTTGATCTTTCCATCTAGGCACAGATGCATCACTGTTTAAAAATATCCCGGTGTATAAAGGACGTGCAGGTGTGTGTGTCTGTGCTTTGTGTGCATGACGCTGCGTGTGTGTTTGTGATATTACTGTGTGTTCAGCAGCGACTCACTGAAACTGAACTCCAGTGTGTGTGTGTGTGTGTCTGTGTGAGAGAGAGAAACTGAACTCCAGTGTGTGTGTGTATGATCAATAATGCGCAGTTTCCTCTGAATGACCTCCTGAAGGTCTCGAGTCTCGAGCGCTTCATCCTCCGCTGAAGAGAATCATTTACAATCTTCTGAAGATTAATTCATAAGAATGCTTCTTGAAAACTCTGGCCAAAAGTCATGTGATGTGACATATTGTGCAGTTGTGCTTGTTTATTTGAGATAACGCACTGAAATTGTGCAGATGTTATTTTTGGCCAAAATTATTAACTCATGTAAACTAATGAGATATTAATAACTGATTATGTTGTAGTCAATGCGTGCTTTGAGCTCTTTGTTTTTCATGGATGTTTTTGCATAGTAGATTTAAACATAGATATCATATATAAACGCTAGATGGCGCAGTCACTTCCGGCATCACCGTTCGGCCATCTTACCACAGGGAAGCTGTGAATTAAGGTGAGTGATCAGCATGCACACAAATCCTCTTATCTCGCTGAAATCTTGACGGATTTACAAACGGTTTGGTTTCTTACAAACGTTATTAACGTGGCTATAATTCAGAATGCTTGAACATGTATGTTATAATTATTCATATGTATGCAGTGTATGTATGCAGTGTCATAACTACATCTCTGACGTTTATAACGAACCAAATCGTTTGAAAATCGGTAGAAAATTGAGCAAGTTATGGTTATTTAAAAGTACATGCACCATTAAAAGAGTGAGCGAGCACACTGTGGCAAGATGGCCGCCACATGTGGATGTCGACCTCCATTGGCCAGCAGTGTGCACGAGACATCTAGCGTTTATATATGATATCTATGGATTTAAACCTCTAGTTGTAGTTTTGTAAACCTCACCTGCACAATTTCTGCGCGGCGCCACCTAGTGGTCAGGAGGTATGAAAAATGTGCTCTCTATTATGAGAGCTATTTATTTTTGCTCAAAACTTGTGAACGGTTTGGCCGGTTTGACTCAATATGACTTGATTAAAATGAACACAGACGCTCAGTCACGCAGTAAAGCTGATTTTACTGTATTTCTACTGTTTATGTTGAGATAAAAATGTGAAATGTGTTTGTCTCACTTTATCTTTCATGAAGAAAAGGCAGAAGAGAAGCAGCTGTGGATTTTTACGTTTTCTAAAATAAATCACACTGAATGTCCAGAGCGGAGAATAAACAGCCCTGTGTCTGAATGACGACTTCTTCCTTATAAAGCCTTTCTCTCGCTCTCTTCTTTCACAGCGAGAGCAGTTTTCAGTCTTCTGGTTTATAAGGGTGTTCTGTTTATAAACGCCGGAAACTCTCTCTCTCTCTCTCTCTCTCTCTCTCTCTCTCTCTCTCTCTCTCTCTCTCTCTCTCGCTCTCTCTCTCTCTCTCTCTCTCTCTCGCTCTCTCTCTCTCTCTCTCTCTCTCTCTCTCGCTCTCTCTCTCTCTCTCGCTCTGTCTGAGTGGTTTTATCGCAGCTGTGAGTGTAAATACAGGATTGAGGAAAGATCTGGAAACATTCCCGCTTTGCCCATTTTTACTGTTGTTGTTCTTCCTTCCGTTTTATTTCATCTTTAAATGATGCAGTTCTTTTAAGTCTCGTCTCTTTGCTGCCTGTAAATTTAAAAACCTGCTGGGATTTAAAATCATCATTAAATATCATCCATCCAATACTGATACTGAGTTGATGAATAAGTTGTCATATAAAGTCGATTAAAATGCACGTTAAACTTTAGTCTGGTTGAGTTACGGTGATTTCTGCTCTGGTCGTGTGTGTGCTGCGTGACGTCATGATTATTTAAGGTGGATTTGCAGGTAATCTATTTTTAAACGTGTTTATTGGAAACATATGAGTCTCTTCAGCTCTAATGCTCGTCGCTCCTCTGTTCCTCTCTCTCTCTCTCTTTATATCGTTGTGTTTGTGATCCTCGTTCGGCCTCGTCTGATGTCATGAGAGAGCAGGAGTTCAGGTTTGATTCACGTCGGATGTTTACTCTGTGTTGGAGCCGAGGAAAGCCTGCAGGATGTTTGCTCTCAAAAAAATCAACTCAAACAGAGATTAAACCCGCTGGATTCAGCTTCATCTGGACCTTATTATGCTTCACTCTGTGTGTGTGTGTGTGTGTGTGAGAGAGAGAGAGCTGGTGCTTGTGTTAAAGGGACAGTTCAACCACAAATGATTCTGTCATCATTCACCATAGAAATACACGACCAGTCAAAAGTTTGTAATCAAAGTTTGTAAACCTTGAACCTGGTCTGTGACGGTCTGTTCATGTTCTGTGTTTCTGCAGGTCTTCACGCACTGAGGAGGGTTTTAGGATCCACACCTGCTCTCTCTGACGTCCAGGTGATGAACAGGGTAAAGGTCACGACCTCTGACCTCAGGCTGGCCATGACGGAGGTCAAACCCAGTGCGATGAGAGAGGTGGCCATCGACGTGCCGAAGGTACAGTGTTCATCTAAAGAATGATGATGAACTAATGAAACCTTCACATGCAGTGATTATCAGCATTCTGAGTGATGGATTGATGGACCAATCACAGCTGAAGATTTTAGATATAAGGCTCAAAAACACACAATTATGTTGGTGTGGTCAAAGTTTGGTGTAAATATGCCAAAAGCATTGCAGAATTACAGCTTTAAAATCAGCTGGGCATTATTCCAACACAGTCGGAGATGCAATTTTCAATAACCGTTTAGTCCATCGAAAATCTTCTGATAACCTTATGCCGGTATGGTTTGAAGATGATCTGAGCCAAATTTGGGGAAAATCAAACCAGCGGTCTAGGAGGAGTTCGGAAAAGTAGGTTTTTAAAATAATTCAACATGGGAATTAATAATTCAACACAGCAAGCTCAACCGGATATGGCATCATTGGTATCATTGTTCTCGGCGTGATTCAAGGAATCTATAATGACTCGAAACTATAAACATTGTTTGAAATGTCATTATAATTTTCCGAAACTTTTTTCATAATATACAGCGTTTTATGACTAAATTTAAAATGGCCGACACCCAGAAAACCCAATTTGGGAAAATTCTGTAATTTGATTCATAATGCTGTCCATTGAATCAAAAGAGACCCAGAGACTCCAGATTTGGTGGAGTGAATGTTTGGCCTGTTCTCTCTCTGTGTGCCAAATTTTAAAACTTTTTACCATACGGTTCTCTGGCCTGCCATAGTCAAGTCATCTTTATTTATGTGTGCTAGTGTTGTCAAAAGTTGCGACTTCGGCATCAAGTCGATACTGAAATTTTATAAATGTGATGCTTTGAGCGCTGTTGAGCGGAATCATAAACACCTCTGATTGGCTATATTCTTCACAAGCTCATCAAGTATGTCTGTGATTGGCTGCAATGATCAGCGCTTCAAAAACATGTTGTAAATATACATCAATGAGGCTCTTGAGCGAGCGCTTTCACACACACACACACACACACACACACACACACACACACGTTTGAAAGCAGCCGTCTATCAGCGGATCAGTCCTGCTTGTGCTTTCAAACGCTCCTGCCTCGCTGCCTGCTGTGAGTGTGTTTGCTCTGTGCTGTAAGCTCCGTCTTAGCCTCGTATTTTCCTTGTTTTGAACCATCATCTACTACAATTTCTAGTTGTTGCTAACTCACTGTCCATCTGTTAAAATGGCGAATATATCAGATGTAAGTAGTCTACCGCTTGGTGCAGGTGAGGACACATTTGAGCTGCACGCACTGCAGTCTGAGCTGGAAGCTGTTGAGAAACAGATCCACAACCTTTTATTGAGACAGGCCGAGCTGAGAGACCGGTGTTTGGCTCTTGAAACATCACGCGCCGATGCACACAAATCAGTGTTTAACGTTACTAACCCGCTGACTCCGACCGCGTCTACTCCGTGCGTTCCTCAGCATCGGTCGCAATCAGCCATGGTCTCGTTCACTCCGGCTCCAACACGCCACCACGAAGCCTGGGTGGTTCCGCAGCGGAAGACGCGAGTCAGGTTTAGACCAAGACTTTCTCCGACCCTCCCGGTTTTCGAGTTATCGACACAAAACCGCTTCTCCCCTCTACGCGAAACAGAACGCGATGCTGTGATCATCGGCGATTCCATCGTTCGGCACGTACACGCTACGTTAGGTACAAGTAAGGTGCAAAGTCACTGCTTTCCTGGTGCTCGTGTTTCTGAAATCGCTGCTCGCGTTCCCGAGATCCTGAACGGTGACGAGCGCGTCGGAACTGTGGTCCTGCACGCGGGAGTGAACGACATCAGGCTGCGCCAGACGGAGATTCTGAAGAAAGACTTCAGGAATCTATTCGATACGGTACGCAGCACATCGCCTGAAACAACGATCATTGTGTCAGGACCGCTTCCCACGTACCGACTAGGGCATGAAAAGTTCAGCAGATTATTTGCGCTAAATGAATGGTTAATGTCATGGTGCAATGAGCAGAAACTGCTCTTTGTAAATAATTGGAATCTGTTTTGGGAGCGTCCTAGGCTTTTCCGTGCTGATGGCTTACACCCAAGCAGATTCGGAGCGGATCTTCTGTCAGATAACATCTCCAAAATGTTAAATACCCTTTGACTAGTAACCAAAAGTCCAAATCATAGTCTCTGCTGCACCAATTCAACTGATATAAATACTAGTGTAGAACATTGCATAGAAACCGTGTCTATTCCTCGTTTAGTGAGATCAAATAATAAATCTAATGCAGGATCTAGGAAAAATCTAATTGTTATTAAAACAGAAAATGTTGCTATTAGTAAACAAAAACTATTTCTAAAGCTAGGTCTTCTAAACATTAGATCACTCACACCTAAGGCAGTTATTGTAAATGAAATAGTCACAGATAATAGCTTCGATATACTTTGCCTTACTGAAACCTGGCTTAAACCAAATGATTATTTCGGTATTAATGAGTCTACTCCTCCTGGATACTGTTATAAGCATGAGCCCCGTCTGATTGGTCGTGGCGGAGGTGTTGCAACCATTTATAAAGATATTCTAAATGTTACCCAGAAAACGGGTTATAAGTTTATTTCATTTGAAGTACTTGTACTAAATGTTACGCTCTTAGATGTTAGAAAAACATCCCTATTATCTCTAGCCTTGGCTACCGTATATAGACCGCCAGGGCCTTACGCTGATTTCCTAAAAGAGTTTGCAGATTTTCTCTCAGACCTATTAGTCAATGTCGATAAAGCACTAATTGTTGGAGATTTTAACATGCACGTAGATAATCCAAATGATGCGTTAGGAGCTGCGTTTACAGATTTATTAAATTCATTTGGGGTCAAGCAAAACGTCACCGGACCAACACATCGTCTTAATCATACACTCGATTTAATTATATCACATGGAACCGATCCAACCGATATAGATATCATTCCACAAAGTGATGAAGTCACTGATCACTACATGGTAACTTGCATATTACGTACTGCTGTAATATGTCATGCGGCGTCGCGTTATCAACCAGGCAGAACAATCCTCCCATCCACCATAGATAATTTCTCAAATTGCTTATCTAATCTGTCTCAGCTGCTGCCTGAACCCAAACAAACAGATGAACTAGAAGAACTAACTAGCACTATGAGCACCATTCTCTCTAGAACATTGGATGTGGTTGCACCTATTAAATTAAAAAAGGTCAGAGAGAAAAATAAAGCACCATGGTATAACAATACTACGCATGTTTTAAAGAGAGAAACGCGTATTTTAGAGCGTAAATGGAAACAAACTAATTTAGAGGTCTTAAGAATCGCGTGGAAAGACAGTATGTCACGTTATAAAAAGGTCCTAAAAGCAGCCAGGGCTGAGCACCTCCGCAAACTAATAGAAAACAACCAAAACAATCCAAGGTTTTTATTTAACACCGTGGCTAGACTAACAAATAAACAGACGTCACCCGAACAAAATATCCCGTTACAGTTCAGTAGTAATGATTTCATGAACTTCTTCACTGAGAAAATAGAAAGCATCAGAACCACAATTGTAAACGTTCAATCTTCAATCGCTCCTTATAATTCAGCTTCAATTATCACCCCGAAAGAACAATTACAGTGCTTTACAACTATAGAACAAAAAGAGTTAAATAAACTTATCACTTCATCTAAAACAACAACATGTTTATTAGATCCTATACCAACTAAACTACTGAAAGAAGTGTTACCTGTAGTGGAAGATCCTCTCCTCAATATTATTAACTCGTCTTTATCTCTAGGTCATGTTCCAAGAACATTTAAACTGGCAGTTATAAAACCTCTCATTAAGAAACCACAATTAGATCATAATAATCTAGCAAATTATAGACCCATTTCAAATCTTCCATTTATGTCTAAAATATTAGAAAAAGTGGTGTCCGCTCAACTGGGCTCTTTCTTGCAACAAAATGATATCTATGAAAAGTTTCAGTCTGGATTCAGACCGCATCATAGCACTGAAACTGCGCTCGTTAAAATCACAAATGATTTACTTTTAGCTTCTGACCAAGGCTGTATCTCAATACTAGTTTTACTTGATCTTAGTGCTGCGTTCGATACTATAGATCATACATTACTCTTAGATCGACTACAAAATTATACTGGTGTTCAAGGACAAGCACTAAGCTGGTTGAAATCATACCTATCTGACCGCTACCATTTTGTCTATTTAAATGGAGAAAAATCGATCATAACTCCAGTAAACTATGGAGTGCCGCAGGGATCTGTATTAGGCCCTCTGTTATTTTCAATATATATGATGCCACTTGGAAATATTATAAGGAAACATGGAATTAGTTTCCATTGTTATGCTGATGACACTCAAATATATATTTCATCACGGCCGGATGAAAACGCAAAATTTTCCAAATTGACAGAGTGTGTTAAAGATATAAAAGATTGGATGACCCGTAATTTTCTTTTATTAAATCCAGACAAGACAGAGGTAATACTTATCGGTTCAAAAAACCGCCCACAAAACCTCGCACAATACAACTTTAACATCATAGGATGTCCTGTTACTTTATCCTCTACAGTAAAAGACCTGGGTGTTATACTCGATTGCAACCTGTCTTTTGAAAATCATATTTCATATGTTACAAAAACAGCATTTTTCCACCTTAGAAACATTGCTAAGCTACGTAATATGCTATCAGTTTCTGATGCAGAAAAGTTAGTTCATGCATTCATGACCTCGAGACTGGATTACTGTAATGCTTTACTAGCTGGTTGTCCTGCATCCTCAATAAACAAGCTACAGTTAGTCCAAAATGCCGCCACTAGAGTTCTTACTAGATCAAGAAAATATGATCATATAACACGGATTTTATCATCACTGCATTGGTTACCTATAAAGTTCCGTATTAATTACAAGGTATTGCTACTGACCTATAAAGCCCTAAACGGCTTAGCTCCAGTCTATTTAACGGATCTTTTATCACCCTATAATCCATCGCGCTCTTTAAGATCACTAAATTCAAGGCTTTTGGTCATACCTAGGATATCCAGAACCACCAAAGGAGGGAGAGCATTTTCACATTTGGCTCCAAAACTCTGGAATAGCCTTCCTGATACTGTTCGTTGCTCAGACTCGCTCTCCCAGTTTAAAACTAGATTAAAGTCGCATCTCTTCAGCCAGGCATTCATATAATCCTACAGTTCAAACTACAATCCGGCCTCTAGCTCATAAATGCCAGAGGAGAACTGGCCCCCGACTGAGCCTGGGTTCTCCCAAGGTTTTTTTTTCTCCATTAGGTCACCTGATGGAGTTTTAGGACACCATTAGGTCACTTGATGAAGTTTTTCGGTTCCTTGCCACTGTTGCCTTTGGCTTGCTCAGTTGGGGATATTTTGGGGATATTTAATTTAATTTTATCAATCAATAAATTCCTCTTGAAACAAACTTTGTTGTATTATTTTAATTTAATACTGTGAAGCTGCTTTGATACAATCTGTATTGTGAAAAGCGCTATACAAATAAACTTGACTTGACTTGACTTGACTCCTGCTTTCAAAACACTCCAGTGCACTGATTATTGTAGCCAATCACAGACATATCTGATGAGCGCGTGAACACAACGGCCAATCAGAGGTGTTTATGATTGCGCTCAAAGCATCACATTTCTAAAATTCAGGTACCGACTTGGTACTGAAGTCGGCACTTTTGACAACACTTTTTTGTGTGTGTGTGTGTGTGTGTATGTGTATGTGTAGGTCCGCTGGAGTGACATCGGGGGCATGGAGGAGGTGAAGCTGGCACTGAAGCAGGCGGTGGATTGGCCCTTACGGCACCCCGAGGCCTTCAGCCGGTTGGGGATTACGCCACCTAGAGGCGTTCTGCTGTACGGGCCTCCGGGATGCTGCAAAACCATGATCGCTAAAGCCTTAGCCAACGAGAGCCAGCTCAACTTCCTCTCCATCAAGGTACGAGATGAGGGTTTGTGTGGGAAACTCATGTGAGAGCGTTTGGTTTATTATTATGGAGCAAAGAGAGAACAAAAAAAGTAGATGTATATGTTATAATTAGGGCTGGGCAGCGATTAATCACGATTAATTGCATACAAAATACAAGTTTGTGTTTACATAATATATGTATGTAATTATTATTTTGTATATATAAATACACACATGCATGTATATATTTAAGAAAAATGTGTTATTTATAAATAAAATAAAATATTTATATATAATGAAAATATATATGTATTATGTATGTGTGTGTGTGTGTATATATATATATATATATATTTTGTATTTATATATAATAAATATAGGACATTGGTTTACTATAAAACTCATACCTGAAGGTGTGTGTGTGTGTGTGTGTGTGTGTGTGTGTGTGTGTGTGTGTATGTATGTGTGTATGTGTGTGTCATCTTGATCTGATCAGGCGTGTTTGGGAGTGAATTCCCTCACTAGAGGATGTTTAGTCTGAGAGACGCTCACATTTCTGTTCGAGAGCCGATATGAATCTCTCCAAAAGCAAGTTACGGAAAACACACACCCTCCGAGAGAAAACCCAGATCACGAGTGTGTGTGTGTGTGACAGGAGGTGTTGAAATGCATTATGGGACGAGAGGAAGTGAGCTTGACTTGAGAGAGAATGTTTATCAGACAGTTCTCGGCTTCTGTCTTCTGGTTGGTTGTTATTTGTCTCTCATCTGTTTCTTCCTGTTGAGGTGATCATCTTATTAAACATCTTATTAAATCTTATTAAACATAAACTCAGTGCTGCGATGTTTAAAGCCTGACATATGAAATCATTAGCCTGACGTCGTCATACTCAGATTCTAGTCAGAATGTGAGTCTGATCTGCTCCATTGAGCTTTGATTATGAGGCGTGTTTCAACCGAACCAGGAAAGAAAATGCCTCTGCACTCAATTGGATAGACCTACAACCAATCAGAGCAACGGAGTAAGTGACGTATGTTTTTCATTCATGTTTCCGATCGACAGATGCCTTGATCGTGGTTCTCTGTTCCTCTTTTAAAATGAATGCGCTGTCGATATCTTCTATAACAGACGCGATGGCGGAATCTACACATGATGTTTCATAAACAAAGTTCGAGAGGAGCACGTTCAAATAATCAATCCAATCAACCGTCTATGGTCTACACTATCAGCATGAGAGGAAGCATATATTTATTCACTCTGTCAACTCACCTAACATTCCTTGACAGTTTTCAGCATCCCTCCACTCACTCTCGGCCTGTTCTTCCACAGCCTGGAACACGGGGGGAGCACTTTGGGTTCGGGCCGAATACCGAGCCCTGAGC
>NC_138732.1:2113930-2126430 GCF_965113295.1 Leuciscus leuciscus | reverse complement strand
GTTCCAGAAAGCGTTTCACTCGGATATACCATTTCATTCCCACTTTAAGTAAATCGTATTTCACTAAAGTGCTTTTAATTTGAGTCCCATCTGAAATAAACCAGTGTTTTTTCCCTCACAATCCCATCATAAACGACATAATTCCTGTTTTAACTCCTGAGATTCTCTGAGATGTCTGAATATGAATGTTTGTGATCACAGATATGTTAGTATTTCACAGCGCTCTCATTTATTTGTTGGTGAATATCGTTGAATACTGTAACTTGCACTTTCATTATGACAAATAATAGGAAAATTAAGGAAAATTTAGCAACAGTTGTTATTTAAACGTGAAAGTACTGCCGGATTCCCATTTAGTAAATCTAGGAAAAGTAGTGTAGTTGTAAATGTGTTTTGTTCTGATTCAATCCCATAATGCATCATGTTCAGTGTTGAATCTGGAGATCTGTGTTGATCTGTTGCGGTTTGAGGAAATCAAGCGGTTCGGTCCCTCCCGTCGGGATCCGTAATCCCGGGAAAACCTGGCGAAACCGGAAGCACTGAAAGGAATGGGAATATTTGATCTGGTCAGTTCGCATGTTTTGGATGTTTTATAGCATTTCTAAATAATGTGCCTTTCATTCCATTTTAGTCGTTTTTTTGTTTTGAAAAATATTGCTTTTTAGGTTTATTTTATCAGTATTTTAGTTTTAGTTAGTTTTAATTTGATTAGTAAATTTTTGTCTAATTTTGAGTAAGTTTGTTTTATGCCTTTGTCATTTTTTAGTTTTGTTAAAATATTACTATTTAGGATTAATTTATTTTTATTTTAGTTTTAGTTCATTTTAATTTGATTTATTTTTTTGTAAGTTTTAGTTTAATTTTGAGTAAGTTTGTTTGATGCCTTTGTCATTTTTTTAGTTTTTAGTTTTGTTAAAATATTATTATTTAGGATTAATTTATTTTCATTTTATTTTTAGTTAATTTTAATTAGATTTATTTTCATGTTAATTTTAGTTGAATTATTAGTAAGTTTGTTTTATGTATAAATATAAAATATTGCTATTTAGGATTCATTTATTTTCATTTTATTTTTAGTTAATTTTAATTTGATTTATTTTCATGTTCATTTTAGTTTAATTATTAGTAAGTTTATGTATGAATATAAAATATTGCTATTTAGGATTAATTTATTTTTATTTTATTTTTATTTAGTTTTAATTTGATTATTTTTTTTCTAAATTTTTGTCTAATTTTGAGTAAGTTTGTTTTATGCCTTTGTCATTTTTTTAGTTTTTAGTTTTGTTAAAATATTACTATTTAGGATTCATTTATTTTTATTTTAGTTTTAGTTAATTTTAATTAGATTTATTTTCATGTTAATTTTAGTTTAATTATTAGTAAATTTGTTTTATGTATAAATATAAAATATTGCTATCAAGGATTCATTTATTTTTATTTTATTTAATACATTTTAATTAGATTTATTTTCATGTTATTTTTAGTTTAATTATTAGTAAGTTTATGTATGAATAAAAAATATTGTTATTTAAGATTAATTTATTTCTACACAGAGATGTTTTTGACAGCTTCAGTTTTAGGTAAAGATAATAACCACGTCTTATTTTCAGCAGGAACTCGCCTGGTTTGGATGAGTTTCTCGTATCTCGATGTAAGAATCGTCATGTATTCTTCAGGAGAGCTGAGGTTGTGTAATCACAAGTTGTTGTGTAATTTTCAACTTGAGCAACGGTTGAAAACATTCGTGTTCAGCTTAACGGAACTGGATTTAGATGATACAAAAGATCACGCACACACACACACACACACACACACGCGGCGCTTCCGACGCTCGGCTTAGCTCTGGAAAGAGAGAGAGTGAGCGAGAGACGGGGGAAATTAAGGCTCTTTGTGAGGTTTCTGGCAGGGATTTCCAGCATGTTTGGTCTTGTCTTCTGACTGGATCAGACCACCAGAACTCCAGCTCAGGAAATCTCCCGAGTCCTTGAAGATTAAACCCCGTCGCTCGCTTTTCCCTCGCCTTTCACATGCGTGTTTTCCAGAAAGAGATGTTGAAAGTGATATATTGACCATAAACTTAAAAACTTGATGAAAAAATGATTTGAATTCTCTGCATTTCTGTCTTGTTTTCCAGTATGAATATCCAATTCTTAAAACAAGATACATTTGAATGACGGAAGATATTATTAGAAAACTGATCAAAGTGAAGTGTTTATGTTTAAAACAAGAACAAAAATCTGCCAATGGAGTCAGAAAAATAATGATTATTTTTCTGACTCCATTGGCAGATTTTTGTTCTTGTTTTAAACACAAACTCATTTTTTTTTATCAATTGTTCATATCTTTAGTTATTTTGCTTCTTCTCCAGTAAATGCATCTTGATTTAAGAATGTTTGGATGTTTGTTCTGGAAAACAAGACTGAAACTCTGAGGAAGAACATGATTTTGTTGCAGTGTTTGAATGCAGTAAATCCTGAGGCCATAAACATTCACTGGTTTATTGTTTATAGTTCATACGCAGCATAATTGCATGCTGTTTTTGCACGAGAAACGAAAACAGTCACGAAACTTGAGCTACGAGTGCGAATATAACAGTCATTTAATAGTTTACAAGTCTTGGGAAACATCAGGAAACACTATATTTCTATAGTGCACGTCATTGTTCTGCTCAGACATATTCGTCAGATCTTCTTTGATTGTGTACTGTTGTGTGTTATCTTCAAAATTGATTAGTTGACTGGTTCACCCAAACAAAACAAAGACACTTAATCTTTATATTTGAGTAATATTATGTCTTTGACTGCACTGAAACTCTCAGATGAGAACAAAACTTGATCTGAATAATAACTGTCTTCTGGAGGGATGAACGATATATCGGTATCAGCCGATATTGATATTTAATGTTATCGTTATCGGCCTGAAAAGAAAATTTGGCCGATATATTAAAGCTGATATATAATGTATTTTTCCTTCAGCTGAGACGCTTTAGATGTTCAATGTTCAACATGATGGTTTCGAATTGGTTGTAATATGATTGAAATCACGGAAAATACAGTAAAGTGCAACATGTGCACAAGTCTGTCATATCGGCTACATCAAATTATAATGAGAACATCATCATAATTGTGTGTTTGGGACGTGTCTTTTAATGGTGAGACTTTTGTTTTTGTAATCAGGCTTTCAAAAAGTACATAAAAATTTGGATTTAGATTTATCAGCCAATATATCGATTATCAGCTTTCAAATATCTTTTATTATTATTTATTGTAAAATTAAAATTACATTTAAAATAAAAATAATAAAAATATTATTATTATTATTATTATTATTTTATTTATTTTTATTATTATTATAGCTCTTATTTTTATAACTTTGATTTTCATGTTAATTTTAGTTCACTTATTAGTAATTTAATTTTGTCATTTTATTTGTTTTTTTATTTTTATATTCCTATTTAAGTTTACATTTATTTTTATTTATAGTTTTTGTATTTATTTTCAGTTAATGATTTTAGTTTTAATTTTTCGGCCAATATATCGGTTATCGGCTTTCAAATATATAGAATTATGGGAATCTCCCATAATGTCAGTATCGGTGCGTCTCTAGTCTCTAGTCTTCTGTAGAGCTGTAGAGTCTCTAGTCTTCTGTAGAGCTGTAGAGTCTTCAGTCTGCTGTAGAGCTGTAGAGTCTCTAGTCTTCTGTAGAGCTGTAGAGTCTTCAGTCTTCTGTAGAGCTGTAGAGTCTTCAGTCTTCTGTAGAGCTGTAGAGTCTCTCGTCTTCTGTAGAGCTGTAGAGTCTCTAGTCTTCTGTAGAGCTGTAGAGTCTTCAGTCTTCTGTAGAGCTGAGAGTCTCTAGTCTTCTGTAGAGCTGTAGAGTTTTCAGTCTTCTGTAGAGCTGAGAGTCTCTAGTCTTCTGTAGAGCTGTAGAGTAT
The DNA here is from genome assembly GCF_965113295.1 of Leuciscus leuciscus. Taxonomy (NCBI): domain Eukaryota; kingdom Metazoa; phylum Chordata; class Actinopteri; order Cypriniformes; family Leuciscidae; genus Leuciscus; species Leuciscus leuciscus. Next base: position 2,122,499 of record NC_138732.1, on the reverse strand, counting down.
CTAGTCTTCTGTAGAGCTGTAGAGTATCTAGTCTTCTGTAGAGCTGTAGAGTCTCTAGTCTTCTGTAGAGGTGTAGAGTCTTCAGTGTTCTGTAGAGCTGAGAGTCTCTAGTCTTCTGTAGAGCTGTAGAGTCTCTAGTCTTCTGTAGAGCTGTAGAGTCTCTAGTCTTCTGTAGAGCTGAGAGTCTTCAGTCTTCTGTAGAGCTGTAGAGTCTCTAGTCTTCTGTAGAGCTGTAGAGTCTTCAGTCTTCTCTAGAGCTGTAGAGTCTTCAGTCTTCTCTAGAGCTGTAGAGTCTTCAGTCTTCTCTAGAGCTGTAGAGTCTTCAGTTTTATGTAGAGCTGTAGAGTCTTCAGTCTTCTGTAGAGCTGTAGAGTCTCTAGTCTTCTGTAGAGCTGTAGAGTCTCTAGTCTTCTGTAGAGCTGTAGAGTCTTCAGACTTCTGTAGAGCTGTAGAGTCTTCAGTCTTCTGTAGAGCTGTAGAGTCTTCAGTCTTCTGTAGAGCTGTAGAGTCTCTAGTCTTCTGTAGAGCTGTAGAGTCTCTAGTCTTCTGTAGAGCTGTAGAGTCTCTAGTCTTCTGTAGAGCTGTAGAGTCTTCAGTCTTCTCTAGAGCTGTAGAGTCTTCAGTCTTCTCTAGAGCTGTAGAGTCTTCAGTCTTCTCTAGAGCTGTAGAGTCTTCAGTCTTCTCTAGAGCTGTAGAGTCTTCAGTTTTATGTAGAGCTGTAGAGTCTTCAGTTTTCTGTAGAGCTGTAGAGTCTCTAGTCTTCTGTAGAGCTGTAGAGTCTCTAGTCTTCTGTAGAGCTGTAGAGTCTTAAGTCTTCTGTAGAGCTGAGAGTCTCTAGTCTTCTGTAGAGCTGTAGAGTTTTCAGTCTTCTGTAGAGCTGAGAGTCTCTAGTCTTCTGTAGAGCTGTAGAGTCTTCTGTAGAGCTGTAGAGTCTCTAGTCTTCTGTAGAGCTGTAGTCTCTAGTCTTCTGTAGAGCTGTAGAGTCTTCAGTGTTCTGTAGAGCTGAGAGTCTCTAGTCTTCTGTAGAGCTGTAGAGTCTTCAGTCTTCTGTAGAGCTGAGAGTCTTCAGTCTTCTGTAGAGCTGTAGAGTCTCTAGTCTTCTGTAGAGCTGTAGAGTCTTCAGTCTTCTGTAGAGCTGAGAGTCTTCAGTCTTCTGTAGAGCTGAGAGTCTTCAGTCTTCTATAGAGCTGTAGAGTCTTCAGTCTTCTGTAGAGCTGTAGAGTCTTCAGTCTTCTGTAGAGCTGAAGCGTCTTCAGTCTTCTGTAGAGCTGTAGAGTCTTCAGTCTTCTGTAGAGCTGAGAGTCTTCAGTCTTCTGTAGAGCTGAGAGTCTTCAGTCTTCTGTAGAGCTGAGAGTCTTCAGTCTTCTGTAGAGCTGAGAGTCTTCAGTCTTCTGTAGAGCTAAGAGTCTTCAGTCTTCTGTAGAGCTGAGAGTCTTCTGTAGAGCTGAGAGTCTTCAGTCTTCTGTAGAGCTGAGAGTCTTCAGTCTTCTATAGAGCTGTAGAGTCTTCTGTAAAGCTGTAGAGTCTCTAGTGTTCTGTAGAGCTGTAGAGTCTCTAGTCTTCTGTAGAGCTGAGAGTCTTCTGTAGAGTCTTCAGTCTTCTGTAGAGATGTAGAGTCTCTAGTCTTCTGTAGAGCTGTAGAGTCTTCAGTCTTCTATAGAGCTGTAGAGTCTCTAGTCTTCTGTAGAGCTGTAGCGTCTTCAGTCTTCTGTAGAGCTGTAGAGTCTTCAGTCTTCTGTAGAGCTGAGTCTTCAGTCTTCTGTAGAGCTGTAGAGTCTTCAGTCTTCTGTAGAGCTGTAGAGTCTCTAGTCTTCTGTAGAGCTGTAGAGTCTCTAGTCTTCTGTAGAGCTGTAGAGTCTCTAGTCTTCTGTAGAGCTGTAGAGTCTCTAGTCTTCTGTTGAGTCTCTAGTCTTCTGTAGAGCTGTAGAGTCTTAAGTCTTCTGTAGAGCTGAGAGTCTCTAGTCTTCTGTAGAGCTGTAGAGTTTTCAGTCTTCTGTAGAGCTGAGAGTCTCTAGTCTTCTGTAGAGTTGTAGAGTCTCTAGTCTTCTGTAGAGCTGTAGAGTCTTCTGTAGAGCTGTAGAGTCTCTAGTCTTCTGTAGAGCTGTAGAGTCTAGTCTTCTGTAGAGCTGTAGAGTCTTCAGTGTTCTGTAGAGCTGAGAGTCTCTAGTCTTCTGTAGAGCTGTAAGTCTTCTGTAGAGCTGTCAGTCTTCTGTAGAGCTGAGAGTCTTCAGTCTTCTGTAGAGCTGTAGAGTCTCTAGTCTTCTGTAGAGCTGTAGAGTCTCTAGTCTTCTGTAGAGCTGTAGAGTCTTCAGTCTTCTGTTGAGCTGTAGAGTCTCTAGTCTTCTGTAGAGCTGTAGAGTCTCTAGTCTTCTGTAGAGCTGTAGAGTCTTCAGTCTTCTGTAGAGCTGAGAGTCTTCAGTCTTCTGTAGAGCTGAGTCTTCAGTCTTCTGTAAAGCTGTAGAGTCTCTAGTGTTCTGTAGAGCTGTAGAGTCTCTAGTCTTCTGTAGTGCTGTAGAGTCTTCAGTCTTCTGTAGAGCTGTAGAGTCTCTAGTCTTCTGTAGAGCTGTAGCGTCTTCAGTCTTCTGTAGAGCTGTAGCGTCTTCAGTCTTCTGTAGAGCTGTAGAGTCTTCAGTCTTCTGTAGAGCTGTAGCGTCTTCAGTCTTCTGTAGAGCTGTAGAGTCTTCAGTCTTCTGTAGAGCTGAGAGTCTTCAGTCTTCTGTAGAGCTGAGAGTCTTCAGTCTTCTGTAGAGCTGAGAGTCTTCAGTCTTTTGTAGAGCTGAGAGTCTTCAGTCTTCTGTAGAGCTGAGAGTCTTCAGTCTTCTATAGAGCTGTAGAGTCTTCAGTCTTCTGTAAAGCTGTAGAGTCTCTAGTGTTCTGTAGAGCTGTAGAGTCTCTAGTGTTCTGTAGAGCTGAGAGTCTTCTGTAGAGTCTTCAGTCTTCTGTAGAGCTGTAGAGTCTCTAGTCTTCTGTAGAGCTGTAGAGTCTTCAGTCTTCTGTAGAGTCTCTAGTCTTCTGTAGAGCTGTAGCGTCTTTAGTCTTCTGTAGAGCTGTAGAGTCTTCAGTCTTCTGTAGAGCTGAGTCTTCAGTCTTCTGTAGAGCTGTAGAGTCTTCTGTAGAGTCTCTAGTCTTCTGTAGAGCTGTAGAGTCTCTAGTCTTCTGTAGAGCTGTAGAGTCTTCAGTCTTCTGTAGAGCTGTAGAGTCTCTAGTCTTCTGTAGAGCTGAAGCGTCTTCAGTCTTCTGTAGAGCTGTAGAGTCTTCAGTCTTCTGTAGAGCTGTAGAGTCTCTAGTCTTCTGTAGAGCTGTAGAGTCTTCAGACTTCTGTAGAGCTGTAGAGTCTTCATTCTTGTGTAGAGCTGTAGAGTCTCTAGTCTTCTGTAGAGCTGAGAGTCTTCAGTCTTCTGTAGAGCTGTAGCGTCTTCAGTCTTCTGTAGAGCTGTAGCGTCTTCAGTCTTCTGTAGAGCTGTAGAGTCTCTAGTCTTCTGTAGAGCTGTAGCGTCTTCAGTCTTCTTTAGAGCTGTAGCGTCTTCAGTCTTCTGTAGAGCTGTAGCGTCTTCAGTCTTCTGTAGAGCTGTAGAGTCTCTAGTCTTCTGTAGAGCTGTAGAGTCTTCAGTCTTCTGTAGAGCTGTAGAGTCTTCAGTCTTCTGTAGAGCTGTAGAGTCTCTAGTCTTCTGTAGAGCTGAGAGTCTTCAGTCTTCTGTAGAGCTGAGAGTCTTCAGTCTTCTGTAGAGCTGAGAGTCTTCAGTCTTCTGTAGAGTCTTCAGTCTTCTGTAGAGGTGTAGAGTCTTCAGTCTTCTGTAGAGTCTTCAGTCTTCTGTAGAGCTGTAGAGTCTCTAGTCTTCTGTAGAGCTGAGAGTCTTCAGTCTTCTGTAGAGCTGTAGAGTCTTCAGTCTTCTGTAGAGCTGTAGAGTCTTCAGTCTTCTGTAGAGCTGTAGAGCTGTAGAGCAGGGGTCGGCAAGTAACTTTGGCCGCGGGCCAATATTTTTTTTAGCCAGTAGATGGCGGGCCAGCTACACAGAGTAGGCCTATGGATACAAATTAAATACTTTTATATAGGCCTATAATCGCGGAATATGATGGGTCCGTCACCGTCCGTGGATCATTCGTTCAATCGTTTTTTCAAATTAAAACCAAAAATAAAAAGATTAAAAAACGACTTGTTTTTCCATTATTTATTTCCTGAGCTAAAATGAAAAAACGAATAGGGGAGAACGGGGTAATGTGAGACATCGGGTAATGTAAGACACCCCCTATATCTAGGCAACGGAACACAATTGTGGTCATATGACCATTATGTTTTCAAGCCCCTTCCATTTCCCCTTGGCCAGGAAGGAGAGGACCTCATGGTGCTGTAGTAAGCATGTTTTTTTCACAAAAATATTTTTTTTGCATGTAAAAGTACATTTTCTTGCTGTCAACTTAATCAACTGTTGTGCCAAAGCAAATTGATTCAGGTAGAAAAACATATCATATATGTTGATGAACTACCAACATATAAACCCATGTGATGATGCTAGCTGAAGATAAGCCTGAATTGCTAAGAGAGATCGTTTTTTTCTAAAATGTGGCGGTGGGGTAAAGTGAGACAAATGCTGTGGGGTAAAGTGTGACATGAGGCACAATTTAAGTTTAGTCTTAAACATATTTTAATGTAATATTACATGACATATGTTTTATTTTTAATGTCATAAACATAGCAGAAAAGCCATTATGCCAAGGCAATACACCAGGAAGAAAACCTGGGGCAAAACACCCCTCGAGGAGATGGAGAGTGCAGCTGCTGAGGTCAAGGAAGGAAAGAAGTCTATAAGAGCAGCTGCAAGGGAGAGAAATATTGACAAGTCAAGCCTCCTAAGATTCATAAAGAAAAAAAAAGAAGGGGGAAGTAAAATCAGTAGCCTGGGGTGCAGTAGCTTAGGCAAAGAGGTGGAGCACCTTCTCCGTCTCACCTTGTCCGAATGGAGCGTTTGTCCCCTCCTCGACAAAACCCCCAAGGTCCGTTTTAGGACCGAGGTCGCTCCGACAGGAGCTCCGCACTCTCCCTGGGAGCCTACTAGGGAGTGAAGTCAGCATGGGAATCTCGTCCATCTGCAACCTCACGGACACTGTCCGTTTTTGTTTTCGGAGGACCTTCCTCCACCGCTTTTTCTCCAGGGGTGTCTCAAGCCCCTGGAGTCGCTTCGCCGTTTACCCAGACCGACTGTTCGACAAGCATACGTTTTACCTTTGGGATCAACCGAGAAGCCCCGGACGGTGAACCGCGATGCGCAGGCTCCCTACACACGGGTTTCGCTCCACTCGAGCCTAGGCTCAAGACGACACGGCCACTCATAGGGCGCATGAGGAACCATCCGCCAGGGGCAGGGGAGGGAGGCATCTGGATCGAGGCCGTAACCGGGAAGGGTGCTTTCAAAGCGGGGGGAGGCGCAGGACAAAGTTCGGCTCTTAAGACATGCCAGGGGGGCCCCAACTAATCCAAGCCTCCCGACGCACCCGCGGCCACCTTTGCGGACATCCGTTTCAGACAGGCCATCTGAGTCTGCCGAGGTCAACGCGCAAATCGGGGAGGAGCAAGCTGCTCCATCCCCAGGCGCGTCCGAAGCTCCAATCGACTAGGCACCCCGACTTGACGGCCCGAAGGAGAGGGTGCGCTCCTCTGGGCCCCAGGCAACCCGGAGGCGCCTGTTTTCCATTACCTAGTCCGATAAGAGTGTCGTCTCCCTCCTCTAGAACACCCCAAGCATCCGTGGTTGCTCCAGCAGGAGCGCCAGCAGGTGTACGGATCTGACTTTGACCGGAGATGACCCACCCTCCCTGGGGCTGGCCCGGGAGGTCTGCGAGCATGGAGCTCTTCTTCAAATACAAGATATTTTTGGACATTTTTACAAGGAGGAATATCCTCCAGTGTGTCTTTCACCCCTAGCTCACCCAGGACGGTGCACGTTCACCGGTGTGCACGCCCTGGCACCGAAAGAGTGGGTGTCCTAACCAGACCCTATTTACTGGAAGTCTCGGAGCTCAAGCGGTGGCGGACAAATCCGAATCTGGCTCAGGATGGGCCACCCTCCCTGGGCTGGCCAGGGGAGGGCTGACTGCATTGAGTTTTCCAAATGTATCACAATAATTTGGACATAGTTAATTTTTTTTTAGGAGGAATTTCCTCCAGTGTGCCATTCACCCTTAGCATGCCAAGGGCGTTGCACCTTCACTTGGATGCGCACCGGTGGGTCATCAAAAAAAAAATTTGCTTAATTGACCAATCTCCATGATTCTGTTACTAGTCCGACATTAGTTCAGGAATGTGTGGTTGTCAAGCTAGTTGTCAAGATTCTTACTGTTACAACATGTGTTGTTATGGAAGTTTCAGAGTGGAAAAGGTAAGTGGATCAGTTTACCCCCAGCTGGTTCACTTTACCCCCTTGATTTATCTGGTATGTCTCAGTTTACCCCTAAGCTGGGGTAAAGTGAGACACAAGACCCCTTTTTTAAAAACAATCATATTTTCACTGCCCTTCGTCCTGAATACATTCTAATAATTTCCATTGCTAGGAAACATCCTGAATTAATGGGAAATGTGTAAATTTGACTGATATATCATTTTAGCTCGCTTAGAGGGGAACAAATGTAAAAAATGTCTCACTTTACCCCACTCTCCCCTAACAATGGGTTTTCTGTTTTTCTGATTGTGCTCAGATCAAAAATAGAAAAAATTAATTACTGGATTAGACAAATTTTAATTTTGATTTTTAATTTAACACCTTAGGCATATATCAAGGAAATCATTTTAAACAGATCAAGTACTATTGTGGTAACAGATTACAGCCATTTTAATAAAGGTGTGAATAGTAATCATACTCATTCGCTTACAGTCCGACTTTTGAACTTTTTGTATTATTATTTATTCGGGACACACACATACACACCTAAGGTTTAAGGAGTTCTGCGCGGGACTGTTTTTTTTCTGTCCCGCTCCCACAAGGTTCTATTCAGCAACCGCTTAAAATACACTCGGTGTATAAATGCTGTACAAAAATTGTGTTGGTGTCAATATAAATATTAGGCTATTTTAACATTGTACTGTCAGCAGAGAAAAAAAAAATGCCACAGAAAAAAATTATGAAATATAAATAGCCTAACATAAATTAAATAGGACAAAGCCTATCACTCAAATTTCTAAGCAACATAAACGAAAATCATATTGCCCTACTGACAAATGAAGTAGGCTATTTTCTGCCGAACTATTTCAAACATCCTTGCAAAAAAAGAATGTTGTTGACTGACAATGGTTTCAGTACCAAACAGCTCCTCAGAGGTGTACAGGTGGTCAGAATTAAGTGCGGATACGCTGTCAAAAGATGTCGGGAGTGGGCTATTGTCAGTCAGACCGCCCGCTCCGTCCAAAGTAGCCTACACCAGAGTTCTGACCGCTACCGTCTTTTGACGCGCGAATTGACACAAAGTGGTCAAGCGTATAACTAGACGCGGCAGGCGCGAATTTGACGCGCTATTCGCGTTCGGTGTGAACGCACAGTTATACTTTAAAATGTAATCCCGTGCCGCATGATTCCCTATGAGTGTTTCACACAGTATGCGGCGGTGATATCGCCGCGTGACTACGGCTTTTCTCAAGTACTAGTGGAAGAGTTTTGTGCAGCATTTAGGACTTCCAAAATAATCCGGCGGGCCAGAAAATATTGCTGGTGGGCCAGTTTTGGCCTGCGGGCCGCCAGTTGTCGTTCCCTGCTGTAGAGTCTCTAGTCTTCTGTAGAGCTGTAGAGTCTTCAGTCTTCTGTAAGAGTCTTCAGTCTTCTGTAGAGCTGCTTTACAGCTGAATAGAATTTTTCATAATTGATTAAATCTGCAACATTAACACTAAATATGTTTCTATTCAAAGTCGCAAAATTGTAATATTGCATAAAACATTTGTGAATAAAGCAGTGTTTCCATCCCATGTGATCAAGTGAACAAAATCATCACTTCCTGGGAAAATCTGCTGTAAAGTATCAGTATCGGCTGTTTTCCCTCCATCATAAACGAGTGTGTCGGATCGTCAGACGAAACACAGTAAACGCTGTCGTGTTCTCTGGCGTTCGGATGCTTGTGTTCTGGAACACACTCGTGTGTGTGAGACGCTTCTGGAGGGAATTAAACCCAATCATTCTGATCACACACTTCGACTTTCAGAAACACCAAACCAACATTAGAGACGCTGCGACGCCATTGGTCCGCTGGTTACTCCAGTTATCCAATCACAGCTGACGCTGAGGCAAAGTCACATGAGTTTATTATTGAGGGATTTATTCAGTAAAAGTGTTTCCATCGTAGCTTATGCACGTCTTATTATCGTATTTTTATGCACATCTTGGCATTTTTTGATGCGATATCCCAAATATTGTAGATTGAAAAAGCAGCTTTTATTTTCCTGTGAAGCTGCTCTCTATTGCTTAAAGCTCTATATTAGGGGTTTGAGCTGGGCGATTTTTCCCCCTAAAAAAATCTGTGATTTTTTTATTTTTATAAAAAACTCGATTTACGATTCGATTCGATTCCGCTCACCCCCCACCCCCCATCG
>NC_138732.1:2101430-2106430 GCF_965113295.1 Leuciscus leuciscus | reverse complement strand
GAGACACTCAAGTTTCTCTGATAGGAAGGCGATTCTGTCCTGCTGGTAAGACTCGAGAAGCTTTTGACTTAGATCATGGCACTCTTGCTTTTCTTTTCGGTCTCGTTTGGCTCGGTTTCGTTGGTCAAGTAAGTTTGTTGTCCGGCTTGAGACCCAGTTTTTAGGGGCTTTTTTCTTGATCAGACCGACTGTTGATTTAGCCGCTTTTTCGATGGTTGCTACAAAGTGGTCATATTTAGTTTGTACGTCTTGTTCGTCTTCGCTTAGCACGCTGAAGTGTTTTTTGATTGCGATCGCATATTTGTTTTGTAGCTCGTTATTCTCTTTTAGCTTCCTCCAGTCGTATTTTGGTCTCTTATTCTTATTTTCGACTGGTGCGCGCAGACTGACTCTTATTTGCGCGTTGACTATGCGATGATCTGAGCCGACGTCTACTGTGTTATATGCTCGAATGTTCTTCACTGAGTTTGCCCATTTTCCGCTTATAGGTATGTGGTCAAGTTGTGCTCGATTTTTGTCATCGTTTTCCTTTCTGTTAGCGTCGGGTTGCCAAGTCCAGATTCTAGACTTCTTGTGCGGGAATCTGAACTGAGCAGATCTTGTGTTTGTTGTCAAGTCAAGTTTATTTGTATAGCGCTTTTCACAATACAGATTGTATCAAAGCAGCTTCACAGTATTAAATTAAAATAATACAACAAAGTTTGTTTCAAGAGGAATTTATTGATTGATCAAATTAAATTAAATATCCCCAAAATATCCCCAACTGAGCAAGCCAAAGGCAACAGTGGCAAGGAACCGAAAAACTCCATCAAGTGACCTAATGGTGTCCTAAAACTCCATCAGGTGACCTAATGGAGAAAAAAAAACCTTGGGAGAACCCAGGCTCAGTCGGGGGCCAGTTCTCCTCTGGCATTTATGAGCTAGAGGCCGGATTGTAGTTTGAACTGTAGGATTATATGAATGCCTGGCTGAAGAGATGCGACTTTAATCTAGTTTTAAACTGGGAGAGCGAGTCTGAGCAACGAACAGTATCAGGAAGACTATTCCAGAGTTTTGGAGCCAAATGTGAAAATGCTCTCCCTCCTTTGGTGGTTCTGAATATCCTAGGTATGACCAAAAGCCTTGAATTTGTTGGCTTGAAGTTGTCTCGCAGAACTCTACAAGTCTACTGCCATTGTCGTTCGTCTTCTCGTGTAGGGCATGTTTGCCTACTGCTCTCAGGTTCGATATACTGCTGTCGAGGCCGATTCTTGCGTTGAAGTCACCTGCGATGACAAGCATGTTGTGTGGTGGTACTTCTTGTGCGCTCTTTAACAACTTGGCATAGAACTCGTCTTTCTCTGCTTTTGGCTTTTCTTTGGTTGGTGCGTATGCAACAATGACAGTTGTTGTTGGATTGCCAGCGAAATTCGCTTTCATTATTCTGTCTGACACTTTAGTTGTTGATGTCATAGTTTTGGCTGCTTCGCTGTTTGTAAGAAGACCGATTCCTCCGACATGATTTCCCTGAGATGTTTTTGTTGCTGAGCAATAGTCGAATCGCCATTCTTTATTGTTGTAGGTTTCTGTATAGGTATTGATGTTGTCTGAGGCTGGTAGTCTATGCTCTTGTACTGCTACAATATCTATATTTTTGTCTTCACAGCCATAGATGAGCTGGTGAAATCTTTCTGATTGTTCGAAAGTTTCAGGTGTTGAGAGTTTGCCGTCTTTGTTTGTTCTGCGTAGCGTTCGGACATTGTATGTTGCTACATTGGTTGTTTTACGATTGGAGAAGTGGCGGTGGGAAGCCGAGTTGGTGGTATTTTTGTTGTCCTGTGTTATCGCTGCGTTTTCAGGTGTATACACCGTCATGAGCGAATTAATCGCACAGCGACGCGATGAAGGCGGTTTGTTGCCCGGAATGGGTACTACTTTTGTGACTTTCGAAGTAGTTTTGTTTAAGCCATGCGGGTTACTAGCCCTGCACAGCTGATCGCATTTTTTACGTCATGCGCATGACTTGGCTGATTGCATCCTTTGATTTTCGTCTCAGGATGGGCGGTGAGGTCGCCACATATATGTGAATATATAGTAAAGTGTAATTTATTCCTGTGATCAAAGCTGAATTTTCAGCATCATATTACTCCAGTCTTCAGTGTCACATGATCCTTCACAAATCACTCTAATATGATGAGTTGATGCTCAAGAAACATTTATGATTATTATCAGTTATGAAAACTATTGTTCTGCTTCATATTTTTGTGGAAACCTTTTTTCGGGATTCTTTGATGAATTGAAAGTTTAAAAGAGCAGCATTTATTTGATATATAATTTTTTGTAACATTATAAATGCCTTTAGTGTCACCTTTGATCAGTGTAATTTAATGTGTCTTGCTGAATAAAATAATCTATTTCTTTCAGAAAAAGTCTTAGTGATCTCAAACTAAAGTGTGTGTGTGTTTAAGTGTTTGGCATGTGCTGGTTCATATAGTGAACTCAGTAAACATGTTCTGCTGCTTTGACCTCTTTGCTTCTCCTCTCTCTCCTCTTTCTTTATTTTTCTTTTTTCTCCAATCAAGGAGGAATTATCTTCTTTCCGGAAAGCGAGTTGGCCACTAATTTTAGCCGCTCTTGATTGAGGCTGGAGGCCACATCCGCCCGACCAGCAAAGTTAATTCTAACCAGAACACACAACATGTGTTTAGTCCTCCAGTCCAGCCCCTCTGTGTGTGTGTGTGTGTGTGTGTGTGTGTGTGTGTGTGTGTATTCAGCTGTATAGTCCAGTTTTTCTGCTGCTGTGAAAAACACAAATCCGGAAGTATTTTCCATTTCATTTGCTTGTTTCATTTGCATTAAAAAAAATTATTGGTAACACTTCACAATAAAGGTCAATTTGTCAATTACTGTATTAGGTGTCTTCAAACCTAACACTTTTTAAAATATAATGTATAATATACATTGTTGTTCATGTATGTATGTGTGTGTGTGTGTATATATATATATATATATATATATATATGTTATATATATATATATATATATATATATATATGAACAACAATGTAAATTTAACAACATTGAAACAACTACAGAATATATGTATTTTAAAACTAATAATAATATCAAATAAGTTCTGTTTGCTGGAGGGATTGAGCTCTTGAGCTGAAACTGTCGATCTGAAGCTGTTTTCTGTCTCACTCTGGTTTATTTCATCCATTTGTTTCTGTATGTCTGCCACGAGACTCTGACACGCATCCCAGAATTCCTCAGTCTGAGATGGTGTGCAGGTGCGATCAGCAGCGTGTCTGACATGCATAACACATCTGTCTCTCTCTGTCTGTACATCTGCCGTGCATCTGTGTGTGTGTGAGAGAGAGAGATTTATGTGTGTGAGGTGTGTGTGTTGTGAGTAAATGAGGTCACTGCTAGACTGCACTAATAAACAGACAAACCGCAGCAAACGGTCAGACAGACACATTCTTCAGACTGAACCTTTCCTTTAACTTTTGTAAACCTTATCTATCTATCTATCTGTCTATCTATCTCTATCTCTATCTATCTATCTGTCTATCTATCTATATTGCCTAAACGTATTGGAACACCCGTCCAAATCATTGAATTCAGGTGTTCCAATCACTTCCATGGCCACAGTTGTATAAATCAAGCACTAGGCATGCAGACGCTTCTACAAACATTTGTGAATGAATAGGTCGCTCTCAGGAGCTCAGTGAACTCAAGCGTGGAACCGTGATCGGTTGCCACCTGTGCAATAAGTCCATTCGTGAAGCTTCTTCACTACTAAATATTTCACGGTCAACTGTTAAGGCCAATTTATACTTCTGCGTCGAGTGTACGCCGTAGTGTACGTCGTAGGCTACGCATGTAGGCGACGCCGTCGTGAGCATTTATACTTCTGCGAATGTCTGTGTTGCTCTGCAGTTACACCGCCGAAACGCTAGTTGGCGCGGGTGGGTTTTAATGTTCCACTGTGTTTACATTCCTCGCGGCTGTCTGAGCAATGGCGACTGAAGGAGTCATACAGATGGCTGTATTTCCGCACTTCTTCAAGCAATCTCTCGGTCACTTGGTCTATTTCCATGGCTCTTCACTGATCTTCGGAATTTAAAAATGGCGGGCGGGCGGTGCAGAGTGCAGAAGATCATTCCGGAAATGCGTAGGAGGAAACGCGATGCTATCCAGCCGACCAATCACAGATCTTGCGGTCCGCGTCGCCGCGACGCGTAGTTACATTTTTGAGGAGGTGCGCGTCAGGGTACGGCGAAGGGTACGACGTATGGTACACGTCAATGCGTATGCTACGCCGTACCTTCTACGCGCACCCGACGCAGAAGTATAAATTGGCCTTTAGTCGTATTATAACAGAGTGGAAGCAATTGGAAACAACAGCAACTTTCTACAGAGTCAATAGCTACAGAACTCTAAACTTTGTGTGGCCTTCAGATTAGCTCAAGAACAGTGCGTAGAGCTTTATGGAATGGGTTTCCATGTGGGATGCAGTAGTGTTGCAGTGGTGTAAAGCGCGGGATGCAGTGGTGTAAGGTGTGGTAGACAGTGGTGTAAAGTGTGGGATGCAGTGGTACAGTGGTGTAAAGCGTGGGATGCAGTGGTGTAAAGTGCGGGATGCAGTGGTGTAAAGCGCGGGATGCAGTGGTGTAAAGCGCGGGATGCAGTGGTGTAAAGCGCGGGATGCAGTGGTGTAAAGCGCGGGATGCAGGGGTGTAAAGCGCGGGATGCAGGGGTGTAAAGCGCGGGATGCAGGGGTGTAAAGCGTGGGATGCAGGGGTGTAAAGCGTGGGATGCAGTGGTGTAAAGCGTGGGATGCAGTGGTGTAAAGCGTGGGATGCAGTGGTGTAAAGCGTGGGACGCAGTGGTGTAAAGCGTGGGGTGCAGGGGTGTAAAGCGTGGGATGCAGGGGTGTAAAGCGTGGGATGCAGGGGTGTAAAGCGTGGGATGCAGGGGTGTAAAGCGTGGGATGCAGGGGTGTAAATCGTGGGATG
>NC_138732.1:2078930-2081430 GCF_965113295.1 Leuciscus leuciscus | reverse complement strand
CCCCCCCAAAGGAAGTCAAAAACAAAAGCTTGGGGGCCTTGAGTGAGTGTGTGTGTGTGTGTGTGTGTGTGTGTGTGTGTGTGTGTGTGTTTCTCACACGCTTCAGTACGCTTTTTACCAGTAAACTCTTACAAATAAATGGGGTTTTCTCAGTGGTGTAAAATAATGTTTTATTCCCTGTATATCATTTTAGTCTTTGTGTAAAATGCAAAATCAGGCACAACTTTGTGTGTTTAAATTCACTTTCAGAGTAAGACTATTGTTTCCCCACATTCATGTAACACGTCTAGTATAACGATGTGGTCTTGTTACGTTATTAGAGTGATACATTTTTCTTTATTTACCCCGAAAGAATGGAAGTGAAATGTGACAACATGCCCCACATATTTTTTTTAAATGTACTTTTACTTGCAATGAACTTTTGCTATGATTAAATAAATGTTCAGCTATATCTTCAGCAACACCTGTAGTCAATCATTTTATCCCTTAAAACTCACCTTTGATCACCAAAATCACATATTTAAAAGTTTTTTCCTTGGAAAAAAAATGGTCATGCCTTAAAATATCTTGAGTGTAACTCGACACCCTTGCCTCATTTAGTATACGCGGCTCTATGAATATGCAAATGAGCCCCGCCTCCACTCACTCGCTCAGCTCAGAGATCCACTGGTTGACGATCACACGTTGATCTGATTGGTTACAAGGTAGTTTGTGACGTCAGAAACACCAGCGATTTCAAAGCGTGTGTTTGAGACTGTCTTTGGTTCACTGCAGTTTTAAGGAGGAAATACTCAGCAATGCTGTCGACTTATGAACTTACACATGGTTTGTCTTAAAGCAGATTAAAAACACCACATACACACATAAACTACATTAATCCACAGGGGGACATTACTGTATTTGATCTTGGTGGACTAGATCTGCTGCTGCATAAACACACACACATAAGTCCTGTATCAGAGTTCGGCAGGAGGAGCTGGGGAGGTGGAGGGGTTCAGACTATGTAAATGTTGAGCAAGCGATCTCATTGGCTGCAGGATCAGAAGAGGCCAATCAGCTTGTGCCATGAGCTAATGATGTGATAGATTGCAGATTGCATGTAAACAAGTCGCTGTCAATCAACGTTTCATGAATGTTTAATCTTCTAATATTTAATATAACTAATTCTCTCTCTCTCTCTCTCTGTCTCTCTCTCTCTCAGGGTCTCAGATGAACATCTCATCAGTGCTGTTGTCTGGAGTTGCTGATCGTGTCTTATGGATCGCCACGGTCGGACCGTCAGACATCCGGACCTCCCTTCCGGGACCGTCCTGTCCCTGGATCAAATCAAAGCCATCCGCTCACGTAACGAGTACACGGAGGGCCCGGTTGTCCCGCACAGACCGGCCCCGGGGCCACGGACCCCGGACAAGCGCGAGAGGACTCACGAGGTGCTCCTGGTGAACCTGAATAACAACTACGAGCATGGATCAGCTCGTCCACCGGCGCTCAGCAGGTCCACAAGCTCCGGGAGTAACGAGAGTAACGGGAGCAATGATAGTAACGGGAGTAACAGGAGTAACGGGAGCGTGTCTTCAGAGCAGGGATTGTTAGCATCGAACAGAACCATACGGACTCAGCCGAAATCATCCTTGCATCCGTTCCTCCCTCCTCTCAAACAGACTGAGACGGAAAAGCTCGATTTGCATTCGTACATATGCGAGAATTGCGGAAAATGCAAGTGTAGCGAATGCACGGCTCCACGGACGCTCCCGACGCGGCTCGCGTGCGACGGACAGTGTGTGTGTTCGGCCGAGAGCGCGGTCGAATACGGGACGTGCATGTGTTTGGTGAAGGGAATCTTCTATCACTGTTCTAACGATGATGATGTCGGCGACCCGTGCGCGGACCGGCCGTGTTCGCTGTCGAATCCGCAGTGTTGTTCCCGATTCCTGTGCATGGGCCTGATGTCCGTGCTCTTCCCGTGCTTGCTCTGCTATCTTCCCGCTAAGGGTTGTGTGAGAGCGTGCAGCTCGTGCTACGACCGCGTGAACCGGCCCGGCTGCCGATGCAAGAACTCCAACACCGTTTACTGCAAGATGCAGAACTGGAACCAGACGCCGGGAAAACCGTCCTGATTAATCGATGTGTGTCGAGAGATATCGGGATATGAGCCGGGGAAGCCGAATCGCTGCTGCGGGACGTGGAAAACAGGAAAAAGAGGCGGGGCAAAGGGGGAGGAGTTATGTTAATGAGCACATTCAGTCAAACCAAAAATTAATCAGACACCGGATATCATTTTTGATATTTTTTTACTACACTCTACAAAATGCTGGGTTGTTTTAACCCAATTTTAGGTCAAATATAGACCAAACGTTGGGTTAAACGTCTGGGTTTGTCAATATTTGACCCACATTTTGTTAGTGTGTAGTGTGTGCAGGACACTATAGTTCATGTAAGTGAGGAGAGCAAAATAAAGTAAACTGTGATACATTAGACGCAAAAAAATCTTCATACAGTG